>NW_004955444.1:6775155-6874694 GCF_000276665.1 Chinchilla lanigera | reverse complement strand
GTCAGCAGCACAGCATCCTGCAGAGTCCTGCTCAAGAGCTCAGGAGCTCAGGGTTATGGACTGAATCATGACCTTCCAAAAGAGAAGTTGAAGTCTAACCCTCCAAGGCCTGAGCCATATCCCCACTCTTTTTCATTTTGAATCAGGTCTCACTTGGTTGCAGAGTCACTGGGGCTGGGCTCAAGTTCCTGATCTTCCTGCCTCAGCCTCCCAGAGTGCTGGGATGGATTACCGGTGTGTGACACCACATTAAACTCAATCCAATTTGACACTCCCCAGAATTGCGTAGCGCAGGCTCACCGGGTGGAGTGAGGGACTCGGTCCCACAGACTGCCCTGTTTCAGATGACAGCTGCAAATGGGGTCCCCAGGCTATCCGCATACCCGCCAAACTGACTACAAATTGGAGGTTTCCCATAATCCCCAGCCAGCCTTCCTTACTCTCTAGAGTGACCTACAACTCAGGAAACACCGCAATACATTCCAGTTACAGTTAGGACACAGGTGAACCAGGTAGATACACAGCGCAAGGAGTGTGGGAAGGGATGCCAGGGTGTTCACCAACCAGAAACTCTCCATGCCTTGTCGTTGGAGAATTTCCATCCGGGTTTACTTGGTCAGTGTGAATGAATTCTGTCTCTATCCCCTCTTCTGGGGAGGCATTGAAAATGCCAGTATCTTCTGTGGGAGGCCTTGAAACTCTCTAAGGGCCACAGCGTCACCTTACAGCATCAACTCAGGTAAGGTTGCAAGAGGTTATGAATAACAAAAGACATTCTTACCACTCCAGAAATTCCAAGGGTTTTAGGAGCTCTGTGCCAGGAAGTGAGGGCAAAGACCGAATATATTTTTATTATACCACAAATACTTGCTGTGCTACATGCAGTTAGTTATTTGAAGACCAGGGTCCTGTTTTATTTATCTCAGTAGTGCTAGTCCTGACATGGCACATAGAACAAAGCATACAGTAGATGCTCAATAAGTGTTGACCTGTGTGACCTTTTGTGTGCTTCAAATCCCTGGTCATCATCTCAGCTATAAAACGCGAACATGTCACCCCTGGTTACCCACAGGAGGGACTTTCCCAAGTCCTCTGCGCACTAACACATTCGGTCATTTTCTCCTGCTCTGTTGTCCCCAGAGAAGCTCTGTGGACAGACGGATTTACTGTTTGCATGCCCTTAGCTTGCCTCTTCCTCACCTGTACGCAGTGATTAGGGGAGGCCAGAGAAACCTGCGCGGCCACCCCACTGATGCTGCGCTGCCCCTCATCAGCAGGGAGAGCCCTCCCCCAGCCTCAGAACACCTGGCCAGCCTTGGAGAGTTCGGAGAGCAACACAGAAATCAGCTGTGTTTTGAAACAGACAAGCACCAAGGCAGATGCAAAGAGAACTTCGGTCTGACCCTTGTAAATACCATTTTCTCCAGGATTTATGTGACCATGGAAAAGTGTATCCTTTCAGGGAAAATAAAAATAAAGAAACAGAAGAAGAAGAAATAGAAGTCTATGTTGTCCAGAGGCTACGCTTAGTGTTCTGAACTTTGCCAGTGCCTGCTGAGATTTACCGTGGGATCTCTGCGAGGGGAGCTAACAACTCCCAAATCCAGCCCACTGGTCTCCAAGTTCCTGAAGCACAGGCCCTAGAGGCCTGAGAGCGGGGAAGCGGAGAGCCTGGCCAGGGAGTGCAGAAATGAATAGGCTGTCACCGAAGGAACTCCCTACCCACAGCTCCTCCAGCTGCTCCGACTTCCTGCTCCTCCACTGCCTGGAGCGCGTCCCCGAAGACCTCGCACAGCCAGCTGACAGCCCAGGAACCCTTCCTGCTTACCTGCTGCAGATCAGCAGGGAGCCCCCGTGCAGTCTGGAGAGCAGGGACCTGCCAGATGTCCCTCTCTGGGACCCACTTTGGGGAACAAGTTTCATCCAACCTCCAGGTTTTAGTTCAGCCACAGGATAAGAAGTTTGTTCCATTTTGGCACTTCTGGTTTATCCCCACAAGGAAATGTCAGTCCAGTATAATTAACCTTAAAAGGAAAAAAGTATTTTATGGGTGAAAATGAACTAACTTCAAAGATGGGTTAACTATCAGCTAAAAGGAAAAGAATGAGGTTCTTGTGAGCTAGAGAAAAATGCAAAACATAGCAGGATTTACCAGGTCATTCTACTACGTCCTCTCTGACCGTGGAAGCTTGCAGATGAAAATAGATCCCCGAATCCGCCTTCAGGTTTCTAGCATTTTGTCATTGTATTGTCACAAGTGGGGTCCAAGAAGTTTCCCCAAAGAGGAGCTGGGGACCTCTGAGCTGACTCTCATGAGACAAAAGAATTACAGGACATAGGCAGGAGATTAGGGCGTGGCCAACCAGTTGGTGAAGTGAGTGTGACCTATCACAGAGATCCAGGATGCATGCTGCAAAGTCCTGCATCTGGAACCAATCAGAAAGTGCTATCTTCTGTTCTAGCTAGAACTCAGGCAGGTTTTTGACAGGACATCCTACATCTGACTGCAAACTAAGGAGTAGGAGATACCCAAATGGCAGCCATTAAGCTCTTGGCCACTGTATTCTTTCACACTGGTTGCTCTCATCCTGTAGAAAATAATTCTTTTTCTACTTTTAATTGGCCCACATTTGCTCTGCACAGTATGTTTCTTTTTCTACTTTTAATAAATATAAAAGCTCATTACCTTGTGTGCTTGTTTTGTCTAATTCTGTGTTCAGGACAGAAAGAACCTACAAAGAATCTCTAGAAGGAGTCCCCAGCTCCCCAGCACCCAGTCACAGATGCACCAGTGAGAGGCACACAAAGGCTTTATCAGGCAGAATTAAAGAAGTACAGAGGGGAGACAACAGAGTACAGGCCCTCCAGTTAGGTTTTATGTTCTGCAGCAGGGAGTCGTTTATGTTCGAAAGGTAGAACTCCATTGAACTAGCTGGTGATATAGCTCAGTGGTGCAGCACCTGCCTAGCATGTGTGAGGTCCTGAGTTTGATTCCCGGTACACACACACACACACACACACACACACACACACACACGAACTGGAATTTGCAAATCAGAAGCTCAATGTACAAGAGAAAAGTGACAACCTGACCCAACCCTTCATTTAAGGTGAAAGTCCCACTTTATAGGTGAAAGGATGGCCTATTTTCAGGTGAAAAACCCATTTCAACAGGAGAAAAGCACAGGGCCAATCTACTACACTTTTTTAATATGTAAGAGTTTAGGAATGAGTTTCCTGAAAGGTCAAAAGGGCAATGTGACGTTGGGTAACTTTGTGTCCTGAAGGTGCAGTTTCTCTAAAAAGTCTCATTTTAAAATTGTGTTTTGCTTTGTCTCCCTTCTACCTATCTTTATTTTTTCCATCCTACCCCATTATTAGGTCTCCAAAATCAAATTTATTTGCTGATGAACCCAGTTACAAGACAAAAAATTGAGGCATCAGAAAGAGGAAAGAGAGAAGAAAAGGGTCTATGTTTTTACTTCAAGTGAAAACTACTTAGGGGACATGGGCTAGTCTTGGGAAAATACTACTGAAAGGACTAGGACCCTTCTTCACTGTGGGAAGAAGGGAATGTACAGGATGTGATAAAAAATATATATAGTGAATGCTTAATTTTTAAAAAATTGATTGCAGTAAAAGATGAATTGCTATTAAACCCCCCAAAGTCTCCCCCTCACTTCAAACACACTGATCCTGGCATTCTTGCCACTTTCTGAAGCAGCTTCTAGAAGTCCTCTTTTGTGAATCTCTGTAGTACACTGTTCACAGCTGCCTCTACATCCTGAAACATTTCCAAACTTTTACCTTTCATGGGCATTTTGACTGAGGAAAAGCCAGAAATTACCCTGTGCCAGATTTGAGGATGCAACATAATATTTTTATCTGACTGAAATTGCTCTGGATAGCCGTGGCGCACGCCAGTAATCCCAGCACTTGGGAGGTTGAGGCAGGGAGATCAACATGAGTTTGATGTCAGCTTGGGCTATGTAAGTGAGTTAAAGGCCCACCTGCACTATGTAGTGAGACTCTGGCTAAAAAATAAGAGAGAAAGAAGAAAGAAAGAAAGAAAGAAAGAAAGAAAGAAAGAAAGAAAGAAAGAAAGAAAGAAAGAAAGAAAGAAAAAGAAAGATAAGAAAAGAAAAGAAAGAAATTTGCTCTGGAAAACAGTCTTTTAAAAAGTGAAAAACAAAATTGCCATTAAAAAGAAAAAGCATTGCCATATAAAGCAATTTCACTTCTGTGAATAGACTCAGAAGAACTGAGAGTGATACAGGGATGACATAGGACCTCCAAATAATCCAAATAATATAAGGGAAATATTATAACTCCCAACCTGCTGGATATGCTGAGTTTGCGTTCCCTAAAATCAAAGAATGAATTCTAAGGAACAATGGAGGTTAAAAGTAGGAGATATTTATTGAGCGAAAGATAGCTTCTGTCTAAGAGAGACAGAAGGGGCCCACAATGTGGGTTGCCCCCAAGCCCTACCCTCTTCCTCTTCCTCCTCCTTCTTCTTTTTCTTCTTTTGTTTTTTTGAGACAGGGTCTCACTATGCAGTTCAGGCTGGCCTTGAACTCACTTTGTAGCCCTGGCTGGTCTCAAACTCACAGCAATCCTCCTGCCTCTGCCTGTCAAATGTTAGGATTACAGGTGTATGCCACGATGTCCAGCTTCCCCTGAGCCTACTTCTCAAATGAGGTTTTATAGAGCAAAATCCTGAGGTGTGTGCAAAATCATGAAGCAGGTGTAAGGTGGGACAAAATTATGATCAGCCAATAAGGTTACAAGTGGAGCCACTCAGGTAATATTGATCCAAAGAAGAAGCAAGTTGGATAGCCAGTGTGTGTGGGAAGAACAAGGACACTTCTTAGAAGGGATGGGTTGGGTCTTGGTCCTCCACCCCGGTGATAGATGCCCATTTAGAATGTCAATCTTTACTGTTTATCCCCGGGGAATTAGGCGTAATCTCTTCATCTTTGTCTTGAGGTCTGGCCTTCAACAAATGCACCTTGACCCACTGTTGTATCTTCTGCACTGACACCTTCAAGGGTCTAGCCCTGTCTGACTGCCTATAATATTTCTACCTAACTTAGCTGTCTATAGTAAAAGTAGGCTCTCAAAGTGATCATTTCTACACCCATTTTGTAGTACTAGTATTCACAACAGCTAAGTAGCAGAAGCGAAGCAAATATCCCATGGATAAGGGGCTAAACAAATTGTGGCATGTACATACAATGGAGTATTATTCAGCCTTACAAAGGAAAGAAATAAGCTAGCCACTGCAGTTATACCTATAATCTAAGACACTACTTGGAAATATGAGGCAAGATGATTATTTGAGCCCAGGGGTTTGAGATCAACCAAGACAACATAATGAGCCCTTGTCTCTGAAAACAAACAAGCAAACAAAATAAATGATATACATTCCAACATGGGTTAATATAGAGTATCTAAGCTGGGCCTGGTGGCACACTTGGGAGGCCAAGGCAGAAGGATCACCATGAGTTCAAGGCCAGTCTGAGCTACAAAAGCAAGTTAAAGGCCAGCCTGCACTGCATAGTGAGACCCTGTCTCAAAAAGCAAAACAACAACAAGAATAAAAAAAACCTTGAGTACCTTATGCTGAGCAAAACAGTCACAAAAGGACAAATATTGTATAATTCCCCCTATATGATAGATCCAGAACTTTCAAAAATCATAGCCATGAAAGAGAATTGTGGCTGCAACAACAGGTGGACCTAAAAGGAAAAGAGAGTTATTTAAAGGGTCAGGTGTTTCCATCTTGCAGGAGGACAAATACCTGAAGACCAATGGAACAACAATGTGAGTGTACTTCACATGTAACTGCACACTTAAACATAATCAAGATTGCAAATTCTATGTTATGTGACTGTTACCATGATTTTTTTTGTGGAGTTCCTGGGAATTGACTGGAAGACTTCATGCATGCTAAGCCACCCTCAACCCCTGAGCTACCCTTCAGCCCAAATACCATCACCTTACTTTTCTCTTTCTTTCTTTCTTTCTTTCTTTCTTTCTTTCTTTCTTTCTTTCTTTCTTTCTTTCTTTCTTTCTTTCTGTCCTTACTAAAAAATGTGACCCCACTATGTTGCCCAGGCTAGTCCCAAACTTCTGGGCTCAAGTGAGCCTCCTGCCTCAGCTTGGCCATCACAATTTTAAAAAGAACACAGTGGCTTATCTTCAGGGCCATACTTGAGAGGTGGTTTTCCATCCAGAAGTAGCCAGAGCAGATGGTTTTATTGTAGACACTAAGTTAAACAAAATTATGGGCAGTCAGACAGGGCTGGGCCCTCAAAGGAGTCAGTGCAGAAGATGAGAACACATTACAGCTGTGGCTGAAGATGCATTCACTGAAGGCCAGGTGTCAAGATGAAGGCCAGGTGTCAAGATAAAGACAGAATGACCAGACCTACATGCTTCCCTGAGGGAGAAACAATATACTATATATGGTATTATTTGGTGCAGTAAAGTCTAGACAGCCATCAGTCACGTGAGTGGGTGACCAGGACCTCCTGACTCATTTCTTCCAAAAAAGGTCCTTGTTGTTTTCATGTACACTTGCTACGTGACCTGCTTCCCCACTGGATCAACACTACCTAATCAGCTATACTTGTAATCATATTGATTGATTACAGTTTTGTCCCATGTTGTACCCATCTAGTCATTTTATACCCACCTCGGGACTCTGCTCTATAAAACTTCCTTAGAGAAGTGATTTTGTTGGCAACGTATTTTCCTGGTCCCTTCCTATCTCTCTCAGGAGCTCTCTTTTTCAATAAAATTTCCTACTGTTAACCTCTGTTGTTCCTCAGAATTCATTCTTTGACTTTGCGGAACATGAACTTGGCTTATTGGACATCTAGCAGGCTGAGAACTACGTTTATTTCCCCTGTATCATTTGGAGGGCCTATATTATTTGGAGGCCCTACCGAGATAATTGGAAGAAGGTAAGTTTCTTTTTGTTTCAGAAATTCTGGATTGTGACTCATTTAGGTAATCAAAAATTGTCATCCTTATCTGTCAATTAATTGCTCATGCCTTGAATTTCATGCTTCATCCTTTTTATGCATTTTTTTAAAAATATTGATAAATTTCAGTTGAGAATATAGGAAAGTTATGATGCTTCTTTGACTTGACATTTTGTATATTGCTGTTTTATATATGCTTCATTTGGACTTACTAGTTGCTGAATTTGTTGGTGCTCCTTGCTTGAGCTGTTTGACTTGCTAGACAACAGCACTAGGAAAAGTAACATTAGCATGTCCCCTAGTGGACTTTGATACTAACTAAAATGTAAATTTATGAAATGCTGTAAAATAGGTCTTTTTTTGAAATCTAGTTTATATTTAGGATATATACATGCCTATTAATAAATCATGGACCTCCATCTGTTAGTTAAAAAGCAATAGGCCTGCAGCCATTCTTAAGACTTGGAGGACAGGTGTCACTGGGACAGTCTGGCCCAATCCCCTTCTGCACTCTACAGGGAATGTCAGGCCTGTTCTACCTCAGTTTCATTTCTGGTCCGATCTTCTGCTGGTGAAGAGACAGTTGTGACTCGAGATTTGCCATTCTCACTTTTCCAAGCTGAGCGTGATGACTTGTGGGCCAGTTGTCTCAGTATCTTACCAGCTGTGTGAGAAGAAAAGATTCCTTTTTCTGATCTTTTCCTGTTATATTGTACATTCTTTTGGGAGCATGTTTCTGCTAAAGATTAGAGAGGAAGGAACTCTGAGCTGTTCCAACCTTTCCTTCCTATCCAGCAACTAAAAACCTTTAAGTTGAGCCCATAGAAAATAATTGTTTGCTAACACCAAAGATGGAAGTCATCTTAGATGAGGACACATACCCCACCCCTGGGTCAGATGAGACACTGGAATTTTGCCTGTGCAGGAGAACACACATGAAAACCATGTCCCAGCCTAGTGTTCTGGGCAACAGACTCTTTTAGGAGACTGAGCCTGAGACCCCTTGGAAAGAACCAACTTCTGGGTGAGACCAGAAGAAGTTATTTCCTAAGCACAGCATTTAAGGGACCAAGGGGCTGGGGATTTAGCTCAGTGGCACAGCACCTGCCTGGCAAGCGCAAGGTTGTGAGTTCGATTCCTGGTACTGGAAAAAAAAACAGACATTTAAGGGGCTGAAATACACGTAGTTTATGGGAATCCCCAGCTTCCTGGCTCTTCTCTCCCCTCCTAGGTCTGGTTCTCATCATTTATGTGTGTAGGGGAGGGAAGTACTTTCACTAATGTGTAAATTGTGGTTGCTGGATGACAGGTATAAGTTTTACCCTGTTAGTTTCATAAATGTGTTGCAGATGTAGAAACATAGAATTTTTAGAGTGGATTTTGAGTAAAACTTAGCCTTGTCTTACTGCTAAAGAGGATTGCCTACATGATTAGGTAGACAGCACAAATGTCTTGGAGACTTTCTACCCTAGGGTCCAGAGCAGGGATTTTCTGAGCCATTATTTGACTCTATCTCTAGAGGTGATCTCTTCTGCAGGCTGAGCAATGCTTCAACCACTTCCAATTTGCCCATTGCTATTTTCCTCACTCTCAAAAAATTGAAAAGCTGTGGTTCAGCTCTCTTGATTATTGGTTTGATCTTGCTAGCAATGCTTCCTTCTTTAAACATGACTGTTATAGCTGGAATCAATTGTAGCTCGTACTTTTGGAAACAGATGTTGGAGTTAGGAGTGTGAGTTTCTAGTCGGTAAAAGCGGCTGGTCCATTGACCTATCCTCTGGTCACTGTCCAGATGGCAGCCTCCTGCTCTGGAGCAGGCCCCTTGGGGCTGCCTTGGGAGACTATAGAGACCAAGTAGGGATTAAAAGGGAAGCCTATTTTTTCCCTCGTGCTGCAGGTGGGAAACTCAAGCTCAAATTCTCTTGTTTCTTTGGAATGTACTTTTTTTCAGTGTTCGATGGGATGTATTCTTAGGCCCTGGAAATTGTTCAACTCTCACATATTGAGAAAGAGCTGTTTAATATTTTTCTGCACCCACACATGGCCTGCCTCCCCCTAGAGGCAAAATGGAATCCAGAGGGAAGTACAGGTTATGACACTATTTCACAACTAAAATTGTACTATAAGTGAGATGGTCAGAATTACCCTATGTTTTTCACATTAAGAGATAACCCTTACTTGTGCTCAAAATGTAAGTGTAAGCCACAGGAAAAACAAGGCACCTCTGGCCCCTCAGGCACAGTTGGATGCACCCACTATCACTGAGCCTGAGGCGGCCCTCCCCTGCCCTTTAGATCCTGAGGATGAGGTTTCCAAGGCAACTTAATCAAAGCCTCATCCACTACTATTGAGCCCAAGGTTTCTCCCACTTGCCCTTTAGATCCTAAGATTAGGGCTTCTCAGGCAGCTGTGATTGAAACTTCTGCTGGGATATATCCATCCTTGCTGATTTTGTTCAAGCCCCTTGTTATGGTTTGTGTCTGGGTGCCCCCCCAAAGCCTCATGGGGTCACGGGGCAGGCTTTTAGAGTTTGACTGATTATGGGTGTGAGAGCTACACCCACCTTGGGGTGAATAGTTCGCATATGTAAGGGAGAGGAAGAGGCTGCTTGGGGCCATTCCTCCCTTTTAGTTTTGTTGCTTTTTCTGTGTTCTGCCGCCATGAGCTATAGCCCTCTGCCATGTGCCACTATGCCTTGTAATCTGCCAAGTACGGACTAAAACCTCCACAAACTGTAAGTGAAATAAACCTTTCCTTCCTTAATTTTGGGCATCAGGTATTTTGTCCCAGCAACAAGAGAAAAGTAATCAAGACACCCCTCAAGGACAATATCCCTTGTAGGAAGTAAAAAGCAAATATGGCACTATCTGTGTCTATGTGTCCTTCTATGTCAGTGACCTCAAACGGATCAAACAAGATCTGGGAAGGTTTTCAGATGACCCTGATATGTACATTGAGGTCTTTAGGGGACTTATGCAGACCTATGCACTAGACTGGAAAGATGTAGTGTTACTTTTAAATCAAACATTGACCTCTCATGAGCGACAAGCAGCATTACGAGCTGCTATTACATCTGGAGATGAATATCACTGTTAATATTAGAAGATCAAAAGCCATCCAGCCAGGGAATAGCCAGTTCCGACTGGAGCCAAGGCAGTCCCTACACAAGATGTCTACTGGCCCACCAACCCGATGGGAGATTGGAATAGGAGGCATCTTCAGACATACATATTCTTGAAGGTCTAAGAAGGACGAGAGCTAAGCCCTTAAATTATTTTAAATTGTCAACTGTTCAACAGGAGAAAGATGAAAACTCCTCTGCTGTCTTCAATTGTTTACAAGAGGCACTGATGAACATTCATCCCTGGCTCCTGACGCGATAGAAGGACAGATTATCCCTAAAGATAAGTTCATTGCCCAGTCAGCCTCCGATATTAGGGAAAAGCTACAAAAGATGACTTTTGCTCCAGACAGCTCACTTGACACTTTAGTGAGAATATCCTCCTCAGTATTTTATAATCAACACCAAGAAGAGGCCAAGGGAAAAAACAAAGAGACCGAGCGAAAGTGGCTGTCTTGGTTGTGGCCTTGAAGGGAACAGATCATAAGTCTGACTCTCGGAGCTCAAAGAAGAGCTTGATGATAACTCACCTGCTACTGCTACAGAAAGCCAGGCTGCCTTAGGAGGGACTTGATAAAAACCATCATGACCGGAGGCCCCCTGAACCATGCCCTGATGGCAAAGCTGACCACAGAAGTCAGACTGCCCCCTGAGATGGAGGCCCCAGGGATCACAGCCATCTTACCAGCTGGTCAAACAAGACTGAAGGGCCCAGGGCACTTTTGCCTTCTCCCTCTGGCTGGACTGTCATCACCACAGAGGAGCCTTGGGCAATCACAACTATAGAGGCAAAAGAAACCAGCCTGCTGTTGGACACTGGCACCTGTCTCTCGGTCCTTCTTTTCAACCCCCAGTTTTCCTTCCAGCCATCATACTTCAGTGAAAAGAGTCCCTGGAGAGGAGGTAACTCACTATTTTTCACAACCTTCAGGTTGTAACTGGGATGGCTTTCTCTTCACTCATTCCTTTTTAAGTATGCCTAAAAGTCCATTTCCCTCCTTGGGAGAGATACATGGTTTTCATTTTACTGTGGTTTTGTTATATAGGCAGGGCAGGGCATGGAGACAGGGTCTTGCTATGTAGTACAGGCTGGCCTTCAACTTGCTTATGTAGCCTAGGCTGGCCTCAAAATCACGGCAATCCTTCTGCCTCTGCCTCCTGACTGATGGGATTATAGGTGTGCACTACAGTGCCTGGCTGGGGAGAGATATTTTATCATGCTTACATACTGTAATATACATACACCCGGGTGAGGTATGCAGTCTCCCTCTCATGGAGACAGAAATAAATCCTGAAGTATGGGAACTAAAGGTAGAAGAGGAAGAGCCATAAGAGCTGGCCTAGTGCAAATACATCTCAAAGAGCGTGCTGCTTTTCCTCACCAAAGACAGTACCCTCTAAGGCCTGAAGTTAGAAGAGGACTATTGCCTATGATCGACAACTTAAGGACCCAAGGTCTACTTACGCACTGTGACAGCCCTTGCAACACTCCAATCTTGGGAGTTCAAAAACTCAATGGGAAGTGGAGGTCGGGATAGGCCCTGAGACTGGTGAAGGAAGCAGCAGTGCCAATTCGCCCGGTGGTACCTAACACGTACACTCTCCTTTCTCAGCTGGAAGATGGCAGTGGTTGTCAGTGTTAGATTCAAAAGGTGCCTTCTTTTGTATTCCTTTACATACAGATTCCCGGTTTGGTTTTGCTTTTGAAAATCCCCATGACCAGGCCTCTCAGTGACTTGGACTGTGCTTCCTCACGGGTGCAGAGACAGTCCTCATATTTTTGGACAAGTGCTTTCCCACAGCTTGGCCTGTTTTGACTTTTCCCAAGTCACAGTCCTGCAATATATACTTGATGTACTGTTGTGTGCCCCCTCAGAAGAGCTCTCTAGCCAAGGCACCCACACTCTGCTGAATTTTTAGCAGGCAGAGGTGAAGAAGTCTCTAGGCTGAAGGCACAACTTTGCAGCCTTGAGGTAAAATACTTGAGTTTTTAATCATATCTAAGGGAACCTGAAGGCCGGAGGAAGAGAAAATTAAATGAATGCTTTCCTTCTCGCAGCCCAAGACCCTAAAACAGCTAAGGGGATTCCTAGGAATTGCAGGCTTTTGCCACCTTTGGATACTGGGGTATGGTGAGGTCACATGACCCCTCTCTCTGTTTATAAAGGAAGACTGAAAGGTAGATACCCATGTTTTAACCTGGGAACCTGATTCCCAAACTGCATTACAGAAGCTTAAACAAGCGCTATTAAATGCCCCAGCACTGAGCCTACTGACAGAACACCGTTTTAATCTGTACATTGGCAAAAGGCAGGGCATGGCTTTCGGAGAACTTACGCAGGATCAGGGAGCTGCTCACCAGCCTGCAGGGTATCTGAGTCATGAACTAGACATTCTAGCAAAGGATGACCTGTGTGCCTTAGAGTTGTGGTTGCCGTTGTTCTCCTGGTACCAGAGGCATCCAAGCTGACTTTAAGCAAAGACCTCCCTGTATACACACCTCACAACATGGCAGGACTTCCTTCCTCCAGGGGAAGCCTATGGCTAGCAAACAGCCCACTTCGCAAATACCAAGCTCTACTGGTAGAAGGACCAGCCGCTCAAGTAAAGACATGTTCCTCCTTAAACCCTGCCACCTTTCTAGCAGAAAAGAAAGAAATCCAGGCTGAAAGACCTAACTGCAAACAAGTAGTTCTCCATTCGTACTCAGCCAGAGAAGACTTGTGAGACATGCCCCTTACTGACCCTGATGTGACCCTGCTCTGCGGTGGCATTTCCTTCACGGCAAATGGGACAAGGAAGACAAGGTGTGCAGTAGTGGCCCTACATCGGACACTTGGAAGTTCCTCACTTGTCCCTGGGACTGGTGCCCAGCCAGCAGAACTCATAGCTGTGACAAAGGCTTTACAACTCAGTGAAGGACAGAAAATCAGTACTGATGATGATTATATGTGGTTAGCTCCAACTGTAGGACAACTTTGTAGAAGGGCCCCCTTATGTTGGAAAGAGAAAAATCACTCCTAGTCTCATTGGCCTAACTCTACTGAATACTTGGGCTGGACACCCCTCAAGCAGTCTATACAGAACTTTACAGGTCAAAGACTGGTTTGTGATAGACCAGTTTAATCACCCTAGAATTAGAAGGAAAGCTCCCAGTGGCACTCACCGGTCCTGTGGAACCAATGTGTGGCCCTGGCTCCTCCCTGGATGGATAGGGAGATGCAAGCTGGAATTGGGCGGTTACAAGGCAGGAGTGTTAAAAATATTGACCAATCTGCAAACTTACCCTTCTGTGCCGTCGATGGACAAAGTGTGTTTCATTGATATGATCCTCTGGTTTCTATCTTTATCCCTCCCCTAGGATTAGAAGATGTGATGCTACATATCCAGGCCTTGACTATCCATACTCAGTGGGCCTTCAGTGAAACCTCAATTGCTCTCTCTGTCCTAAATGAAGAAGTAAATTAACGAGGCAAGCTGTCCTCCGAAACCAAATGGCATTAGACATTCTGACAGCAGCACAAGGAGGTACTTGTGCAATTGTAAAAGTGGAATATTGTGTGTACATTCCTGATCCTTCTGCTAATATCTCAATGGCTATTCAAAATATTAAATGACAGGTTAATGCCAGGCATAGTGGTACACACCTGTAATCCCAACGTTTGGGAGCCTGAGGCATGAGGATCACCATGAGTTCGAGACCAGCCTGGGCTACAAAGTGAGCTCAAGACCAGCCTGAACTGCATAGTGAGACTCTGTCTCAAGACAAAACAAAAAAACAAAACAAAGTGAGTTTAAGGCCTGTCTGAACTATATAGTGAGACCGTGTCTCAAAAAAGAAAAAAAAAAAAGACAGCTTAATATCATGTCAAATTCAAAATTCCCTGGACCCTCTTTTTACCCTCTTGCGGGAGGCTATTTCTGGCTCCTCCTGGTGGAAGCATTTGCTGGTTTTATTGATAATAGTCTTATCGATCTTATTATTTGGCCCATCCATACTGAACTGTTTCTCTGGCCTTATCGCCTCCATATTTAAAGCTAGATGCCTACCCAAGATAAGAAAGCCTGGCATCTATTGAGGGCCTCTTGATAAACCCTCTGGGGGGTATCTCTGACTGCCGATCACAACCCCCTTCAGCCAGAAGCAGCCAGAAGGACATCGCCCTTTGCTCCCTCATGCTTGTTAGGGGTATTAAGTGGGCTGACAACTGGCGGTCAACTTGTAACACCCAGCTGAACTGAACCAGCGTGGCGCTGGGTGTGGGAGGCCCAGCTGAGGGTTGTTGCTGATAGCACAAGAGGCAGAACTGGAGAGGAAGAAGAGAAGCTGTAAGAAGCTGTTGGTTCTCCTGGAGGAGCTTGTCATGCTGGCTTTCCTGATTTGAATGCAGCTGTTCTCATTGTCGAAGGAGCTTGGGACCTTGTTGTCACTGAGAATGGCTATGGTTCACTTTGGGGGAGCTCTGGTCCTTACTTTGAGCGTCGCTTCTGGGCTCTGGAGGAGAAGCTTGTTGCAATGTCCTGGAGAAGCTTGTTGCACTGGCCATCCTGATATAGACTCAGCTGTTCTTTCACTGGAGGAGCTTGGGACCTCACTGTCACTGAGGATGGTAGTGGTACCTTCAGGGGCGCTCTGGTCCTTACTTTGAGTGTTGCTTCCTGGCTCCAGTGCAGATCCCTCAGCCTGCTAACACAGATCCTTCATCCCACTGGCACAGACTTTCTAGCTTCCACTACTGACCTTTGGGCCTTCCCAGCATAGATTTGTGAAACAGGCCTGCATGAGACATTATCATGGGCTCTAGGCCTCCAAATGGACTCATGGGAGGCATTGTTAGGAGCTCTAGGTCTTCAGCTGGAAGCATGCAGGACATTGCCTTGGGTTCCGGCCCTTCGGTTGCCTTTTTTGGTTTTTGTGTGTGGACAGATTCCTGAACTCTCTTTGTATATGACTCTCTGGATGACTATTATAAAATAACCCTATAAATTATATGTCCTGTATCGTTTCCCCTTGTAAACCTAAGACTACAGCAGGGTACCTCTTCAGAGGGGGGAACATTGTAGACTGTCAAGTTAGGTAGAAATATTATAGACAGACAGGGCTGGGCCCTCAAAGGAGTCAGTGCACAAGATGAGAACACATCACAACTGTAGCTGGAGGCACGTTTGTTGAAGGCCAGCCCTCAAGATAAAGATGGAATGACTAGACCTACACACCTCCCTGAGGGAGAAACAACATACTGTACGTGATATTACTTGGTACAATAAAGTCTAGACAGCCATCAGCCACCTGAGTGGGTGACCAGGACCTCCTGACTCATCTCTTCCAAAAAAGGTCCTTGTTCTTTCCATGTGCTCTTGCTACGTGACCTGCTTCCCCACTGGACCATCGTTACCCTATCAGCTATGCTTGCAATCGCATTGGTTGATCATAGTTTTGTCCCAGGTTGTGCCCGCCTCGTCTCATGGCTTTGCTCTATAAAACTTCCTTTGAGAAGTGAATTTGTTGGCAACCCATTTTCCTGGTCCCTTCCTGTCTCTCTCAGGAGCTGCCTCTTTTTCAATAAAATTTCCTACTCTTAACCTCTGTGCCTCAGAATTCATGCTATGACTTTGGAACACGAACTCAGCATATCTGGAATCTAGCAGGCTGGAAGTTACACTTACTTCTCCTGTATGATTTGGAGCCCTTATAGCAGTTTCTCTTTTTTTTGAGACAGGGTCTCACTCTGAAGTTCAGGCTGGCCTTGAGCTCACTTTGTAGCCCAGGCTGGTCTCAAAAGGGCAACGATCCTCCTGCCTCAGCCTCCCGAGTGCTGAGATTATAGGCGTGCGCCACCACGCCCGGCTGCCTGTAGCAGTTTCATCACCCGGTATCATCCTTGATTGAGACAAGAATGGAAGAAACCACAGAGCAAACATGCAGCTCCTAAGCTGGTGCCACCTGCTGAGGGCTGAGGAAGCAAAGATGACCAGGGCTCCCAGCTTCTCTGTTCTCGAGGGACCAAAGCCCAAAGTATTTGGATGCAAAAATTTCTCTACAAATAGTACGAAGACTTTTGCCACTGCAACCTTTGGAGTAACCTAAGGACGTCCACCGTATGAAAGGGTGACGGACACATTTCCCCGGCTGTGTCCCCTGGATCACTGGCCTCAGGGGGTGCTACTGAAAACGTGCTCTAGAGCCAAAGGCCGCTGCCAGCCACGCCACCAACGCCCCTCTGTTCTGAAGGGCCGGTTCCGGGCAAGCCTGGGAATGTTGCTGCTTTTGATGCTTCGCGGTGTGCTCAGCCCCGGCTGCAGGAGGTGTCTGCCCGAGTCAAGGTGGGATCCTGGTTTCCTTCCTCTCTGCAGTGTCTGCACCCAGTCAGCACTCAGGGCGTGGGGCTGTGGTTCTGCGCGGCTTCCTGCCAGAGCCAAGGGAGCGGCTTACCCCGCTGGGAGCAGCCCTCCGACGGGCCTCGGGCGGAAAGTGGTACACTCTACCCTCCAGAAAGGCTCTGCTCCTTCGCCTCCGTGGTCGGCAACCTGAAGTGTGGTAAGAAGCCATAAAGCGGAGGCGCAGATGGCAGCTGACAGGTGAGAAGCAGACAGCAGAGCTGACTGTGGCCCCGGAGATGCTGAGCAGAGACGCCCAGCGCGGTCCTGGGCTCTGCGAACGCCCGCCCGGACGTTAGCACGAAAGCCCCCTGGCAGGAAACAGGGCCCACTGGGCTTCAAGGCCTTTGGGCACGTCGTCTCAGCAGAACCTCCGCAGAGCAGCCAAAGCACGAACCGGCACACCTTACTGCTGCTCTGTCTGTGGGCCGTTCCTGCCGGGCTGCTGCGAGTTTCCGGTTTCCGTTTATGTTTCTTTCTTTTTTTGTGTGTTTTTTGTTTTTTTCCAGTACCGGGAATCGAACTCATGACCTTGCGCTTGCCAGGCAGGCGCTGTGCCGCTGAGCTAAATCCCCAGCCTCCTCTTTCTCTTTAATTTTGTTGCATTACCTTGTCCACTTTTCAATGCATATCATCTCATTCGTGAGTTTCTTCCCACCTGCGTGCCTTCCCTTACCTTCACTCTCAGCATTCCGTAGTTATCATCTTCCTGGGGATGGATCCCTAGGGCTCTGCTGGGCAGTTTTACTGTATCCCCAGCTTCAACAACAGTTCCCAGCTTCACTCAGTCCCCGTTTCCTTGGGCCCAACTCCGGTCTTACTCTTTCTATGAGACCCCAGAAGTGCAACAGAACTGACCAGCCAAGAAGCTACCGCCTCCTCCTCTGCGCTGAATTCCCAAAGGTCAGGTCCCTTGCTAGAGGCAGTCACTGTTCACAGTGTAGCTGAAACAGCTGTAGTCAGCGATCTGACCTCTTGTATTTCTCCCCTCAAATGCTATAGCCTCACGCTTGGCACATGAACTATCCTTGGAAAATGTTAGTTGAGAGAATACAAGCAACTCCATAACAAAAAGTAGAATAACCCAATTAAAACATGGGTAAAAGATTCGAATAAGCATTTTTCCAAAGAAGAAAATATATATGTATCTCCAACAGGCACATGAAAGGTGTTCAACATTAGCCGTTAGAATGATACAAATCAAAACCACAATGGAACATCATTCCATATCCGCCAGGGTTGCTACCATAACTTTTTTTTAAACATAAAATAAATGCTGGTGAAGATATGGAGAAACTGGAATGCTGTGCATTGCTGTTGGGAACATGCCGAGGTGCAGCGGTTGTAGCAAATGGTTTGGAAATGCCCCCTAAATATTCAGCATAGTGTTATGGGAGTCCTGGGCTGCTGTGTTCTTTCCAGGCGTCCCTTCCAAGCTCTTGCTGACCTGAACAAAGAATTGCTCAAGAAACAAAGTAGCAAGGTTTTTACATTTGTTAAAGGAAAGGCCTTAAAGTAGAAAAAGAAATATAAAAGTACACCACGCAGAGTGCAGAGGAAGCTGGTGAAAGTCTCATGGAAGCCGTGGGTTTAATGGCTGCCATCTTTTATAGCTTCCATTCCACCATCAGATCTAGGCTCTCCTACCAAAACCCTGCTTGATCTTTTTGGTTTTTTTTTTTTTTGAGACAGGCTGGTCTTGAACTCAGTATGATCTTCCTGCCTCAGCCTCCCAAATGCTGGGATTACAGGCTTGTGCCATCATGCCTGGCTCACCCACTTGGTCTTGTGCCAGAAGAACTGAAGACAGCATTCTCCGGTACCAGGTGCAGGGCTTGGAACCTTTTCCACCTTTATCCTGGATCTCTGTGATTGACAGCCCACACCAACTTGCCCAGACACTTTGCCAGGCCCTAATCTTCTGCCTCAGTAGAATTACCAAATGAGCCCACAGTTCCAATTTTAGGTAATATACCCTCAAAAGAGTTAAAAATGGACGTTCAGACAAAAATGTATGCACAAATGTTCATAGCAGCATGATTCTCAATAGCTATAACAATCGTAATACCCATCAATGCATGGAAGAATGGTTAAATGAAATGAGCTATACCTATACAGTGGGGTATTATTTGACTACAAAAAGAAGTGAAGTTCTGTACATACTACAGTAAAAATAACCTTTGAAAACAGTCTGCTAAGTGGAAAAAGCCAGTCTCAAAAACTCATGTATTGTGTAGTCCCCTTTATATGAACTCTCCTGAAGAGGAAAGTCCATACAGACAGCAATCAGATAAAGTGTTGCTTAGGACCGAGGGGTGGGCATGGTGATAGGAGTGCTGTAGCTAAGGGGTACAAGCTTCTCTTGGGGATGATTAAAAGGATCTAAAATTCCTGCGGTAGTGGTTGTAGACACCTATTAAAATACTAACATCATTGAACTGTACACTTTAAATGGGTAAATTATATATAAATTATGTTCCAATGGAGCTGTTTTAAAAAGGTAACATATTTAATAAGCTTTTTTTTTTTTTTTTTGTCTTTTTGAGACAGGGTCTCACTATGCATTTCAGCCTTGAGCTCACTTTGTGTCCCAGGCTGGTCTTGAACTTGCAACGATCCTCCTGCCTCAGCCTCCCGAGTGCTGGGATTACAGCTGCTTGCCACCACACCTGGCCTTATTAAACTTTTTAATGTCTATGTGTTAGCATTTATGACTCAGAATATTTACGCAGTACCCCTGAAATCTATGGCATGGCAGCACCTAAAGTTTACTGAGGTCCAAATTTTGCACACTCCAGTCCTTGGGTCAAGCTGGGAGATCACAGGCCAGCCCGTGTCTCCCCTCATGAGGGATGAGTGTTCTCTATAAATTAAGATAAAAGAGAAGTGACAGAAACCCCATGGTGGTGTCTCCTGAGGAAAGAGCCGCTGCTCCTCCCCGGCCGCCAGCACACTGGGGAGTGTGGGCAGCCATGGCAGACTCTGGAGCTCGCGTATAGAAGAGACCTGTGCCCCTGCACGGACAACCTGTGCCCCCAGTACAGTGCTGGGCAGCATCCATGAGTTCTGGCCTCCGGGCCAGTATCCAGCATGACTTTGTTGGGTGTGGAGCTGAACAACACTTGGAGGACCGCAGAATCCAACTGGTCATTCAAGAGCTAGGGCTGTGGTCCCCCAAACAGAAGTCACGTGGAGGTGAGGTGTGGGGCTGGTTCTGAGCAGGCTCAGGCCAGGGATAAGTGCAGTGATGCAATTTGGGAATAAAAAGGCAGAGATGCCGACCACGGGCAGCTCAGATGATGGAGTCCCTTGAGCATTCCCAGGCGGGGAGCCTCACCTCATGCTCCTCCTGTCTGCTGGTGTCAGGAGGACACGATCTCCTCTCACAGTAAAATGTGCCACCTTACCTTGATCCGCTGAGATGGAGACTGCAGCTTGCTTAGCTCAGCCATGTTGCTTCCTTCCCCTCGACGTTGTCTGCTGACCTTGAGGATTCAGATGAAGTACGCATACTTTCCTATTAGGGTTACAATAGTCTGTGTATACCGGGCAATTTCAGTGTTTGTCAAGTTCAAGAGGAGTCAGTATTAAAGAATCTAATATATTAGCCTCATGACTCCAATTAAAATTGTGTAATTGAGTAATTGTTTAGATTTGTGATTTTACTAGGTTTGTAAACAATATTGGAATGTTTATGGGAACTTGAGATGCACTATAGTTTTAAGTGTAATTTATTATACTTATTAGAATAGTTTAAGTGCTTGGGAATGTTCTGATTGTTAGGCATTTGAAGTGCTTATAAATAAACCCAAATATACTAAATTTATAAATCCAGTTTAAAATATATAAGGGGATTTAATTAAGTAAGATGTAAAAAGTCCTTTTAAAAATGATTGTTAAATTTAGTGGATTTATAAATAAAAGCTGTCACTTGAAGTTAAAAGCTTAAAGGAAACGAGAGGGCTTTTTTCTAATGTATTCTTTAAATAAATTGAATGCAGTTTTGAAAACTAACACAATAGTGTTTCTTCTTCTACACACAAATTTCCTATCGAAGAACATTTTAAAAATCAGCTCACGAGCCAGGCGTGGTGGTGCACACCTGCAATACTAGCACTCGGGAGGCTGAGGCAGGAGGATCACCATGAGTTCGAACTACATAGCGAGTTCAAGGCCAGCCTGGGCTACACAGCAAGACCCTGTCTAAAAAAGAAACAAAAACAAAACTCACAGAACCTTTCAGATGTGGCAGAGGAGAATCCAGGACTGCTGAGGTCAAGGGCCAAGTGTTCATCTCTCAGAAACTGCACGTGCACAGAAGCTCTGTGAGGTTCCTGTCTCTTCTTCCCTCTCTCTCTTCCTCTCCCCCTTCACTCCTTCCTCTTCCTTCCTTCCTTCCTTCCTCCGTCCCTCCCTCACTCCCTCCGTCCCTCCTTCCCTTCTTTCTTTCCTCTTTGGGAGCTGAGAGTTTTGCTGTATTGCCCAAACTGGTTTTGAGCTCCTAAATTCAAGTAATCCTCCCACCTTCTGACCATGCCTGCTGTCCATGGAGTTTTTTTACTTTTATTACAAAAAAAATTGTGATGTGTGAAAAAGTTGAAAACACACGTACAATAAATGCCACCTGCATTCCATAGTTGTCAGCTTTTCATTGCGGTGCCGTTAATTCACCTCTAACTAGACAGACTGATCTCTCTCACTCTCTAATCTGCAGGTATTACGACCTTTCGTCTCTATCGCTTCCACATTTAAATCTGGAAGTAAGGACGTGACTTATGGACTCACAATACCATTTCACACCTGACAACACTGACAACTCTGTAACATCATCTAAATCCTAGTCCGTATTCAAATGTATCTAAATGATGGTTTTCTTCTTTCGAGTTTGTTTTATTTAACGCATACTATTTTTTGAGATAGATTTATGTTGTGTTATACAGTAGTACATTCTGTTTTATTGGGGTAAAGTATTTCATTATATTGTATACACATTTACATGTTTATTCAATTATATTATATTATACACATTATACACTGATTATACACATTATGTGCTTCCTATTTTGCCTAGCCAAAAGATGTTTTTTCCCTTCTTTTCTCATTTTTTTAAAAAACTTTTTCCTTTTTCCTTTCCACTTCCCCCCAAAAGATGTTTTTTTAAAAACTGTATTCCAAGCAAGGATTGTGTCTCCCTACATTATTTTATCTGGAAGAGCCCTTTATATTTATAATTTTTCAACAAACAAAGGTGCTTGCAGTGACGATGCCATTTATCTTGAAGGATACCCCAAATTCTGAATTTGTCTGATTTGTCTTCCTGGGCCTTACCTCTGATTTTCTCATTACCTGGAGTCTGGGCCGAACGGTCTGTTTCCGCTCAGGTTAAGTATTTCTGGTAAGGACATCTCACAGGTGGCACCGAGCACTGAACTCCATCCCGTCAGGAGCCACAGTCTCAGGCTGGCCCACTGGTACCGGGTTAAGGTCACAAACCCAAAATAATATAAATGTTCCGTTGCCTTTCCACAGGTGACGAAAATGAGATTCCCACCTTTTCAGCGATTTCAGGTAACCCAGCTTTTGAGTGACAAAAGGCAGAATCCGAATCCAGACCCTCTGATTCTGGCCTTCTTTCCCTGCACTATTCAGAACTGTCACTTCGTAGGTCTACAAGGCCCTCTCCTGGCATTTGTTTATGAGTTCATTCATCAAATAGTGGATCAAAGCTGGGCCCGAGATGACCAGTATGGGGGATACAGAAGTAACAAAATAAGTCCCCAGGAAACGTACATACAGAGGAATGAGACAGGCAGTAAACACAAGGAACCAGTAAAATTGTTGATGTTTTATGACTCAGAAGAAAATAAATCAGGGTCAAAAGGATAGGGTGAGTCTCACTTGAGAAGGTACCATTTGAGCAGAGACATGTAGGAGGTGAGAGGGTGAGCTGTAAAGAATATTTCAAGCAAAGACAGTGGCCAGTCCAAAGGCCCTGAGGCAGGAGCCAGGTGAGCGCCTTTGGGAGTGAGGAATACCCATTCCGCCTCCAGCCTGAGCCTACTCAACGGAGGTAACCAATCACAGCTGATCCACAGACAGATAGGTAGATAGGTGTGCAAATTTCTTTGCTTCTGTAAGAGCTGGAGTGTGGGTGTGGGTCCCCTCTCATACACCCACAAGTGCATCTGTGTACAGCCTGCCCAAAGGGTATTCCAAGGCCCGATCACAGAGGATAGGATTATCCCACACAATGCACCTCTAGAGTTAGATTTTGGTGAAAGAAAAGGAAAAAAGAGAACACCACGTCCTGGTAGGGCAAAAGAGGTGTGCACAGGTTTGGTGGCTGGAAGTGTCTGTGTCAGAACTGGGGAGCCAGGGGCACAGACGGGAGCTGGGCGCCTCCCCCGAGGCCTCATCCTTGACACAAAGGTGTCAGCTCGTCCCAGCTCAGCCTCCAGCCTCTTACTGGTGACTCTTCACAGGCAACATGAGGAGAGGAGTGACTCAGGCTGAGCGACCCAAGGGGCTTATTGAGTAAGTAGTCAGAAATGAGGCCTAGTGAGCTGAAGCTGCAAGAAGCCTGGGTTTTCTGGCGCTGCACACCCACACACGACTGGCAGGCAAGACTGAGCACCGCAGGAAGAAGATCTGGGACTCTCCCGAGGAGAGGAGGGAGCCCGAGCATGTCCTGATCCCATCCTGGAACTGTGCAGGAATCTCCCTCCCTTGGTCTTGGGTTGTCCAGGCTGGATTTCTGGTTGGATTAGTTGTGGGAGGGTCTGCTCAAAGACCCCAGCAAAGCAATCAGAACTGGCAGGACACCATGCTGATCACAGAGTGCATTCATCAGATCCCCTGTGCAAAGGAGAACCAACCACAAGTGTGACCCAGATGTGAACTAGAACCCTTGCTCTTGCCGCCTGCTTAGAGCGCCACAGGTGACTGGAAGGATCCCTGAGTGGTCAGTCTGCCCGCCCTCCATGGGCATGAGAAGCCCCAGGCCCTCCCTTAGGCCAGGACCTGTGACGTAGATGTGGGCAGTTCCCCTGCTGTCCTCACACTCTACCTGGTACCTGGCTTCTCCGCTGCAAGAACGCTTTCCACTGGGCTGGGGTGCGGCTCAGTGGCAGAGCTCGCCTAGAATGCACCAGGCCCTGGTTCAATACCCAGCCCTGAAGAGGAAATGCTGCCCACCACTGAGACAGTTTTGCTCATTGTAGCTGGGAAAAAAGGCTTCAAAGGGATAGTTCAAGTGGAAGTTCAAAGTGATTTTCTTCTCTTCCCTCAAATTAAGAGCTTTCCTGCCTAAGACTTTTAAGGACAAAAGGAATCACAGACGGGGCAGAGGAAGCCACGCTTAGGAACGTTTCAAGGTGGATTTCTTTGGGATTTTCTGGAGTGTTTGGAGTAGCCTGGCCCAGCTGCACGCCGAAGGGATCTGGGCAGGATTCAGTCGCCGCAGGGAGGCCTGAGGCAGAAGAAGAAGCAAGTTTTCCTCTCTGCCCTGCAGTGCACAGGTGGCTGTGGAGTGGGGACTGATCTGGCCTTTAAATTCTATTTCTTCCCTGTGCTCCTGGCCCCGTGTCTGATGATCAGAGATGCACCATCTAGAAAGCATTTCATCAAAGTCTTGCTTAGACACGACATGAACTGTTACATGAGGCCACGCTCCTCTTGCTTTGAACACTGGCACAGACAACAGATAAGAGAGTCCTTATGTAGTTCAATGGGAGACGTGGTCCATAAAGAACTCGGAGGAGGCTGGGAGCAGAGCAGAACAAACCCGAGCCGGACAGCCTGTGTCCCCCAGAAGCTGGAATACGAAATGCTCAGGATAAAACAGCTGGCCCCTACCGAGCGCTGGCATCTGGACGTTAACTCATCTAATCTTTGCAACAGCCTTTGAGGAGGTTACTGTTGCTGAACTCAGTTACAGACAAGAAAAAACCACGCCAAAGACCTTGACTCGTGGAGCCCAAGGTCAAAGAGTTAGATGGGGTAGGGACAGCCATAATCGGTACTCTGAACCGCTCGCTCAGTTACCCTCGCTCTGAGCCAGGTACACTGTGCCCGAGTAACAGAGGAGGGGCGTGTTCTCCGCTCCTGTGCCATGCGTGGAGGCAGCACACACCCAGCTGCACCCTGGCAATGAAGGAAATAGTGCGTTCTCTACGTACATTTTTTCGTGCAGTAAACCTCCCGCAGGGCCATCAAACCAAGTCTGCCTCTGATTCAGCAACATCCGTGTATAAAAACGTGCTCAACATCATTAGTCACTGGGAAAATGCCAATTAAAACCACAGTGGGATACCATGGTACACTCACTAGATGATTACCACCAAAAAACCAGAAAATAACTGGTGTCATCAGGACGTGGAGAAGTTGGAATTCTCCCTCATCGCCAGTGGGAGTGTAGAATGGTGCAACTGCACTGCAGAGCGGCGTGGCAGCACCCTGGAAAGTTAAATACAGGGTTACTATGTGATGCAACAACTGCACTCCTAGGTAAGCCCCCCAAATGTCAAAACAGATACGGGGGCTGGGGATTTAGCTCAGCGGCAAAAGCGCCTGCCTGGCAAGCGCAAGGTCATGAGTTCAGTTCCCGGTACCGGAGAAAAAACCAAAAAAACAAAACAAAACAAAACAAAAAACAGATACGGGTAGAGCAGTCCCTCCTTACCTGTCCTGTGACTTTCTATGATTTCAGTTGCTTGAGGTCAACCTCAATCCAAAGACAGTAAATGAAAATTCCCAGAAATAAACAACTGAGAAGTTTCAAATTGTACATGTAGAAGTTTTAAACTGTCAACTTGCTTCACCCTGCCCGGGACATGAATGATCCCTCTGTCTAGCGTATCCATGCTGTATATGATACACACCCTTTTGTCACTTAGTAGCCATCTCGGTTATCAGATCAGCCGTCACGGCATTGCAAGGCTTGTGTTCAAGAAACCATCATGTGGTAACCTAGCAGGAATTCTTGTCATTCATGGCACATCATCTCATCCTGTGGGGGTGTATCATCGCCCATCAGAAGAAGGGTGAGAACTGTATAATAAGGTATCTTGGAGAGGAAGAGAGAGACAGAGACAGGGACAGAAAGACAGAGACACAGAGAGATTATACTAACATAATTTGTATCACAGTATATTGCTGTAATTGTCCCATTTTGTTATTAGTTACTGTTAATTTCCTTCTATGGCTGACTTATAAATTAAATTTTACATAGGTTTATATGAGAACATTTTATACGGGGGTTCAGTACTATAAAAGATCTTAGAACATATCCCCTGTGAGTAAGGATGCACTACTGTGCACAAATATTCACAGCAGTACTATTTGAGATAGTACAAAGGTGGAAACAATCCAAACGTCCATCAATAATCAAATGGATTAACTAGATGTGTTGTGTACATATACTGGAGTACTATTTAGCCATAAAAATGATTGAAGTACTGACACATGATAAAATGTGGATGGGCCTCAAGAACATGCTAAATAAAAGAAATCACTGACAAATGCTCACAGCCCATGATTCCATTTACGTGAAACACCCAGAGCAGGTAAGTCCATAGAGACAGAAAATCTAGTAGTAGTTTCCAGCGGCTGTGGGAGGTGGGGCTAGGTAGCTACTACATAAGGGGTACAGAGCTTGCTTTGGGAGTCATAAAACACTTTGGAACTAGACAGGTGATTTTTGCACAATACTGTGAGTGTACTAAATGCCACTGAACTATCTGCTTCTAAATGCTTAATTTCATGACATTTCAATTTTACCTCAATTTGCTTTTGAGAAGGAAAAACTAAACAAGTTGTGTAAAAGGAGAGAAATGTTATGTTGGCATCTGTGCTCCTAAAAACCTGAATGTTTCGCTGAGTGTGATTCAGAATGAGTCACAGTTGTCATTGTACAGTCAAGGAGGCCTCAGAGAGGCTTCCTCGGCCCAGGACTGCTGCACGGGGTTCACCAGGACTCACTGTGTGGGTTCACTGCTCCAGAGTCCATGCCCCAACCTAGACAGCTGCTTTTCCCCGGGGAGAATGATCTTGTTTAGCATCACGAGCAACTTTTATTGCGTACTGACAGTGTGTCAGGTATTGCACAAACACTTACGGAGGTCCTACTTTGTGTCCCTGCTTCTCTAAGCACTGGGCGATGTCAGTGAGGGAGACGGGACCGGTGTCTGTGCTCACGATTCTTCCAAGGAAGGAAGGAGGGGCAGCACGGCAGTGACTGTGATATTACACCGGGCCTGCGCAGGCGCCCGCCCAGAAGGCACGGCAGGGCCACAGAGCGGCGGGGCCAGCGGCCGGGAAGCTGCCTGCGAAGAGAGACGCACAGGCTCGCTGCGGCATGACACTGAGCAGAGGCCGGAATGAAGTGGAAAGAGCGGGAACAGCTGGACGGAGGAGCCCGCAGACAGGGAAGCTGGGAGAAGCAGCGGCGTCCCGGGGAGCTGGGAGGGGAGGTGGGTCAAAAGCGGCTGTGAGCGGCCCCGCTGTGCACACACGTCAAAGCGCAGGAGGACCACGGGCCACTCTGGAAATGTGAGGTCGCTGCGTCTGTGAAAAACCACATACTGTCTCAACACAGCTAACCTCGCAGAAGTCTCTAGATCATCTCGTTCTACTCTTCTCTGAGGCTCTGAATGGTTTGGAAACAGTTTGAAGATTCTCCAGGTATTAAGCTGAGAGGTGAGACTTAACACGGGTTTGGTGACCTCAGAGCCCGAAACCTTAAACAAACAAACGACAAAACCCGCTGCAGAGCTCTTACCAGAGCCAGCTCAGCCTCGGCTGGGCCAGTCTGACCTCCCAGCAGGAGCCACCCGTGCTGTTTACACTCTGCATTTTCTTTATTTTTTTCCCAACTTTTAGAAAAAGGGCCCTCTTAATTATTTAAAAATAATACAACACATCAAACTTCCCTTCCATCTACAACTCAGTCTTATTCAAACATTATAAGCCCAAGTAGTCTCCTGCCCAGAAGCAAGGGGGTTCCACGGGACGCCGGATTCACAAAGGCGAACGCCTAACAGAGTTGCGGTGATGGGTCACACACCTTCCACGCAAACACACCAGCGCTTTTCCTTTCTGCTTGTTAAAGTGTTCCTATTTTCAGCATGCTCCTATTTTATAGGAAGTTTTTCAAAATACTTTCTACCCAGACACGAGGCTTATAAAAATGCGTGTTTCCCTCTAACTGCTGGGAATAAAAAGTAATTTTTATTTTTGTCTTTATTTTCTTTTTGGTAAAGAAGCAAAACTTTAGGAATACTTGAGGAAAAGGAGAGGAAAGAAACATTTGGGCTGGATGGGTTTGGTTTCTGCTTATCTCTCTGAGGGTGTGGCTTCAAAAGCGTTCAATCTGACACCACTACGATGACTAGCACTATTTTTTTTAGATGGTAAGAAAGAAAATACCCAGTAGTCATAAAAATGGTCAAAAGGTTTTTTACCACGGGTGAATTTTTGCCTTTCACCCCAAAAAGATACAAAATGAACAAATACTTGGAGTGGTAGCTCTGTTGGATACGCCGGTTGACTCATCTGCTTGTCCCTACTCAGGTTCAAGGGAAACAGACATTAGGTAACTTTTTTTTAGTAATGTCATAGAAGTAACCAGCTCTGTCCATGGCAACTTAGTTGAGGTCCTATGATCCTCTGATCACATGTAAAAAAGCACGGCTGTCATTTTCCAAGTGCACATATCTGAACACACTCAGCTACCACGGAAACTACAAAGAAAGGAAAACTGCATTTAATTCTGTAGGATTTTAAAGCACCTTCCCTTCCACAGAGCTCCGGAGTGGTGATAACGTGCCAGGGACTGCTGTGTTTCTGACGTGAGCTCCCACTCACTGAGGATCCCGGGAAAGACAGTGAATTGGTCCTGGAGCCCCCATGGAAGAAGGGGGTGGGCCCACTGGATGGAATGTATGTGGTGCAAAACCTGGGGTGGAGACAGGGTAACCCCTAGGGGTAGTGGCAGGGCAACGCTCACCCCTGCTGGAGGACCACTTGGGGACAGGTTGAAGTAATTGGCAGAGGCTTATTTTGTTGCAGGAGGAGGAGGAAGAGCACCCCAAGATCCAGAACCAGGCTCCACCTTGATCCCAGAACCCGTGGTTCCATCCTTCTCTTTTTCTTTCCCTCTTGCTGCCTGAGATAATCCCCATTTCACATTGAGTCTGTGGCCACTGACGTTGAACTTATTAAGGGACTTCTCAGTGGCTACTTCTGCAGCCTGTCTTGTAGCAAAATGGATGGAAGTATACAGCTGGCTCTGTACAACAGGGACCAAACCGGTAGAAGTGATTTCTGAGATCTGTGTGAGTCATGGTATCACCCACACTACCATCATATAGTGTGATAGTCTTATCCTCTGGTGGGTCTAGACAAGGCATCGTTGAAACCAGCTTCGGAAGCTTCTCTGCTACAGACATTCACTCTGTAATGCCAGTCTTTGATATTCTGATTAGCAAGGGGTCGTGTGGATCTGTAGGCTTCTCATGCCTGTATGGACACTCTCTTCTCTTACACTGTCTTTTCATCAGAAGGAGCAAATGTGGCTCTGATTCCTTTTGCAGTACGGTATGATCTGGGACAGCTTAAGCAGCATGTCCCTGATAGATGTGGCTTTCCCCAGCATTCCAACTGCCTATGTTCCATCAGAGTTAGAAACTCCTCTCTCCATATTCTGTATGTAATACTGTTTGTTGACATCTGATTTTGGCATCACCTTTAGAAGGCAGACCTGCATCCCAAACCTGGATGGAAAGGCCACACCCTAGGTCTAAGAGGCAGGTCTGACATTCTTCCATTTACAGCAGGGTTGGCACGCTTCAACCCAACCTCTTCTTGAAGTGTGTGTGGACCCCAGGACACTAGCAAAACGCTGTGAATGGCCTGGCACAGATTTTGCCATTCTTTTCCGTAATTTTCTTTGGTCATTCAGATATATGGGTGTAATGGTTGATACATTGTATCAACTTGAGAAGTTTAGAAGTTTAATTAAGTGACTCAGCAGGGGGCCAGGGTCCTCATTCTGTGAACATCCTGAGCCTGTGCAAAAGGAGGGCATGGATCATGTGAGTGCTATACCCACCCAAGTGAGGGTAGCCCGCTTACAATATAAGAGAGGAAAAGAGGCTTGTTACCCTCCTTTTGCTCTTACTCTTTTGCTGTCTTCCACCACCTTGAACTGTTGCCCCTCACCATGCCACCCTGCCTTGGAGCCTGCCGAGTATGGACTGAAACCTACACAAACTGAGCTAAATAAACCTTTCCTTCCTTAACTTTGGATGTTGGATATTTTGTCCCAGAAATGAGAGAAAAGTCACCAAGATAATAGGTTTTCTCCAAGATAAGTCTAGCATAGAATGCAGAAGCCCACATCCTCCCATTCTGTCTGCTATGGGTGTTGGAACCTGGAGTGGCTGCCATTCAGGTGCCTGCAGGAGAAGCAGCAGCTTCCGACTGGGGTGAGAAGACCGCCTTGGGAATCCTGACATTGCCCAGTTTTGGAACTTCTTTGGTTAATACTGAGGTCCTGGCTTGCCACCCTTGACATTTCCTTGGGTTTGTGTCCAAGTGTGTAGAGGTTTCAGTCCTTAGTCAGCCGGCTCTAAGATAGGGTGGTGGGGCAGGCAGAAGGCAGCAAGCAGCAGCAGCAGCAGCAGCAGCAGCAGCAGCAGCAGCAGTAGCAGCAGCTGCAAGCCTACTTCTCCCTTTTATCCCATCCAGCCTTTTCCACAGTGCCACCCACGCCCAGAGTGGGGCACCCTTAATCCCAGCATCATAGCCTTAATCCAATTCACAAATGCTAATGCATCCACCTTCTCACCTATGACCACATGAGCCTTTGGTGGGACACGGCCGCCTGCAGAGTCAGGGTGGTAAAGGGCTGTGTGCACTGCAGCGCCATGGACCCAAAGGTCAAAGACCTGGAGCTCACTGTAGTGCACCCTGCATTTTCAGCAGAACCTCAGGTAAAGAAAAGGTGCCTGAGGAAGGGGAGGATAATGGCGCCAGTCCTGGACACCCCAGCGCTCAGCTTAACTATCCCAGCAATTTGTGAGATGATACTATTGACACTTTCTTCTGCCAATGAGGAAAACAGAGGCACAGACAGCTCTTTACAAGGGCCAGAAGTCTCAAAGGGGTCTGGGAGAAGAGCTGACATTTGGACTCAGACGATCATAAGCCAGAGCTAAAACATTTATCCCCAGGACCATATTGCCTTTGTCACAGGTTTCCAGCTGTCCAGCCACCCTACTCCTCCTCATCCCATGTTTAGCTAAATCCTCAAAGCTTTTCCTGCACTGGCCCTCAACCTGTCCCCTGTGGCCAAACCTTCCCAAGCTGCCTCACAACTATGCATTCCCTCTTCTCCACACCCCGTGCCTCACAGACAGTTTCATTCTCTCACTCATAGACACGGAATGCAAAGACAACCAGACAGGGCCCCACCCTCAGGGAGCTTACTGTCTCCTGGGCAAACACAGGGGAGCAGACAGTTGAGATACGCTGAGAAGGTCCATGCACTTCTCAGCACTGGGTTACTTCTAGATGGGACAGAGTGGATGCTGGATAACCTGAGGAAGTCAGAGAACTCTTCCTGGAAAACAACTGGAGAATCGAACAGGATGGAATTTGGAACAAATATAAGGGTACAACCGCTAGAGAAAGGTCCTGTTTGTGTTATGTTTTGGAGCTTAATATCCCTCAAAGGCCATGTGTTGAAGACTTGATCACCATCCTGTGGCATTATGGAAGGTGGTGGAACTGTGAGAGGTGGGACCCTGTGGGAGGCAAGTCACTGGAGGTGCGCTCTTGAGGGGGCTGCTGGGACACAAGCCCCTCCTTTTCCATTGCTTCCTGGCTGCCATGAGGTGCAGAGACCTCTTCTGTCATGTGTTGTTGCGGTGATGTTCTGTGCTGGCCCAGGCCCAAAGGGACATAGCCAACTAATCACTGGACTGAAGCCTCTGAAACCATGAGTCAGAATACGCCTGTCTTGGCTACTTTTCTCTCATTGCTGAAACAAAACACCCAACTCACAAAGTGAAGGAAGGAAAGGTTTATTTACCTTATGGTTTGTGGAGGTTTCAGTCCATACTTGGCTGGCTCCGAGGCAGAAGATAACAAAGCAACAAGAGCAAGGGGGGAATGGCAGCCGAACAGCAAAGCAGCCAGAGCAAATGGGAAGACTTGCGGCCAGCAGCTTCTCTCCCTGCCTTACGTTGTAAACAGGCTACCCCCACCTAAGGGGCATGTAGCTCTCACTTAATCTCCATGCCCTCCTCTTCCACAGGCTCAGGATGTATACAAAGTAAGCACCCTGGCTTCCTGCTGAGTCCCTTAGCCAAACCTCTAGACTCTCCAAGTTGACACAATGTATCAATCATAACAATGCCTTTCCTTTCCGTAACTTGATTATCTCAGGTGTTTTTCCTGGTTAACACACCTTGTGAATCCACAACTTTTTCTTCTATTATTTTTTGGATTTGGGGTTTTGTTTGTTTGTTTTTGTTTTTATTTTAGAGAGAATTTTAAAAACCCAATGAAAATGATACAGAATTTCAAAACAAGATGATAGGAAATTAATAATAGTTATTATATTGCATATTGTTATCTTTAAGGTAGTTGTTCAAATTACCAGATATAGGCATGTAAAAGTGACCAGACAATATAAATACTAACTGTTCCTTTCAATGAACTAATAGAAATTAATAGCACAGTTATCTTAGATGTCATATATATATTTATATATGGTGGTTGTATATATATATATTTTTTTTTTCCTTCCTTTTCTCCTTTGCCTCATCTCAGTTGTTCTTTCCTTTTGAGCAGTTTTTTTCCCTTTCACAATATCTATGGTACCTTTTTGATCTTGTTCACTCTTTCAGTTTCTTACATTAGGGAGACAACACAATGTTTACACATGTGGATCTGATTTATTTCACTTATGAAAATGGTCTCAAGTTGCATCCATTTACCTATACAAGTTTTCAGTTTATCTTTCTTTATGGCTGAATAGTACTCCACTGTATACAAAGACCACATCTTTTTTATTCATTCCTCAGTTGAAGAGTATGTGGGTTGTTTCCAAGATTTAACTACGACAAATTGTGCTGCTATAAACCTGGGTGCAGATATATTGCTGTGGTATGATGTTTTCAGTTCTCTGCAAAAATACCCCAAAGAGGAATAGCTGAGTCAAATGGGACCTCTAATCCTAGTTTTCTGAGGAATCTCCACACTGATTTTCACAGTGGTTGAACCAGTCTACACTCCCCCCAACAGTGGAGAAGGGTTCCTTTTTCCCCACAGCCCTGACAGCACTTGTTATTGGAGATTTTTTGATGATAGCCATTCTTCTATTATTCATTGACTCTTTCTGTTATTCACTGACTCTTCTGTTATACAGTTGACTCTTTCACCTTGGTATTTTGTCTTTCCATGTATTTTCCGGCTTTCCATATCTTAGCTTCTTTATTAGGCTGACCATGCCTCGACAGAATGGCCAGTTTCACCTGTTTCTTTGTCCCACTCCATCAGAAAGAACGGTACTTTCAAAATAAAATAATTCCTAAAACACATAGTTGTTGAGGACCTACTATGTGTCAGACACAGTCATGGGCACTGGAGGGTTTGTAGTGAACAGAGCATACTGACCTCCAGAATCTAGGAGATGAACACCAGACACTACACAAATAAAGGTGACTATGACTGTGACACTAAATGCTCATTTGGTTTGCATAATCTGAACTACATTCGTTCAGCAGTGTGAGAGAAGAGTAACAATGTAAACACAGCAATCAATTCCACCTCCTATTCTATTCAAAGAGCCCACATCCAGACCCTGAGACAGGAGAAGTCAATCTGTTGTTCCCTCCTGAGCGTCTCACCATGCTGATGAAATTCTGATGCTAATCTACTTTCTCATAAACCAGCACCCTGAAATAAGAGCCAAAGGGAACAGTGCTATGTTCCAACTTGGAGGGAAAAGGGTTCTTTCAAATGCACTGAGTGATGGTAAGTGGTTTTTCAATATGTGACCTCCCTGAGGAGATTTCAAGGGTTATATTAGTTACATGTGATTTCCACGGTCCATGTGGATTTGATAAAAACTTGGACTTCCCTGTGTATTACACTATCCACTAAGTCAATCTATGGCATTCACTAACTTGATACCATCTGCTGTAAAGTCCCTACTATGCAACTGCCCTATGCTCCAAAACTAGAGAGAGGAATCTAATAGAATGTTGCTCATCTATAAAGTATTTTGTAATGCTGATAGAATTTTATCTGTCTAGCATATCTCTAGTTTTTCTGGGACTGTATCCTGCTTTAGCTTGGGCTGCTATAACAAAATGCCATGTACTAGGGGTGGTTTATGTAACAGTCATTTCTTTTCCACTTGTCAACACCAGGAAGCCCAAGATCAAGGTACTACAAAATTTGGTTCTTGGACAACCCTCTTCCTAGGCTGTAGTCAGTTTTTCATTGTGTCCTTTCTCTGATGTGTGTGAAGTAACCTCTGTTGTCCTCAGCTTACATGGCTCTGATCCCATCATGAGGCCATGACCTTCTGAAAGCCTACTTACCACCCAAAGGCACCGCCTCCAAATACCTTCACACTGGGGTCAGGGCTTCAACCTATGAGCTGGGGAGCAGCGACAAAAACACTCAGCTCATCACAAACCCTTTGAACTCACGCCGTTAGAAAATTCTCTTTTCCCCACTACAACCCTGTGTCTTGAGCGGGAGTAACCGTCACTTCTTTAGCTGCTGCTTCCCTGGTTATATCAGTAGACTGAACAGGGGCAGCCAGGCTCAATTTGACCCACTTACGTTATGTGCTCCTAGATTAGTCACTTTCCTGCCGCCAGGACAAAATACCTGACACCCACAATTTCAAAGAGGAGAGGTTTATTTTGACTCATGATTTTAGGGAACTTGGTCCACGGTTGGCACCTCTAGGGTAGAAACAGCACGGTGGAAGGACCTGCAGAGGAAAGCTTCTCACTCCGTGGCACTCAGGAAGCAGAGAGAGAAAGGATGAGCCAAGCACAAGCGCACACACTTCCAGCTCACGCCCCCAGTGATAACCTTCCTGATAGCACATTCAGCCATGGACTCAGCGGCGGATTAATCTCCCCGTGAATATATTACCCCCGGGATCCAATCTCCTTCCGAAAGCTCTACTTCTGGATACCTCAGATCTGGGGGACATTTGAGGTCTAAACCATTACACAGATGGCTGTCCATATTGACTAGCTGATGAGGAGTACTTGGCCCTGACCCCACAATCAAAGTTCTCTCCAGGATTGGTCTAATCGTGTATTAGTCTATTTTCTGTTGCTATCACAAAATATCTGAAGCTGAGCATAAAAAGTGAAGAGGCTTGTTTGGCTCAGGATCTGACGGCTGGAAGGTCCAAAGAGGATGGCACAGGCGTGCCGATCAGGAACTGCTGACTGCCTCCCAGCATGGCAGAGCCATGGAAAGAGCATGTGGCTCGCTCTAGCCATATGCAAGCATCCAAGTACACGAGGTGGCCCCACTTTATAACAACCCACTGTCATGAGAATTAACTCAGTTCAAGGACAGTGCCCTCATGACCAAGTCCCTCGCAGTAGACCCTACCTCTTACAGTTTCCACCACCTCAATTAGGTCACATTGAGGCCCGATTATTATGGTTTGCATATGAAGTGTCTCCCACAGATGCATGTGGCTTGATGCTCAACGTTCAGAGGTAGAGCCGAGAGAAGTGATTGATCTTGAGGGAGCTCATGAGGGTGCTCACAGATGAACGTGCTGCTGGGAAGTGGATGGACTGGGGGAAGTAGGTCACTGAGGATATTCCTTTGAAAAGTGTGTTTTCCTCAGCCTCTTCCCATGCTCTCTGCTTCCTGGCTGAGGAGGGGAGGAGCTTTTCTCCGCCACACCTGACGGCCAGGATGTTTCTGACTGGGAGCCTGTCAGGTGTGCACAGGACCTCTGAAACTGCGCTCAGTAGCCTTTCTCGCTCAGGCGTGGCGACACATGCCTATAGCAACAGCATTCTGGTGTTATCGTTCAAGTACGGCCTGGGCAACAGTGATTTGGTGAGACCCTATCTCAATATAAAAAGGCCTTTGGTTCACTCACGAGTAGCAATAAATAAACAAACGTTTTCTCTTTTAAGTTCTAAATGTTAGACGTTTCACCCTAACCATGGAAAATGACTTATAGAAAGCTCATAAAACTTTGGAGGACGCACTTCAGATGACACCCCCCCACCACAAACCGGAACTGGAACACGAGACAGAATCTTGAGTAGCCTCACTCTGTGATCTGAGGCCTGCGGTCACCAGCCGACCATGTTCCCAAAAGGGCACGTGGCACCCCTGCTCAGATGGGAGCGAAGATGACAGGGAGCCCCAGCAGCAACTCTTCCTGGGATTCTCAAGACCGCCATGCCCCTGCCTTCTTCTCAGCAGCGTGACATTTCATTAGATTCTTCTTTTTTCTTAAGCAGGTTCCAGGTGGCTTTATGTGACTTACAACCAAGGGTTTAAGATGATCTCTTTTTCATTTGCTCCTTGGCTTGAAGAAGGAGCTCAGAGAGGTTAATTGAATTCTCCGAAGTCCCACTCTACACAAAGAGCAGTAAGGGTTCAATACTGGCTCCAGCTGCCATCCCCGACCCTTCTGATTCCGTCCTGGCCAGCTGTGTCTTCTGCACTCTGAGCGTGGCTTTTCCACAGCCCAGAGCTTCACATGTCATGTCTGTGTCCCAGTACACCTTAGAGAGCGAGCAGACATGCCTCTGAGGGTGCACGGGCCCCGGGGGTCTGGCTGCCACCTACTGGCCAGCCCACATCCTCCTTCCTCTGGCTCGTGTGTACCCACAGAACTCCCAGCATGAGTCACACGCTGCTCCCTTGGCTCGCAGTCTTTACTCAACAATTCCTCCAGCCCCCGAAGTCTCTCTGCTACCTCCCACTCCAGGCAGAGCCACAGCCCTGCGTTTCTGCATCCCTTCCTCAGACGGACCTCCACCTGGCACCTGCCTCACTGCTGTCTAAATGCCATCTTCTGCCTTCCAAGATGGAGGCCCATGAGGATAGATGACCTTCATCTATCTCTAGGTCCCGCCCCCACCCCCTGAGCAATGCCTGCCATACAGTAGGTCCCCAACATGCTGCTGAGAAGACAAGCAATTGCATCTGGAGTAGAAAGGTCAAAGCACGTGTCCAGAATTCATATTTCCTTAATAACCAACATCAGCTTGAGAGTCAACTGATGTGATGCTTTGAAGCCAACGATAGCTGAATAGGCAAATCTGCAGTTCCTCTTTGGAGATTCATCTGCACTGTATGTGTCCAATTAATGTTAAGCTATTAGTCCTTTCTGAGGCTGCTAGGGTCTATTAAGCCATTTAACTGATCCTCTTGCACGTCAGCATTGCTCCCAAGGGCATTTTTTCAGGGCTGGGCATCCAAAGCACAAATGACTTAAGTGGCGAGCTTTCTGTCACTTCCCCTGGGAGTCCATCTCACCAAAGCGGGGCTTTAAGAGTTCTAAAGCACAGTGAAGCAAGAAATGCCTGCAGCTCTGACTAGAATCATCCTCAGCCCTTAAAGAAATGCTGGTCTGAGGCCCTTCCTTAGGGCTGATTTTCTAAGTAACTGGAGCGGAAAACACCCTTGCACGGTGGTTAGAATGATCCCAGGAAAGTCCCCAGACCTAAAGGATGGCCCTCAGCAATTCACCACGGTGCCCCAAATCCCCCATTAATCACTTAATAAATATTTATTGAGTGCTTACTAAGTGCCAGGCACTTGAGAAATCTGACAGGAGAGTCATTATAGGTTGATGATTTTGAGCTAACTCAGGCTTTGTGCTGAGCTCAAAAGCAAGTATTCCTTTGAAAGTAAGTCACCAAGCACTACCAGCCACTGATTCTTCCCAAGGAGACCACTGAGGAAGAGCAAAACATATGGGTGGGGTTGGAGTACAGAGAAGGATACAAGTTGTTTCCTTAGGGAAAAGGAAGAATGAACCATGTGGGATCCAGGCTAACTGTGACCACTGCAGACCAGCAGTCCGTTTCCTCCCCCACTCCTGCAGCCTGTGAGGATGACAGACCGGAGAAACAGCAGGGTCAAATACACCACACTCGCCACGCGCTGCACACCTTGTTCTTGTCAAATGGACCTTGTTTCTGCGGTGTGTGGGGGGCAGCTGAGCTCCACTCTCACTCTTGAAAAGAAATGCCCGGCCTTGCACGTGGAAGGCAGAAGCAGATCCAAGCTTCCAGTATGGGTGTGTAGTTTAGACCCACTCTCCAAAGCAACAACAGCCCAGCAGCTACCACTGTCATGTATCAAGTCCCCACTAACTGTACCAGATGGTTCTTGGGATCAGTTTTTGATGATAATGTCAAGGTATGCATTTTTAACAAACCAAGGCTTAGGGATTTGTTCAAGGTCACACAACTGGCCGAAACGGGGTAGGATTAAATGAAGTCCCTACCTGCGCAATTCCTATGCAAGCCATATTCTTTTTGGTGCTGAAATCAAACTCAGGACCTTGCACTTGCCAGGCGGATGCTGTAAGAGCTGAGCTATATCCCTGGCCACAAACCATACTCTTTACTGCTATTTTTCACAAATCATGAACCAAAAAAAGTTCAGTTTCATTTTTATTTTTATATTTTTGGGTACTGGGACTCGAACTCAGGACGTCACACTTACCAGGCAGGTGCTGTGCCATGGAGCTAATCCCTGGCCTGAGAAGTTCATTTTTAGTACCATCTCTTGTCCATATGCAGGGTCGCACAAAGGCTCCCATCTGCTGTAGTTTGAATATGTGTCCCTTCCAAATTCACCTTGAAGTTTAATCCCCATTGACCCAGGATTAGAGGGTAGGGCCTTCCCGACAGACGGGATTAATGCTTGTAGAAGAAGCATCAGCAGCATTTGTCCCTTTGTGCTCTCCCTCGTTCTGTCCTGAGAGCCCACAGAACAAGGTGCCATGTTGGAAGCAAATGGCAGCCCTCACCAGATGCCGGGCCAGGCAGCACTTTGCTCTTGGACTTGCCAGCTCCAGAACTGTGAGAATAAATTTCTATTGTCTGTAAATTTTCCATTCTTGGCTGTTTTGTTATAGCAGCACAAATAAGCTAAGATAATATAAGAACTTGGCAAGTGAGAGAATAGGCTTGCACTCTGAGAGTTGATTTCTAAAATAGAATAGAAAGAAGAGTTATTCTAAAGAAATAGGATGGCTCAACAGCTACTGATTACAGGTGTGGAGAGAGAGGGTCAGTTCGGATTCCCACAGGAGACATAGGGACACACTTGTTTTGCCGCTGGCGCTGTCCTCTTACCACCAAAAAGGAAGCCATGTGCAGTCAGCAGGGCAGTTTACATCCAGCAGCAACAGATGAATGGGAAATTTTCACAGCCGGATGAACTCAGCCACCAGTAGCTTCTCGAATCTTCTCTTCTTTCCGGGTGTCCATTCTCCACGACCCAATGCTCCATGGCTACGGTGTCTGATCCACTGTCAATGAACAAGCTGGAACTGTTAGTACTCAGCGCTCTCATGAATCTGGGGCCTCATAGCTTCCGGAGCTAGCACTTCCAGCCCAGACCCTGGGCCACAGAGCCTGCGGGTGCAGCCCACCTGGCACTGAGCCGAGCCACTTGGATCCCCCAACACTCCTCTCAGACCTTCTTTAAGAGACCACAGGGCCCCCCCCACTGCTCCCGCCTTGGGACTCCAGGGCCTCTGGGCCGCCTCTGGGCCGCCCGGCTGGCCAGGGACACACAGGTGCCACCTATGGCCACATGGTTGGGGTCCAGCGTGAGTCCTTTCTAGCTTGTTCCCCACTTTCTTTGGACTCTGCCTTCTGAAGCTTCACATGCCTTGACTGGGCCAACTGCCTGTCACATTTCCCAGGGGCAGAGGATGAAAATAGCAGGGCCTGGGGCAGAGCTCAGCAGTAGAGCCAGGCTTTAGGGTAGGGCCCCGGGTTCCACCCCAGCACCAAGCAAACAAATAAATAAAAATAGTTTTAGAGGAACCAAAATTCACTGTAATTTATTATTGTGTGAAATATATTTAAATAAATATCACATCATATATTTATATTAGTTAAATTTAATCAACTTATACTTGTTTAACATTTTATTGAATATCATACCATATATTTATATTAATTAAATTCTACAACTTTTCTTTTCTTTTTTGTCTTTTTGAGATAGGGTTTTCCTATGCAGTTCAGGCTGCCCTTGAACTCACTTTGTAGCCCAGGCTGGTCTCAAACTCACAGTGATCTTCTTGCTTCATCCTCCTGAGTGCTGGGATTATAGGCATATGCCGCCACACCCAGCCAAAATTCTGCAACTTTTCAACACGTGAAAAATAGAGAGAAGAATATATAATGAGCCCCCTTAACCTCATCACCTAATTTTAACAATAATCAATATTTTATCAGTTTGGTTTCAACTATTCACCACACGTGTATACTCCAAGCACTTTAAAGCAAATCCCAGAAGCCCTGAGATTTCACCTAGAAACACTCAGTTATGTGCCCCTAATGGACAAGCACATTATAAAAAAAACTTAATGCCGTCATTCTCTAACAAAATATGCAATAAATCCTTAATATGATCTAATACCCAGCCCCAGTGTTCAAGTTTCCCAGATCATTTCAAAAGTCTCCTTTTATTTGTTTTTAGGAAACACATAAGGTTTGTATAGTGCACCTGGTTGTTATATCTATTATTATAGATATCTATTTTAATCGAAAGCCACTCCTCTTCCCTATTTGTTCTAAAACCCTTAATTTGTTGTAGAAAGTAAGCCATTTGTGGGGTAGAATTCCTGACAATCTGGACTTGTCGCATTTTGGTATTTTTTAATGTGTTTCCTTCCCTACAGACAGAATTCCCTGCAGACTTGAAGTTTGCTCTAGGGCAGCACTAGCCAGTGGAAAGAGAATTCTAGCCACATATTTAATTTTAAACCTTCTAGCAGCCACATTTGAAAAGTCAAAATACGTAGGTTAAATTATTGTTATTATTTTTTGTTGTTCTTGTTTTGGGGACAGAGTACGCCTTGAACTGCAGCAATCCTCTTGCCTCAGCCTCCTGAGTGCTGAGATCACAGGCGTGCACCACCATGCCCAGGGGTGAAATTGCTTTAATACTGTATTTTATTCAATGTAAAATAGCCAAAATGCTACCTGTAGTTTCAAAATGTGATTAATATAAAAATTATAAATGAGATATTTTACATTCTTTTTTATATTCTTCAAAATTAGATGTGTGTTACGCTTATAGCACATTCAGAACATTCACATTTCAAGTGTTCAGGGACCACTTGTGGCAGCCATATTGTATAGTGCAAATCTAGAGCTTAATTAGAGTCTGTCTGGTCTGGTTTTTTCTTTCTTTTTTTTTTTTTGTTTTGTTTTGTTTTGTTTTTTGGTAGAGTTGGGGATCGAACAGAAATGGTCCTCATGCACGACCGGCAAGTTCTCTGCCTAAGCTATACCCACAGTCCTGTTCTAAATTTTTTACATACAAAGAATACTTCATAGAGTTTGCTGTTGTTGAGGGTTTTGACTTTGGTTTTGTTTTTTCTTTTTAAAAGATGAGGGTCAGGCCAGGAGTGGTGGCGCACCCCCCTGTAATCTTAGCACTTGGGAAGCTGAGGCAGGACAATATCTGCAAGTTTGAGGCCAGCCTAGGCTACAAAATGAGTTCAAGACCAGTCTGGACTACATAGTGAGACTTTGTCTCAAAAAGATAGGGAAAAAAAAAGATGGGAAGTCTCAATATGTTGCTCAGATTGACCTTGAGCTCTTGGGTTCAAAGCATCCTCCTGCCTCAGTCTCCTGAGTGGTTGGTGATAGAAGCACATGTCAGTGCATCTGGCTAAGGTTGCTGTAAATTTCTTGTTAAAGTTCTCTGTCCAGCCTGGCATAGTGGTGTACACTTTTATTACCAGCACTCTGAGAATCTGACATAGGAGGATCACAAGTTTGAGCCCAGCCTGGGTAATTTATCAAGAACCTACCTCAAAATAAAATATAAAAACAACCCAGAGCAAAGGCCCTTGCTCTTGAAGTTCTGGTCTAGAAGAACTAGATCTTCTGTTTTCAGTTCTCAGCTGGGCTCCGCCAGGCAAAGTTCTCTGTCAGCATTTCACCAGTTTTAGCATCTATTGATGATCATGTCCAAATCCATAATTTTATTGAGGGTTGCAAAATCTTAAGTTTCTAATTTTCCTCTTTATGAGGGGGAGTTCTTACGTAAAGAGGAACCAGTCTCACCACTCTCTGGTTACTCTGCAATTCAGCTCACACAGGAATGGTGGGACATATGCTTATTCTTTCTTCTGTCAGTTTTCAGAGAAATCGGTACCCAAGCAACCTCTGAGTATGACCAACTAGGGGTTCTTTTCTCATCAGTGTGAACTCACGGGCTTCCGTACGGACACCTTTCCACACATCAAAGTTCTTATTCTTTTTTGAGATTAAAAATTCCTCATTTGGGGGGCTGGGGATATAGCTCAGTGGCATGAGTGCCTGCCTGGCAAGTGCAAGTTCCTAAGTTCGATCCCTGGTATCGCAAAAAAAAAAAAAAAAGATAACAAAAATTCCTCATCTTTGAGCATTTGGGAGGCCAGCCTGGGCTAAGCAGTGAGGCAGGGTCTTGAAAGAGAAGAAAGTTCTCCGTCTTTGGCCAGTAGGACTCTTTGCTGGCTCCTGGGCCAGATCCAGACATTTTCCCACTCTGGCACAATCACAGGTCTTGACCTCATCTTGGACCTTTCCTGTCCTGATGAGGAACCAGCTGTTCCTCTGGAGGAGCAAGCAGTAAGGGTTCCATTTAGTGTTCTAGGTGTCTCAAGATGACACCACAACAGGAATTAGAATCACCCACCTGGGTCCACAAGGACAAAGATTTCTTCTTTTGGAGAAGGGTGGGGTGAGAGGCGAAAGGAAGATTTCAGACGTTCTCACAGGGCCCTACCTGCCCTGCTCATGACCCTTTAGAGCTCTGCTCTCCTTGCCCTGGGTCTCAGGATTAGAACTTCCGTTGCCATGGAGGGCAGGTGGAAGTTCAGCCAACTCCACGCCCCACCTTACCTCCCTTCAACAAGAGCCCAGACTGAGCCTTTGTCCGAAGCCGCCTCGCTTCCCACCCAGCCCTTCCTGAGCCAGCTCCCTGGTGTCTCCGGAGAACGCAGTCGGCGCGATCCCAGTGACATCAGGGAAACTCTTGTTTCCAGCGGTTTCTCCTTCAGCTGCAAAAATGAGCAGCAGCAGCCTGGGTGTGGGCTTTGAAGTCTCTGCAGGAAGCGAGTTATTTTCTCAGCACCACATCTGAGCACATCTTCCGAGGGGGGCCGACTTCCTACAAGCTGCAGGGCCTCAGCTGGTGCGAGCCTCTTACCCTCACCCTTGCCTCACCGCCAGGCCGGATCCACGGGCTGGGAGGGACGACCCCACACCGCGTGGAGGCTGAGGGAGGCAAAGAGCAGCCGAGAGGCTGGGGGCAGGGTGTTCGGTGCCCGGTGGGCTTTCCCATGTGTTCCTTGTTTCCTTAGCCTCTGCTCCCTGCACTTCAATTTTGATCATCTGGAGAGAACCCTTAACTATCTGCCATAACCCACCAGGCACACGTACATCTCGAGTGGTCATTTTATATATTGCTATGGGCCTCTGGGTCTGCGAGTCTGAGATGCTGTCTATTGTCATAATTCTCTTTTTGCCCCTATTCCCAAAAAACAAGTGTCGTGGTTACTTTTCTTTCATTGCTGGGACAAAATACCTGACACCCAGAATTAAGGAAGGAAAGGTTTATTTAGCTCACAGTTTGTGGAGGTTTCAGTCCATACTCGGCTGGCTCCAAGGCAGGGTGGCTCATGGCAGAGGGCAGCATTCACGGCGGCTCATGGCAGCAGAAAACAGTAAAAGCGGCAAGAGCAGAAAGGGAGGAGCAGTGGCAAGAAGCCTCTTTCCCTCCCTTATATTGTATGCAGGCTACCTGCCTCTGGGGGTGGGGTATAGCACTCACACCCATAATCCCAACATTGGATTATGCTATGCAGGTACTTTGTATCTATTACCTCATGAATCAATTGAAAACTCCGGAAGCCTGCCCCACGACTCCATGAGGCTTTGGGGGGACATCCAGACACAAACTATAACAACCAAGAAAGAAGAAACCTTGCTTATTAGGGCCAAGATGTCCGCCAACACACAGCACACAGCTTAAAGTACAGTCACATCAGCGTGGGCGATGCCTGGGGCGCGTGCTGGTGTGTCTTGTTTGATGTTTTCAGCAGTTCTGTGGATGAGCACTACACAGCTGTAGATATTGAGAATCCCAAGGTTAAATCGCTGGCTCAGGATCACACGGGTGGTGAGGGCCAGAGCCAAGACCCAAGCTTAGGTCAGGTATCAAGGTCTCCAAGGCCACATTTCACCCCCACCCCCAGAGACTGCCCCGGCAGACTCCTCTGCTCCGGGGAACCTCTTACTTGAGACTAGCATGTCTGTAAGGTCGGACTGGCTTTTCCTTTAGGGAACAAGAAATCGGGTGATATCACTGTGACTACAGGATGAAAACTACGTAACACAGCTTCTATTTCACACCTAGAGAAATAGACATTAGCTCTGTGCTACAGTGCATAAAACCCAGGAAAAATGGAGTAAGTCAGATGACATCCAGCCTTTGCTTGGAGACCTCCAAGTGTCTGCTCATCCCAAGGTACTAGTAGGGGTGCTTAGCCCTGAACCGTCCCTGCCCAGTCTCATCCGCCTGGCCCAGCTCTCACCAGGTCTGGGGAACCCCTTTCCTCTGACGGACTTCATGAGTGCCCCCTCCTGGGTGCACAGGGCACACACAGGGCACTTGACCCTCTCCTCACTGAGTCCACAGCGCTGTGCCAGTCTCCTTGCTGTCCATGGACTCCTCACTCACACTTCCATCCCAGGGCCTTTGCACTTGCCGTTTTAGTGCTGGGGGGCAGCGGAAGCAGGGTTCAAGCCCAGGCACAGGTCTAGGCACCATACTCTTCACCATGACGCTGTGTTCCCTTTTCCTGTTCTAAAGAGGTTTTGCATTGGGCCTCACCTTTTCCTTTTTCCAGGAGGTGCCTGATAATTCACCTTGTTTTTTTTTTTAACCCTAAGTCATTCATTGGATGAGGTATAGGAGCCCTGGACCTATCAGGGAGACCTGTTCCACAGAGTCTCCAGTAACCAAAGAGGCTCCCAAGGCAGCTCCCTCCCCATGGGCTCCTAGGGCCCTCACAGCTGGGCACCATGTCCTTATCTTAAGCTTTAGGGAGTCTGACATTACTTGGAACTTCTAGTATGTAGAAGACCCTGCAGGAACAGGTGGGTCAAGCCTGCCACCAGTCAGGGTCTGTCTGCACCTGGCCGATCACCACAGCTATGCAAGCAGTGGAGGCCCTGACGGCTGCCGTGCAGGTACTTTGTATCTCTTACCTCATTTAATCTTTGCTCCGCTTTATAAAGTGGCTCTTAATGTGCCCCTTTTAGAAATGAGGAACCGTGTAAACATCACTAAAATGTGTATGTAGACCTGATTCCAAAGCTCACGCATTTTGCCCTAAGCTGCTCTCTTTCGTAAAATAAGTAAAAGTTTTCTACTCCTCCCACCCTGAATTTCTGGATCTGTGATACACTCCCTGCCTAAAAATGTGAAGGTAAATGGCAGAGTCTCCTTGTCTGAACAGTAAGCAGTCTACGTGGTTAGCCTCAGTTAATTCTTCCAGAGAAGGCTTGAGTCTGAGATCCAGCGCGGTTAGGGTTTATCCGGGTAAGCCATTGCTCTGGACTCCAGAGAATTTTAGGTAATGGGCAAAATTTTAAATTTTAATGTGTCTTAAAGATACAACTTGGGGCTGGGGATTTAGCTCAGCGGCAAAAGCGCCTGCCTGGCAAGCGCAAGGTCGGGAGTTCGGTTCCCGGTACCGGAGAAAAACCAAAAAAAAATAAAATAAAATAAAATAAAGATACAGCTAGCACACCAAACCCATGATAGAAGATGGTAATTAGCATGAAGCTACATCAACGGAAAAGTCACTAAAAAATGATAAGGAACTATCAGTGGCTCACAAATTACTTAGGACTGTCAGTGACAGGTGTGAGAAATGCGCATCCTCCAGTATATGGTGAACAGTTCTCACGTCCTTCTCCTCTTCCGGTCAGTATGCTGACATTCTAAAGAGAGAAAGAGAATGACTTGGCTTCCCTAGCTAGAATTGTCCTTTTTTTTTTTTTCATCATGAACTAAAAATAGAACCATGGTTTCCTTTTCTCCGGCACATTAAACATCAAGAATGTAAAATACAGAACATCCTTTCCTCTTCTTGCGGACACCTGATATGATTTACCAAAAACCTACCTTATGGCCGCAAGAGCTTATGGGAAACAGTGATCCGCCCCAAGAGTAAACAGTAAATGGAATGATGATTTTCTAGGAAGTACTGTGTCTGGCTGCAGCAGCAATGAGCTCAGAGAGGTTTTTGGCAGCCAGGGAGGCCACTGAGAGCTGCGAACTGTGATGATGAAGACGACACTCATCCGGTTATCTCCGTGGGTGTGGCTTTTGGGAGGCAGCAGGGAGCCCGCCTGCTCCGGGGATTTCCTCTGGCCTTACAGAAAATGATGCAGAGAAGCCTCTGTTCCCCGGAACAGGAGGCCAGAGGCCACCTGGGTGGTGGCTGTGGGGTCAGGATTCTCACTTGTGGTCATCGTCGGAGATGTCGGCTGGGAGCCTGGGGTGGGGGTGATTCACTGGATGCCTGGACGCAGGCCTGAGGGCGGCTTGGAGCTGGTGCTCTAAAGCTGAGTCCGTGAGACTTCACTCGCATTCTCTCCCTTCCGAAGACAAAACTGGAAAGAAGGCGCAGTGATCCATGGAATCTCTAAGAAACAAAGCTGCTCCATGGAAGTAAGCTACACGCAAATCCTAGTCATGGCGACATTCACAACGGCAAAAAATTGGGAACAGCTACCTTGTTCCTGAGGGAGAGACCGGCCAAGGGCTGGAGTATGTCCGGTGCGCGGTAGGATGAAATGCAGCGCAGACATTGCCGTAGGGTGGCGGCTCGTCTATGTGAGTTGGCGCGGAGATGCCCAGCATATCTCAGTGGACAAGATGAGCCACAGAAGCCCTGCAGCGTGAGCCCGCCCCTGTGTGTGACACGTGCGTGTGTGCATCGAGGCCTAGCGGAGGGTCTGGGAGAGCACCAGCCCGCGGGGGAACGGGCTGCTCAGGGAGCTTGGGGTGAGCGGGCGGGCTGAGAGCTGGGGCTCCCTTTCCTTCCTCCGTTTACTGCTCTGAAGAGGAAGACAGACGTCTGCCTGGTCGGAGAGGCGGCGTGGGCGAGGGGGGCAGGTTCCCAGGGCCCTCAGGGGCAACCCTGCGCCTGCTGCTTTTGCTCAGGCCTCGGGAGAACCCCGGGGCGTCACTCAGGGACTGTGGAGGGGGCCAAGCTCACTCTGCCCGGAGGCCAGGCACCCCATCCCCGCCCCTCCCTGGGACCAGGAATCGGCTCTTCCTCAGCCCTAGCTCGGGCTCCTGTCCTGCGCTTGAATTCCCCAGGGCACACTGTCCTCCCAGGGCGCCCCTCCCTGTACCCCTTCTTACCCCTCCAAACCTTGTTCTCTGGGAGAGAACCACTAAACAAATTCCAGGCCTCTCTGCCAGGCAACGCATTTGCATTTTCAGTGGGATTTTCTGGGGGAAATTTACCAGGAACAAATCCATCCATTCTGTCAACATATAATCTGTGCGCACCTCGTCCAGGTGGGGGGCTGGGAGTACACATGCAGCCCTGCTGATGGAGGACCCTGCAGGCTTGGCGCTCACAGAGTTGGGGCGGTGGGGAATGTCGACCAAGGGGGGCAGATGTGAAAGATGTCTCAAGGGAACTGAGTTTCCTGCACGTGATCAAAGCAGGTTGGGAAGGCGCTTCCTCGGCGTGTGAATGAAGGCGTGTTCCTGCCAACTAGAAAGAGCTGTGGGAGAAGTCTACACTTGGGAACAGGGAGCTGGACTCCAACCACATCTCCACCTACCGACACGGTGACCTTCTGCAGCTCTAGTCATCAATCCTCCACTTCTCATCAGTAAGACAGATATAAACAGTGCCTTCATCCTCACCTCGGGGCTCCTTATCACATCGAAGGCGCTGTAATTTACTCTCTGTGTTCAAATTTCCCAGCACTGTTACTAGGATGTCTACTCTTTCTTCCCAAAGGCAGCAGCGTAGCCTGTGGTACTCAGCGTAGGCAGACGTCCCTCCTGCCTAAAGGATCAACCCCGGGACGCGGCAGGCTGGCACAATGGTCCGGTACACAGGCTCTGAGGCCAGGCAGCCAGGGTCCAACTCCAGGACCTCAGGCAGGTTACTTAATCTCCCAGGACGCACTTCTCTTGTTCTCAAATGGAGATAATACTAGAACTCTCTCTATAAGCCTATTGGGAAGACTCTGTATTTGCAAAAGCAGCTGGGCAATGCCCAACCTGAGTTGGCCCCGTGTGAGCTCTTGGCCGGGGCCGCTGTGGAGGAGTGAAGGAGCCATTCTCTACCCCTGAGTCATGCATTTGACAATAACCACAGCTGGCTTGGGCGGAGGGAGGTGAACTGCCTACCTCACTTCCTAGAAAATCATTTCCTGGGGCCGGAGCCATGGAGGAGCAATGCTTGCCTGGTTGTCCTCATCAACCAGGGATTCTCTGATTAGAGCATGAGTCACAGATAAAAATGATCAGACACTGGATATGATGTTTTGCTTCATTTTCTTGAAATAATAATGGGGTTGAAAAAATAAAAAATGCCAGTAAGTCATTTTGCAGAAGCAAACTAGGAACATCTACAACCGTTTTCTCAGGATAAATAAAAATCAGTGGAAAGCAACTATTTTCAAATGAATCCAACACATGAACCTACCAATTTCTGCGAAACTGAGTATCTTCCTGCTGATTTGGGGCCAGGGATGGGGGTTTCCGGGAATGCCAGGGGCTTGCAGTGTCCTTCAATGGCACTGACACCACATCGAGTCATCCTGGTCCCAGACACAGATACAGGGAGGCAAGAAATTGGCATCATCTCTCTTCTGGCATCAGCAATGGGGTGCGTGCCAAGTGCTAATGAGGGGCACAGCAATTAGGCCTTTGGGATCTCAGAGTAAAGCGCGGATGCTGAGGCCTGGGTGTGTAGGGAAGGACTTAAGGGAGGATGAGCTCCAAGTCTGACAGAACGATGAGAATGACTCTTCCTCCTAGGGAAGCTCTTTGGTACCAAAAACTGATCCATTTCAAGATTCTAAATTTGGAATGAGATAGAGAGGAAAGGAAAGAAAGAGGAGAATTTTTACTCAGAAAAGGGTTCATATGGGAGAGAATTGGTGGGCAGGGCTCTCTCGGTCAGCATGGAACCACAGTCTGTCCGCTGGTGTCTACTTCCTTTGAAGCTGGAGACCTCAGGCCTCAGACCACTGTCCCATAGTGAAAGACACAAAGGCAGAGAAAGGGTTGCAGGTTCAAATGGATGTGCTGGATCAGGACTTGGTTCATGCTCCAGAAATAATTGGTCAGATGTTCCAACCCCACCATAGGCCTTATGCACTTGGGGACAGTTCAAAACATTCAGCAAAACTCCTGCACGGGGTGTTTGTGTGGCCAACAGGAGAACGTTATATATAGACTTGTGACACGGCCTCATGAGGTTTGAGCCTTGCTGTTTTGCTTTCTTTCTTTTTTTTTGGTGCTCACTAACAAAGTAGGGATGTGCATTTTTAGCCCCCAAAGAGAACTCTATGCAATCGCATAAGGTAGGGACATGTGCAGTCACGTCTGGACCTGACTGGGAGGCGGAACCCAGCTCTCGCATAGTCGCTAATGGCTCCGTGGTCAGAACAGACTAAAAGTTTAATCAGCAGGTGACGTGCTGCGCAGTGTCATTGACGATCCCACCCCCTAGGAAGGCGCTGCTTCTGCTCACTCACCATGAAGCCCAGGGTTTAATGGCCCCGCTCAGAACCAGTGAACATGATCTTTCTCGGGAAAAGGGTATTTGCAGTTGTAATTAAGCATCTAGGGGTGAGAGGATCCTAAGTGAGGGTGGTCCCTAAATCCAATGGCAAATGTCCTTTGAAAAGAGGAGAGGATGATGTGAAGAAAGAGATAAAGATTGGAGTGATGCAACGGTAAGCTAAGGAACATCAAGGTTTCCGGTGAGCTGCCAGACGTTAGGAAAGGCCAGGAGCCTTCAGAGGGAGTGAGGGACTGAGGCCCATTTGATATCCGCCCTCCAGAGCTACGAGAGACTACGGTCAGGTGCTGGACAACAATGCTTCGATAAATTATGGACTGCATAGATGACGGCAGCTCCGTAAGATCATCACCTGGTGACATTGTAGGCATCTTAGTTTGTGTAAGCACACTCTGTGATGTTCATGCACTGTTGAAACTGGCTAAGGATGTATTTCTCTGAATGTATCCCCAGTGGCACAGGACTGTAAATTTGTTTTGAACAACTCAGTTCATGGCAATTTCTTACTAGTAGATATGGTTTCTCTTTTCAGTGCATCCAACAGAAGATATTCATTCAAAAGAAGTTATTTGTTTTTAAAGGAAGCTCCCAGCCCTGCCTTTTAAATTTGCCTGCTACCAACCTTGGAGTCAGAGAGTGCTGGGCTGGGGAGGGGGCGGAAAGAGGTGCTTCTGCAGTGAGAGGTGCTGAGCTGTGCTCCTGAAGGAGTCACTTCAGTCCTCGCCCAGGTGAAGGAGGAGCAAACGAGCCAACCTACGGGAACGCACCGCACCAACACACAGGGCGGGCTGCACGGCACTGGCCCTCGCAGCCTTCAGGGAGCCCTGCTAGGAGAACTCAGCAAGATAAACCTGAGCATCTGCAGGAAAGTGGATGCACTTTGTGACCCTAAGGCTAAGTAAATACACTGGACACACAGCTTAAATATGACATGGTTTCTCTGATGTGTGAAACCCAAAACATAAATAAAGAGCAAAACAAAAGACAGGTGGTAAAAAGTAGGGAGATAGACCTTCCTCAAATGGGAAGGGGTAAGAGATGGAAGGAGGGGAGGGAAAGTGGGGGAAGAGGGAACTGGGATGTGCTCTGTCCGTGCGCTGACTCCATGCCAGTGGGGACACGGGGCACTGCGGACGTGTCTTCATAAAAAAAGGCTTTTTAAGTCGAGCCCCTTTTGTTGCAGTTGGAGAACCAATGATTCCGCCTTTGGAGCAGTGTGAGCTCTGCAGTCAGCCTAGCTGCGCTCTGCGCCCTACAGTTTTGGGACTGTGGGTGAGTTTCTTTTAATGAGCCTCACTCTTTACTCAAATAATAGTAATAATAATAATAATAATGATATGTAAAAATATTACTGATCACTGGTTGGTTGTTTTTTTATTTTGGTACCAGGAATCAAACTCAGGACCTTGTGCTTGCCATGCAGGCACTTGTGCCTCTGAGCTGTACCCCCGGCCCCCCATGGGTTGGTTTTTATCAAGTACCTTAATACAGAGAAGGCAATGGAGTTAAGATAATGCTTGATAAAGGTTGGCCCGAGGAAGCTCTTAAATTCCCTCTCTTTTCTTTTTTAGAACTAGGAATTGAACTCAGGACACCACGCTTGCTAGCCAAGAGCCAAGCCACTGAGCCATTCCCACAGCCCTCTCAAATTCCCTGTCTTCATTAGCATCAGGATTGGCTCTGACGATGAGGCTCCAGGCAGGAGGTCCCAGCACTAAGAAGCCAAAGCCTCAACCTCTGTTTTCCTGGGGTCAGGGTTCCAACTTCACCACCGCTCATCGCAGCGTTTCACCTCTGCATCCAGCACTGAGAAACTTCCCCAACAAACCAGAGAGTCCGCCATCTTCATTGTTTCCCTAATGAAAAGGGATCTTTTTCAGAGGCAATATTCTTGTTGTGAGAAATTACTTACCTAAAACTCTGCAATATTTTCATTTATCTTTCTGTTAATTCCTGAAAAATTAAACTACCTTATCAAAAAAATTAAAGTCTTACCTTAAAACCCCTACATTTTTGAGTAATTTCATTTTGTGAGGTTTATGACTAAGCTCCTCTCATGGCTATAAGCCTATATCCTTAGAAAGATGTCGGTGATAGTATTCAGTGTTGACAGTGGTGTGTTACGATTCAGCTTCCTTTTACTTTTCTCTTTGTACTTTTCTATGATTTGTGAGCATGTATAAAGTGCATGCATTATTTTCACAAAAATAATGAAGCTATTTTGAAAAGCACTGTCTGTTCACACCCAGAATAGATACGTAAAGGGGAGTAGGGGTTACCAGGGAATGGGGGAGGGATAAGTGTACAGCTGTTATTTAGTGGGCAGAGAGTTTCTGTCGGGGAAAATGAAAATATTCGGAAAATGAATAGTGACAATGGCTGCAAACACAGTTAATGGCATTGAACTCTACGCTCTACAGCGGGCCTTCCAGTTACTACTGGCCTCACACATGAGCAGCTTGGGTTATGACCGCACTTCAGTCTCACTTGTGACCAAAGTCTTGAGTTATGTCCCACATGCGGGCCACTTGTGCAGTTGTAAACAGAGACTGGAGATGCCAGAAAAGCATATGTAAGCGTATGCAAGTACCGCTCTGGCTCCGATGCGTGTGTTTGCGGACATGAGCTTGGTCAATGCTTTATATAGTCGCTATGACTACTGCTATCAAAATGGCCCCCAAAAAGCTAGAAAAGAAGCTAAGAAAGGTCATCTCCTGTCACAGTGCCCCACGTAAAAAAAGCAATCACAATAGAAAAGACCAGTGTTAAAGAAAAGGCAGAAGCAGACAACTTTAGACCAGTTTTCATTTTTTTTGGTGGGTTGTTTTTTGTTTTTTGTTTTCCGGTACCAGGAATTGAACTCACTGCCTTGCACTTGCCAGGCAGGTGCTGTGCCGCTGAGCTAAATCCCCAGCCTTAGACCAGTTTTCAGTTCTGAAAAGGTTGAGACCTAGTGAGCCAGAAGCAGGTCCTAGCGGGCTACAGACTCTCCTAAGGAGACAAAGGACACCAGCGAGCAGGATTCCTGATGTTCTTATGGGAGGGGACTCTCCTTTCAAACAGCAACCACCTTCTGTGGCATCCTCCCTTCCTGCAAGCCAAGGATGTCAACTTGAATGGTGAGTACAGTGTGGAATTGTTTCTGGTAAACTAGGCCCATTTTGTAACTTTTTGGTGAATACATTAGAAAAATTATTGGTGTTTCTGGTAAATTACACATATTATACAACCCTTTTTTATTATGAAAAGGTTAGTTATGGGGTGCTTTGGAGGTTCAGAACACATTATAGCTGCTTCCATTATCTTATAGGAAAAAATAGTCTTGACTGATAACCAACTTGAGTTACAACAAATTGAGTTCATAAGTCAAGGCTCCACTGCAAATGGTTAAAGGGTAAGTTGTATTTTATGTGTGTTGTACCACAATAATAATTTTTAAAATGTGCTTACTGTGTTTCCCACCCCTGGGGCACTATGACAGGAGATGACCAGGAAGCTAACATGGTGGGTGAGCCCGGCAAAGACCAGCTTCTTCGGCTCAGTAGATTTGTACATGGAGTCCTAATAACTTACTCCAGGGAGAGACTAATGTGGGGATTTCAGGATCTTGGGCAGGGCTCCAAGAAGGCAAACCTCCTAAATAACTGTGAACGGAAGAGCAAGTAAGAATTTATCCCTAAAAGTCCAACAGGTATGTAAGAGCTTTCTTTTCCTCTTCTTTTGTAAAACTAGCCAAGAAATATTGAACCGTGGAGTAATTCTTGGATCCCCCTTTGCCCTATAAGCTCTCATTCAGCTGAGTGTCCCACGTTTGGCCCAGTGATCCAATAACCAATTCCAAGTTTTCATCTGTTCCTCTGGCCTGGAGCCTGTCAACTTCCAAGGAGGTACGCTACTTCTTTCTCTCTCAGGAAGACAAATGGATCAGCAAATTGTAGGCTGGAGACAGGAATGCGGGCCCCACCTCTGGCCTGTCAGTTCCAAACCCCTCAGAATCTTTGTTGTCCGTGGCTGCCATGGAGATGGCTGAGAACAATACCTGACCAAGAGGAAGCCTGCCAAAGCCCACTGTAGCAACAGCAAGGGCCGAAGAGGGTGTTTCCGGGAGAGTCAGCAGGCAATTAAGGGACAGGGGGCCAGATGTAAGGCAGACAGAACAGTCTGGAAGTATTTGACCCAGAGTTTAAACCACAGAGGCTGAAAATATAATTGTTTTAAAAATCAATATAATTGCGTTGGTAAGTGCTAAGTGCTGAAGGACTTTTCATAAGTTACTTTCTGATTCTCTATTCTGGGCCACAATGACCCATAAGAACATGGACCTCCGTTCCTGGCCCTTCGTGGGTTTATAATCTCAGCAGATCCACAGAGAGCTCGCAAACACCCTAGCCCAGCCAGGCAGAGACCAGCTGTTTGCACACAGACTTTCAAAGAGCAAACCCTGCAGACCGTAAAACATGTTCTCATATTAGTGTCTTTCTGAAGAGCACTGCCCTTATTCTGTTAACACAGTCCGAGGAATCAAAGTTGCTTCTCTGTGTATTTCTCTTCTTCACTCCCCCTTAAAAAAATGGAGTCTTAAATTTCACATTGTGTGATCTAACTTCCCATTTCCCACTCACAAACAAATGACATCTGGTCACTCTCAACAATAAACTTGGAAAGATGAGACATTTCCTGTTAGTTCTCTATGTAACCCCTGCTTAAACTTTCAAATTCCTGAAAGAATTGCCTGAAAAATAAATGGATCATTAAAAAGTGAGGAAAAGTAGGGATCTGCTACAAGACCCTTGTGACAGTTAATGCTGCTTTTACCAGCGTTCTGCCATTTTTTGAAAGGCACATTGCAGCACTGAAAGATCAAAACAAGTTTGTTATTCCGCACAACCACTTTGTGGAACTCTCAGCGAGAAAAATCTTCCACCACGCTACTGGATCCAACATGACAGCTGATTGCCCAATTCCTTTAAGTGGTGGTAGAAAACATTAACATCCTCATCTAGCACCCGGCTTATCTATCCTCTTAATTCTCAAGAAATAGCATGCACTCTCACAGTATCAACAGTTACACAACACCGTTATCTTCCAAATCTATTTTCAAGTCTGACTTTTCTTCTTCCTCAACTGCCAACTGGACATTTCTTCTTGGAGGTTTGCCTTGGTCTCCCCTTCAGCGTGACTAAGGCTGATTGCCCCTCACAGCCTCTCAAAGCCAGCTCTTTTCTTCACACTTCTTTCTGTCAAGGGTACCAGTGTCCTCCAAGGTCCAGGCTGAGATGGTGGCAGCATGAAGTAGGCCATGGGCTGTGTGCCCTGTGAGTCCGTACAGAGTGATCCAGCTTATCACACCACACGTGTGCCTTCTTCCGAGTCCCGCAGCCACCAGCCTTTTGATCTAAGTTCAAGGATTTCCTGATAGGTGTCTTCCACTTCCTGTCCTCAGAGAGGCAACTCACAACCAATCTGTTTAATGCATTCGTAACAATTACACACAAGCAATCTCCATGAATGCTATGGTTTGGATCTTGAATGTCCCCCAAAGGCCCTTGTATTAAAAACTTGTCCATCAGCCCATGACACGACTGGGAGTGGGTGGAACCTTTAGGGTACGCAGCCTCATGGATGGAAGTTAGGTTATTGGGGATGCACTCTTGAAGAGGTTGTGGAACCTAGGTCTCTTCTTGTCTCTTTTTTCTGCTTCTCAGCCGCCATGAGGTGAACTGGCTTCCTCCACCATTTACTCCTACATTGATGTACTGTGTCGCCACAGACCCAAAGTGCTACTGTTAAGCCACCATGGAGTGAAGTCACTGAACTGATGAGGCAAAATAAACCTTTCTGCCTTATAAGCTGTTTACCTCAGGTATATTATAACAGTGATGGAAGGCTAATACAATTGGTGTACGACCAAGGCAGTCACTCAGAACTCCCTTTAGCTCTCAGGGCCCTGCACTGTTTTGAACTTCTTAATTTTTGAACAAGAAGCCTTGCATTTTCATTTTGCACTAGGATCTGCCAACTAGGTAACCAGTTCCACTTATATGCTAAGTGCAGACTCCTTAGCTTGTCATCAAACTCTTTTGCAACAGACTTGTCCTTCTCTCCAGTGAGTACATCTTAACATCAATTCTCCAACTCTCCTCATTCATACTAATTGGACTGTGGCTGGAACATGCCATATTCTCTCTCCCCCCCACATCCCTCAATTTCAGCCCTACTTATACTTCCTTATCTTTTACCCACCATAATCTCTCTCTACACTCTATTCTTCTGGCAATAATGGGAAGGTTCATGTAGCTTTTATATGCATATGTTTCCATTAAACCTTTTCTTAACTGAGTCTTACCCTTCTAATCAGTAAATATTTGGGTTCAGTAAATACTGGGGAGCATGCCGTGTGCATCAGCACCATTCCCATGGTACCTTGCAGAGTGCAGGGTTGATAATCAATTGATCAGCTGTTTCTCCTTTGTCTTTAGTAAGGGTGTTAAGATGTTTCTGCTTTACAGATGAGCAACAGACACATATGGGTTAAAGTGTACCCAGATCAAGTGTATTAAAACAGGGAGTAGTCATTGAACATCCTCCTCTACCAATTCATAAATATGTATTGGATGCCAGGTGCTATTCCTCTTTAAGCAATAGAGAAGCAACTGGTAGAGTGGTTACTGTCGTCAGATCTGCTGCCAAATCGCCGGGGTTCACAATTCCAGCCCCAGCCCTCAACAGCAGTGTGATCTTAATTGAGGTACTTAACTTCTCACAGCCATAATTTTTCCACTTGAAAAATAATGACACCAAAAAAACAGCCAACAAAATAAAAATTGATAACGTTACTTCAAATTTAAAAGCATTTTTACATCAAAGGACACACTGACAGTGAAAGTACAACCACAGTATGGGAGAAAATATTTGCAAGTTCTATATCTGATAAAAGATTAACAGTGAGGATATATAGCAAACTCCTGTAACTCAACCAAAAAAAACCCAAATAACTCTATTAAAAAAAAAAAAACAGGCAAAAGGGAGTGTATCTCAATGTATCTCAGTGGTAGAGTGCTTGCCTAGCACGCACAAGATCCTGAGTTCTATACTCAACAAGATGGAAAGAAAAACCAGAAAAAAGAACAAACAAAACATCTTGAGCAAAAACTGCAAAGGACATTTCCCCAAGACTCCAAGAAAGGCACAAAGATGGCCAATAAGCTCATGAAAAGAGGCTCAATATCACTGCTCATTAGGGAAATGAAAGATAAAACCACAATAAAATACTACTTCACACTCATAGATGGCTATTCTTTTTTTAAAAGCAGGCAAAAACTATCATTGAGGATGTGGAGAAAGTAGAACCCTTACATTTTGCTGGTGGGAATGTAAAATGGTCTCACCATCATAACAAACACTGGCATTCCCTCAAAAAGTTAAACATACAATCATTACATGATCTGGTAATCCTTCTTCTAAATAGATACCCCAAAGGACTGAAATCAGGAGCTCAAGATATTTGAGCAGCCACATACATAGCAGTATTAATTCACAACAGCTGAAAGGTGGAAGCAATCCAAATGTCCATGATGGATAAATGGATAAAAAGAACCTAGTATGCACATGAAATGGAATATTACTCAGCTGTAAAAATGAATTAAATTCTGATACATGCTACAATATAGATGAGCCTTCACGCTAAGTTAAAAAAGCCAGTCATAGAAAGACAAATATTATAGGTTCCCTTTAAATGAGATACCTAGAATAGGCAAATTCGTACAGACAGAAAGTAGAAGTTGCCAGGGGCTAGGGCAGGGGGAAAGAATGAGAATTAATGTTTAATGGGTATAATTTCTGTTTGGAAAGATTAAAAAAAGGTCTGGAAGTGAATAGTGGCAATTGTTTTACAACAATCTGAAAGTACTTTTTGGCACACTTCTCTCTGTCCCCACAGTGCGGGGCAGTGCTAGGGCCATAGTTACTTATAACTGAGCAATCATTCCATAGTAGATTTGTGTCTTATCAGAATAAGGTAGAAATGGATAAAGCAAACAAGACCAGTGGCATGTAGTTGTCCCATGGCTCACTTAGTCATTATTTGTGGTGAGTGTGATTCTTTTTCCATATATTCTATTATTGAAGAAAATAAATTTACTTTCCTACAGTTGATCTAAATTTTTATTCCAAGCCTCTATCTTCCTGGACAGAAGAAACATATTTGTAGTTGGGGGTCCCTCTGTATTAGTTAGCTTTCTGCTGTTATGACAAAATACCTGAATATAATTTAAAAGATGGAAAGATCATTTCATTTTGGCTCAGTTTCAGAGAATTTGGTCCACGGTCATTTGGCCTTGTTGTTTGGGGCTTCAGGCAGAACTTCATGACAGAGAGTGGAAATCTGACCACCTTAAGGTAGCTGGAAAGCAGAGAGACAGAGGCAGAGGCAAATCTGAAGTGGACAAAGAGACAGAGAAGAAGCTGCCAGGGACAAAATATAGCCCCTGACATATGCCCCCAAAGACATTCTCCCTCCAACTAGGCCCTACCCGTGAGTCTGCACTTCCCAATAGCCCATTAAATTAGGAATCCGTCAATCCACTGATGGATGATATCAGAACCCTCATGATTCAATCACCCTCCAAAGCCCGCCCCCTCTGCATCTGAACACTCCTATCTTGGGGACCAAGCATTTAACATGTGTGCTTTTGGGTGATATTTCAGATTCAAAACCGTAACAACTCCATTTCCTCAAATTTGATCAACAACCTGGGTCACTTCCATAGCGCTGACTGGGGAGAGGAGGTAGAACCTGGGCCTAGGTGTCGTCAAACCTCCATGAAAGACCCTGCCGAAACACTGGGTGTCTGTGGCTTTGGTTCACTTGGGCCACAGCTGTGTCCACTGCCTTCCCAGCCCTAGGGCCTCTGTGTCTGTTGGCTCTTCGTGCTGCACAGCCTGAGGACGGCCTGCCCCTGTGGGCCCAGCTGCGGAGAAGATCTGCGGGTTTCCCCACTCACAGAAGCAGGCTGCCTCCCATGGGGTGCCGCCCTCAGGCTCATGGGGCGGCCTCACAGTCAGGTCTACTCTAGAGTCTTGGAATCCATCATTTCCCAAGCTCAGCCGGAGACCTGGAGTCAGCTTTCCTTTCTCCTGGCTTCCTCAAACAGGCCTGGGGTCTCCGCCGCATCTCTACGCGGACGTGGTGCACAGAATAATGGGTGAGACGGGCAGTGACTGAGTCATACTCTCCCCACTCTCTACTCTTTCTTCAGGAACGCTGGGCATCTACTTCATCAGGTACTTTTCCAAATCCGTGGTTTCTGTCCTGAGTTCCCTCACAAGCCTCTTCTTTCCGGCCATTCTTTCTGAAAGGCAATGAATTCCTCTCTGAGGCTCTGTCTGGAATAGAGCAAAGGTTTTGAGATAGAAGAAAATGAACAAAGGCAATCAAGCATCGAGCGCCCAGAATTCAGCCTGTGGGTGTTAGGCTTTGGGGTGTCAGGCAGGATGGAGCTGAGAAAAACGCTGCCCAGGAAGATCCCCTAGGGGAGACATGACACAGAAATTCAGGAGGCCAGCTACTTTCTGAGAAGAGCGGAAAAGAGGATTGTGAAACTCCCTGACGAGCCAATGCAGAAAAGAAGGATTTGCTTCCCCCCTGCCACAGAATTGCACCCACAAAATAATAATTTTTCTATTCAGGATATTTACTACTGTACAGGAGAAAGACACACTCAGTTCTGGTTCTCTGGTTAAGTGCTGTGCTTTTGATGATGGATTCTGTGCTTGCTTCAGGAGCACATATACTAAAACTGATGATAAATCCTTTTAAAAGTCAATATACTGCCAGGTGTGATAGCCTACGCCCATAATCCCAGCACTCAGGGAATCTGAGGCAGAAGGGTGGCAGTGAGCTTGAGGCCAGCCTGAACTACACAGTGAGACCCTGCCTAAAAAAAAAAAAGTCAACATATTACTTATTAAGTGACTCATAGGGAAATATTTTTCTAATGTTTATTCAAAAATGTTTGCATTCTTCTTAAGCAGTTCTTACAGTTCAAATCAGAATCAAGCCACAGAATAGGACAATGATGTTCTCACATCAACAGTGTTTACCGAACACCCACGTGGTTCTGAACATCACAGGTACTAAACATAAAGCTGTGTCATGAAGAGCCTGGCTCCCCCAAGGAGCTTACAGACCACCCAGAGAGCAAAATTAATACTCAGTGAGGAAGGAAGGAAAGAAGTGTCAGAAAGAAGGGAGAAAGGGCTGCGTTCTTGGAGTAGCTTGCCTTCTTCACCCTGCTCAAACTCACTGAAGCGCCCATCTTCCTCTGAGGAGAGGCTGATGGAGGAGACAGGGCATGGCAAAGCTGGCTGGGGAAGTAAGTGGGACCTGTCAACGACAAGACCCCAGGCGAGCACCAGATAATTCTCTGGACCGTGAATGCAGAACCTCTCGGGGCTCCCCGGAGATGTGGATGGCTTAGAAGAGATGCGACGCCGCCACCAGGAGCCGGACATCATGACTCCTCACAGCATCCCACTCCGCGTCTCCCAGTCAGAGCGCACTTTTACTTCTGCTTTTATCCTTTCTTTGTTCCAGGTTTACTCTACAGAGCTAGTTTTTCCCCTACCCCTTCACCTTGCACTTTTCAAGTAAACTTCTTGGCACCATTTTGGGATTGTCTCGTCCAATTTTTTGTTCCGGGCAAGGAGGACCTGGAAGACTTTTGATTGGTGAGCCATTTCTAAAGAAGCCGCCCAATAGCACTCCACCGTTTCCCAGGCCCTGCGCCCTCTGCCCGCCCCTTCCCTCTGCAGGCCCCTCCTCTTCCGCTTTCCTGCTCGCTCCCCCACAGCGGTCAGCCATCTTGGCCTCCCTCCATGCCCCGGCCTCAGGGGCTTTGGACTTGCTTTTCCGACAGTATCTTGAGACCAACTCGGGTCACTTCCTGGAAAGATTTCAGGCCTTTTCTCAGCCACCACCTTCTCTGAGAGGCTCTCTCTCCTCACATTCATCTTCCAGGTCTTCCCACCTCACCGCCCAAACACACGCCACCCCACTGTTCCTTCCTGCTTCACAAACCTCCCAAAAGAATGTGGGGACCCCTCAGAGGCCCGGGGACCCCACTTTGGGAGCCGCTGCACTGAAATTTCCTGGGAGCTTCATGAAAATTCAGCTCCTCAGCCTGCCCCAAGTGCTTCTATTTTAATGGCTCTGGAGAGGAGTCTGGAACTCTGAATTTAAAAAGGCAGCTCTGGCAGTTCTAATAACAAGGTCTGAGGCCACCATTTGTTAAAATAATGGGAAGCCATTAAAGGTTTTCAATGAAAAGTGACAAAATTAGGAGCTGGAGGTGTAGATTAGGGGTAGAGTGCGTGGCTAGCACATGCAGGGCCCTGGGTTCCACCCCCAGCACAGCAAAAAATAAGCAACATACAATTTTTAAAAAGTGAAGCTGGAAGTGATGGCACATGCCTGCAATCCCAACACTCTGGCAGACTGAGGCAAGAGCACTGTGAGGTCAAGCCCAGCCTGGGCAATTTAGTGAAAACCTGTCTTAAATTTAAACAGTGATTTTAAAGGGGTGGGGACAGGTCAGTATGAAAGGCCTGTGTTCAATCCCTAGTCTCACACACACACACTCACACACACATACATACACAGTTTTCAGGAACATTCAACTATCAGGTGCCCAGGAGTCTGCAGTCACTACCCCAAAACTAGTCACCCTGGACTACAGCAGAGTCACCACAAAATCCAGATGGTCCCAAGCAGAACGTTATCTCAGGGAGACTAAATTAAGTGATAAGAACTTCTTAGAAGCCACCTTGCAAAACCAACATGGAGATAATGATCAAGCAGACCCTAGCCCACCCAACAACTCCACAAACGCTGATCTTTTGTTAATAGGTCAGATCAAGCCTCTTCAGAGCTGTGAGCCCTTCTGCTCCTCAAACTGAAGTCCTCACCCTATTTTCTCTTACTTTCAACTCTGCCTAATAAGTCAGCCTATTGCTATCACCTCTGCATCCTGAAATGATTTCTGCAACAATGACAAGAATCTGCCCAGGCTGAGTTAAGGTCCCTCTTTACCAGGACCTCTTTGGGCCCTATCTGATGACATAACAACTATTCACGTAGTGTTTACCTTGTATTGAGCATTACTAGTAACCTAGAAGTGATTTCAAATTTTCAGGAGGATGAGCATAGGTTGTATGGAAGTACATTTTATGCAAGAGACTTGAAGGGGCTGGGGATTTAGCTCAGCAGCACAGCACCTGCCTGGCAAGTGCGACGTTGTTAGTTCAGTTCCCCGTACTGGAAAAAAAACTAAAAAACAAACAAACAAACAACAACAACAAAAAAGAGACTTGAACATTCAGACTGTGGTATCTGAGCAGGGTCCTAGAAACAATCTTCTGCCCCACACCAAGGAATGACTATCATTGTGACAGTGATTGTATGGACAACAAAATAAAAAATAGTTACTATGTGACACTTTTCAGGAAAAAAAATTTGCTGATTTTAACCAAGGGCTTAAAGGAAGGGAGAAAAGAAGTGATAAATATTTAGAGACAGGATTAAGGAAAAGAAATGGTGTGAGATGGGTACCGGGGAGGGAAGCTGAGCCCTGAGCCCCTGAGGATGGGTCCTGGCTTTCAAGCTCAGACCACATGTGAAAGAGACACTAGCAAAAGAGACACATGCTGAATGAAGCCCTTAGCTGGCAGCCAAGCAAAGATGGTTGTGGTGGATTAACTAACGAATGGTCAACTTGTAACACCCAGCTGAACTGAATCAGCATGGGTGTGGAAGGCCCACCTGAGGATTGTTGTCAGCAGCATAAAAGGAGACCTAAAGGGGAAGATGGTGTAATGTTGATTCTCCCAGAGAAGCTTGTCATGCTGGTTTTCCTGATATGAACTCAGCTGTTCTCGTCACCAGAGGATCTCAGGTCCTTGTTGTTGCTGAGAATGGCTGTGGGGAGCCCGGGTCCTTACTTTGAGTGTTGCTTCCTGGCTCCAGTGCAGATCCTTCAGCCTCTGCTATCACAGATCCTGCATCCTGCTGGTGCAGACTTTCTAGCTTCCACCACTGACCTTTGGGCCTTCCCTGCGCAGATCCTTGATACAGACTCACAGGAGGCATTGTTGTGCACTCTAGGCCTCCAGGTGGGCTCATGGAGGACATTGCCTTGGGATCCAGGCCCTCAGCTGGATTTTTTGGTCTCTAGTGTGTGGACAGATCTATTGCACTCTTTTGCATTTGACTCTCTGGGTGAATATTATAAAATAATCCTACAAATTATGTGTCCTGTATTAAATCTTTTCCCTTGTAAACCCTGACTACAACAATGGTAAATATGTCTGAGGACATATGTCCCCTATGTCCTCCAGGCTGAGGCTGTCTGTAGTTTTTTCCCATCAGGTGTAATTTCATCTCAAAAATAAAATTAACAGCTGTGGCAGAGCAATCCCAGGCTCTAGGCTAAGAGCCATTATCTCATTTATTCTCGTAGCCTAATGAGAAGATACAATGATTTCCACTTTACAGATCAGAAAAGGTTCAAGAAGTTACCCATGAGCAGATCTGTACAGTTTTTTTTTTAAACAAAGAATGCAATTTATTAAGAACTTAATGGACAGAAGGGTTCCTAACACTTCCTTTTGCAAACTTGAAGAGTTACTGCACACTCGTTATACTTTAAAGTGGATTTTCAAAACACCACCCCCCAAAAAAGGAGGATTTGCATTCCACTGTCCGTTTCTAGAGAGTTTCTCTACCTTGTGCTTCCGAAGTCAGTTTCTGAGCCACAACACATTCTATTTAATCCCATCTATGCTGACTGAATATTTTTATTACCCGTTGTGGTAGAGCCTGCCCAAGGTTTCTGATAAGCTAAAACGAGATAAACCACACATGTTGGTAATTTGTTTACACTGACTGACACCTTCGAGCCGAGCGAGTGAGTTGGAGCAATCCAAGTGCCTCCGATCAGCGCCCAGGCCTCAGTGCTCCCTTAAGAGCCCGAGGGCAAACACTTTAAAGAGGAGACTAAATGCTCTTCAAGCTGATAATGATCCCTCTGAGTTTTAACAGAAACTGTCATCACATTAAGGGCTGAGTTTATTCAGAGCCAAATGGAAAGAAAAAGAATCTTTACTCCAACATAATTTCTCCCCCCACTCAAGAAAAGTGCATTGCAAAGCTGCTCCCATAGAGACAGAAATGAAGAGAACTGGTATTGTTTCATCATGTTTTTAACCAATTTATTTCGAGAAAAAGAGTACAATAGTCTCTTGCTAATCTGGGGCTACTTTTCTACAAAGATGGAAATGGAAAAGGAAGGAAACAGTAAAATATTTTTTAAAATACACAGTAAGTGATAGTTCTGAAGACATCCACTTCCAAATTTGTTGCTGCTGAGAACCTGCTCTACTTCCTAGCTCTTCCCTATTTCCTCCTTTCCTGGATGTTAATTAGAAGTCAAATAAACTCTGAACCCCAAACTGTGGTCTCTACTCTGGTTTCTAGTAGAGAAACCCTCAGGGGCACATCCTGTTCCCCTCAAGCCTTTGGCCCTGACACCTCTGTCTGGAACACTCTCGCCTGCTGTCTGTCCCCCTGGTCCTGGTTCCAATTTTGTTCCTCAAGAGGCTATCCGGGAATGCCCCATCTCTGCTTCCATGCTTTTGGTTTTCTTCCTTGCTAGCATTTATGGTACTCAGCAATCTAGTTGGCCCTGCTTATCCACAGGTTCCTTACCCACAAATTCAATCAATCACACATCAAAAAGATTTGGGGGAAAAACTGCACTAAAATATATTTAATGATTATTTATACAGCATTTACATTGTATTAGATGCTATAACTAATCCAGAGGTGATTTAACATATATGAGAGGATATATATAGGTTACCTACAAATACATCATTTTATATAAAAGAATTTGAAATCTTTGGATTTTTGTATCTACAGAGGCCCCAGAACCAATCCCACGTAGATGCCAAGAGATGACTGTATTCTTGTTTGTGCATTTGTTTAATTCTCTCTCTCTTTTTGTTTGCCCTATTAGAATACAACTTTCATAAAGCTGCATGCTGTGTTTACTTGTTCATTGATAAGCCTTGGAAGCTTAGAATAATTCCAAGCATAGAGTAGGTACTCAAACATTATTAGTTGAGTGAATGACAGGGTTATTTTTTATTTCACCATTCTCGGGTTTTTTTTTTTTTTTTCACGTTGTTAAGTCTCTGTCTCTTAAGGTTTGGAGTTAGCCTTCTCTAACTTCACATTTTACATCTTTGCATCTACATTTTACTTTGTCTCATTTTAATATCTGAAAATGACTTTATGAGGTTCCACAAACTAACCTGTGACTTTAATTGTAATCAAAATCCCAACATGATTGTTCTCAGCATTTGACAAACCTATAGTAAAATTCACCCAGAAGAATAAATGTTTAAGAATAAAGAAGATATTGTCCCAAAGGGAGGTGGAATAGGCAAAGACTGGCTCCAAAAGAGATCAAAACATATTACAAAGCTAAGGCAATTAAAACCATATGGTACTGACAGGTACAAATAAGAAAAGGTAGATCAAGCTATAGATGAGGGATTTCAGGACGTAGTAGAGTGGGTATTCCACATCAGTGGGGAAAACGAGGAAGCAACCTAACTGTATCTGTTCTACTTTTACAGTTCCTAATCATGACCCAGCCATGACATTTCTCCACATCCTCTCTCCAGAAACCCAAGCACAAGCAGGACCACGCAAGACTGTCAATGCAGCATTGCTTGTAAGTGTAAAAATTATAAATGTATACCAGAAGGGGAAATGCTGAAATGAAACAATACACAGTACACCAAGAGAAGTTAATCAGATGTACAAGTTGATGGAGGCCACCCCCAAATACTTCCCTGGGTGATAAAAGTAATTTTCAGATTACTTATGTAGTGTGATGATCCCCTGCATAGGAACAACTCCTATGTAAAACAATACCACATAATTTTCAGGGAGTGAATATAGATGTGCATAAAGTGGTAAAGCACCATCTCACTGGTTACCCACCAGTTTCTAACCACGGTATCTTCCCGAGAGAGGCAGAAAGCAGTAAGACTGTGGCAAGGTGGTAGAGGGAGCTATTAGCTATCTGTAGTCTCTGCATTTCATGTATTCATCTATGTCTTTTCTTTTTTTTGTTTTGTTTTTTGGTCTTTTTTTCTCTGTTTGTTTTTTTGAGGGGTGGGATGGCTTCCAGTACCGGGAATCAAACTCACAACCTTGCACTTGCCAGGCAAGTGCTGTGCCACTGAGCTAAATCCTGCAACAGGGTCTTGCTATGCAGTTCAGGCTGGTCTCGAACTTCCAACGATCCTCAGCCTCCCGCGTGCTGGGATTACAGGCGTGCACCACCATGCCCAGCTTCATCTATGTCTTGTGTAATTAAAATTATTGTTTGGCTTGTGTCTAGATGTCCCCCCAAAGCCTTGTGCAGTCATAGGCGAGGCTTATTCAGAGGTGGCTGCATCTATAGTATGTGACTGATTGTTGGTATAATGCTAGGGCATTAGGAGTAAGGGTGTGAGTGCTACCCACCATAAATAGCCTGGATGAGATGAAAGGGGCAGAAAGACACTCCCTTGCTTGTTTTCCTACCTTCTGCCTGCCATGAGCTATTTTCCTCTAGGATGCCTATCTATTTTGGACATGCCACCCTGTCTTGGAGCCAGCCCATTACAGTTTTCTATTGTAAAAGACTGAAACTTCTACAAACTGTGAGCTAGATAAAGCTTTCCTCCTTTAACTTTGGGTGTCAGATATTTTGTCTCAGCAATGAGAAAAAGTAACTAGGACATTTAAAAATTTTTCATTTAAGAAAACAAACTGGTCCTCAACAAGTTAGGGATGGAAACTGAGAAGAAGCCATTAGAAAATTTCATAGCAATTTGACTTTGCTCCAGTGTCCCAGTTCATGCTCAGTGGGCTCACCTCAACAAAGAGTGTATATGCTAGTTGTTCCTTTCAGCAAGAGTTTGCCCCACTGGGAGCAGAAGGGAAGGGCAGGAGATTCCAAGTGAGAGAAAAACCTAACGCCCGGCAGCTGTGAAGACAGAGTCCCTGTGGAGGAACGTAAATGGCTCCAGAAACTAAGAGAAGGTCCCGGCTGACAGCTGGCAAGAACCAGGAACTTCAGTCCTACAGCCACGAGGAGCTGGATTCTGCCAACATACTGACCGCACCCGGAAGCAGCTCTTGCCCTGGGCCTCAGAATAAGCCCAGCGATGTCCTGATTTTGGCCTTCTGACTCCCCGAACTGTGTGCTGAAAAGTGAGTGTTATGTAAAAAACAAAAACAAAAACCTCAGCTAAAGTCAGGGTCAAGGCTGAATTTTCCCGGGTCTTCTATCCATATATTACAGAACTTGTCCCACGTCTTCACTCCTGCTCTGGCTGTTTTCTTTTTACTTAAGGTTGTGGTTCTTAACTAGTGGGTGGTGGGGGTGGCTCAAAGACGAGGATGCTACTTTCTTAGCACCTTCCTACCAAATATTTGTAGCCATTTGCCACAATGCCGGGGGACTTTCCTGCCATTTACTATGAGCATTAAAGATGCCACACCCAACAGGGCATGGTGGTGCACACTGTAATCCCAGCAGTCAGGAGGCTGAGGCAGGAGGATCATTGTGAGTTCGAGGCCAGCCTGAGCTACAAAGTGAGCTCAAGGCCAGCCTGAACTGCATAGCGAGACCCTGTCTCAAAAAGACCAAAAAATAAAGATAAAAACATTTCTTAAAAAGATGCCAAGCCCCAGCATCTCACAGCACAGGGAACATGCTGCTTCGTGCACTGTCTTACCTTGAGAAATGCTGGTCTTATGTACACCAAACTGAATCTCACTCATGTTGAGAGATCTAGGATGCACTTTTTTTTAACGTACAAATTTGAAATTGGTTGGCGGGAGATTGATTGCCTTCCACTGGAGGCTTCTCTTCTGTAGCCCAGGTCTCATTCCCTTCCAGCAGACTCAGTGATGGCAGAGCCGAGCTCACACATGGCTCCGACTCACCAGAGAGGAGAAAGGGTGTGCGCCAGTGGTGGCCCAGGGCACACCCCGATAACAGCTCCGCTCACTTGTGGGTTGGGGTAAGTGTACGAGGATGACCACAGGTGGGGCATAAAACTGAGCTGCTGCTGGTGGGTGAAAGGTTTGCTGCTGGACGCTGGTTGTTAGGAAGGGAAACAAGAGCCTCAGAGCAGCCGCCACACTGTCCCGGGATGCAGGGCAGCGTGCGTTGGCAGCCGAATCTTGGCCCCACAATAACTCAGCCCTCACAGGCAGTGGGGCCTGGGAGATTTATGGACCCCAAGGAACGCGTGCAGCCGCGACTGCTCAAAGGAGGCAATACAAACAGCGTGTCGGGGTTTCTCGGTGTCCCAAGGCCCAGCGATTACATCTCTAATACATCAATAACTTCGCCTCTGGTTAGCACGGCTCACTGGGGCATGACTAATCAGCCGATGAAAGTGTCTTTGTGGGGATTAACTTTAATGAAAAGAAAAGGGATAGTTATTTGGGGAGTTTGAAATCTTCCATAAATCAAAGGGAGCACTGACAAAGCAGGTTCATAAGGTAAGAATGGAGCCATTGTGGGGAAAATTAAGAATCAGCTACTTTTTATATAAATCACAGATCAGGGCTACATTGGTTGTAGATTCCATGGGAACAGACCATTGAACTTGTTCAGGTGTAAAGGAATGATTTTGGGGGAAACTCAGCGATCCTTAGGGAAAACCAGACGGTCTGTGTCCTTATGAACACTTCTCCACTGGCCTCTGGCATAGCTGGAATTTGGCTTACTGAATCTTCGATGGAGTGGCCTCTGCTTAGCCCAAATGCAGCTTGCAGAGTACATTCTGAATCAACACTGACCAAGGGCCCTGTGACTCAAAGTATTCAGGAAACCACGGGAATGGCGCCACGTAGCCCACAGATCACATAAAAGAGATGATTCTCTGTCCCCCTGAGCACTTCCACACTGGACTCATACGAATGAGCCAGAAATGGGCTCCACTTAGTAAGTGGTAGAGTGCACTCGTCATAAGGACTGCCGTCACATCCTCCCCGTGTGGTGCTCTGCAAAGGACGAGTCACCGACGTCATGTTCCTGCCCACGCTGTGCCCCCTTATCTAACCATGAGCCAACTCCCAGATGAACTGCAATGACGATAAATTCTACTCACCCGGCCAGTTCTCGTGAAAGGCAAAATCTGAAGACTGACTTTGCATTAAAGAAGGCTAGAAAGATAAGGCAGCTGAACGCACTGTGTCAGCCTGGGTTAGATTCTTGTCAACACAAGCATATGACCAAAAAGAGAAAAAAGTGAACCAGATATATTTTAAGAACAATTACTGCAAGGGGAAACTGCATGTAGTTTTTATAACAGAAAAAGTTCTAGGTGAGTTTCAGTGGCTGTAGTAGGTCACTATCTACCAGAGAAAGTAGGTGGCACGAAAGGACAGTTTAAAGCGTATCCACTAGGAATGCTTTTACTTCAGGATTCATACAGCCTAACTCATATAAAGATGGGTCTACCTTCCTCACACTAACCATTCTGAAGCTAGTGAAGAAGCTTCTAGGCTTCTATTTTTTCACTATGTCATTCTTAGTAGATCAGCTTCTTTTGCCTCATAGCTACAAGATGGCTACAGCACTTCCAGGCATTACAACTCCTTTCCAGGAGGGAAAAGGGTGAAAGAAAGAAGGAGTTCCACCTATTTCAAAAAGCAAAAGCTGTCCCAGAAACTTCCCTAATGTAGTTCCAGGTAAATACATTCAAAACACATCTATTCTCCACTTACCTCTCCCCATGACCATAAAATTATGGATGGTCAAGTTTCAGAGACACAGTGATAACTAAGACCCCAGAACCAGGGATCAGCCCTGGTTGTATTTTTCACTCTGCCTTTCTGGACCAGTGTAGTAGTTCATCTTGATTGTCCATCTGAGCAGTCTAGATTAGTAATGCACACTCGGGGTGTGTCTGGGTGGGTCATGAGCATGCTACCTCTTCTTCTGGGGCTCTCTGACTCCTCCCTGCTCCCTCGCTGCCATGAGCTGAAGAGCTCTTTTCTGCCATGCCCTGCGCCATGTTTCTGTCTGGAAGGCAGCCGACCACAGGCTGAAACCAGGAAGCAGATTCAGCCTGTCTTCCTTTAAATTGCAGGTGTCAGGTACTCTGTCCCAGCAATGGAAGAGTGAGTGACACAGCCAGACTCCAGCTGCCTCCGTGTGAAATGAGAGCTCTAAAACGGATTATGCAGGTGCCCACCCAGCAACAGCAATCGCGAGTGTGTAATCTTTCCTACAGTTTAAGGTTGTGCTTGTCTGAGTGCACTAAAGACTGAATTAAATGACTAGGAAATCTATTTCTTAACAGAGGAAGGCAGGGCAGACCTAGATTTACGGTGTTTGGTTTAACTGCTTACTGGCATCAGACATTTGTGAGGAGGGTCTTTCTCTGTCTACCACCATCCGCTCAGCTGGTTTGTTGTGAAGCTGTGGCTGCAGCTTTCCCAGGTAGTAGAACCAGCTAAGACAACGGGCACAAGGAGGAGAAACACAATTCTGTCTATTAGTTCTCTCAGAGGAGGGGGGTAACTTCCCCCGGAGCATCCCAACAGCCTCTTTCTTCTCGTGAGACAGTGTTTGTGGATCCTGAGCCATTCCTGGCAAGGACGATGGAATGACCTATTTGGCTTAGACTAAGAAATTAAAGCTAATTATCTGCAGTCAAACAGATTTTGGGTCATCTACTGTAATATATCCCTTGCTTACAATGGGGGACCTACTTTGGAAAATAATTTTTCTTCCAGATACCACAGGTAGGCTCCCAAAGCTCAAAGGCTCACATACGTTTGCCTCACACCCCTACAGCAAGATTGACCACGTCCACCTTAGCCAATGAAATGCCTTCCTCACTGACTGCTCTACAAAGTGGCTCACAGGAAATGCCCTCACAGGCCTAATGGGGTGTGGGTGTCTCTACAGTGTGTTTACTGTGAGTATGCATTAATTCATTCATACGCATGTATCAACTGAATAAATATTTAGAAACACCTACAATATTCTAAGCACGATGAAAAGCCGTGGTTTCTTACTCTGGTGGTGAAACAGATGCATTAATAATTAGAGTAGCCGTCGTTAGAGGCGAGAGTCTGGAGGAAGGGATACTTACATGCTGGTGACATCACAAAGGAACATGGCGACTGACTCAGGACTTAGGATTCTCATTACATTAATCATGCTATAAATATGGGGAGGATGGTGTGTGTGCATGTGTGTTGAGGTATCATCCTTTTATCTCTCCTTATTAAGATTTTTTTGAAACAAAATTTCCGTATGTATTCATTTGCATTTAAGGGACTATTCTCTTCAAATGAAAAATTAGAAGTTGGTTTCAGCTCTCATGCTTTCTTCTCTAAGAACACTGCAGCTCAGAAATTGACTCCTCGCTGCCCCTGGAGGTTTCTCTGTGCAGCCCCACTGGCCAGTAGCAAAAGTGAAGAGTCGGCACTCAGTGACGAGCAAGGTAACCCGTGGACGGTGCGCCTACACCGGATGCTTTGCCTCCGCTGCCCGACGTTGCCCGCGGCGACCCTTGATGTAACGCGGAGAGAGTGGGGAACAAAGCACTAGGTCACTTATTCAAGGTCATGCAGCCGGTCAGTGATTAGATGGGAATGTCCAGCTCATTCAAGGCCCAGGGTTCAGTTTTCAGCAGAAATATATAAAGACATAAAGACATGCTGGGGAGTTTCTGAGCCCCTGTTTGCACCCCTCGGCTAGACTGCCTCTCGCTGTGACCCACAGCAGCAGAAACTTGTTCTCAAGACGGAACAGGTTTTCCTGTCATTCTGTCACTCAGTCCATTTTTAAAACATCCTGTGTCAAACAGCTTTGAAGGTGAAAATCCAGGTTATTTATAAAGCACAGCTTTCCCTGAAATCTGTAATAAAATAATGAATAATTACACCAGGACACATAATCAATTTAATGTATGTAAGACTGTGAGCTTGATCATCACCCATTCCATTTCAAATTCCCGGGAACTTACTATGAGGAAGAAAAACAGCCAAATGTGGAGATGCATGGCCGTAATCCCAGCACTCGGGAGGCTGAGGGAAGGTGATTGCTTCAAGTTCAAGGCCAGCCTGGGCTACAAAATGAATTCAAGTCCAGCCTGAACTGCATAGTGAAACCCTCTCAAAAAGACAAAAAAAGAAAGAAAGAAAAGCATAACATCTGACATCATAGCTCTTTCTCAAGGTTCTAAACATTTTTGCCCATTTTGTATAGTTTCTGCTCATTTTTAGTTCTTGTTAGAGAAATGAACAAATTAAAATAAAATCAAAAGGCTGGAATAGTAGCTCACCATCGGTTTGCAGAATGATCTATTGGGAAGTAAGGAAAATGTTTTCCAGGCCTCACCAGTCAGCAGCGAGTGTTCAAAATGTCCATTCAGCTTTCCCAAAGAGCTTCTTGGAGCCAGGGCAGGGCGCTGGGATTAGACCTCTGTCTCTACGATTCTGTTCCTTCTGGAATAGCACCTGCGAAACACTCAGTCGTCCAAACTGAAGAAAAGTGACTTACAAAGGAGAAGGCAGAGGGGCCCAGCCAGCCCCACCTCAGGGAACCCCTGATCCTGCAGCAACCCCAGCAATGGGCAGTTCTCACCTACTTCCAAGCTTCGTAGTATGCTAAGGTCTGAATGTTGGGCTGCCTGTCTTAATCTATGTGTGCTCTATAACAAAACACCTGCACCTAGGTCATGTATTCATTCATTTATTTCGTGTATGTGCTGCTAGGAGTCGGTGGGATTGAAACCAGGCGCTCACACATGCTAGGTGTGCACTCTACTACTGAGCTACACTCCGGTCCAAAACTGTCTAATTTATAAACATAGAAAAAAATTTTCACAGTTCCTCAGGCCAAAGTGCTGGCAGGTTCATTGTCTGCTGAAAGTCTGCTTTCTCTTAGACAGAGCCACGTAGGTGTCCTCACGTGCAGAAGGACAGAAGGACAGAAGGAGATGGACACTGTGTCCTCACGGTTTCATCTTCAGGTTAAGATTTCAATACGAATTTGTGGGGTTGTGCTCCTCTGTTGTGACCCTAAAATTCATATGTTGACATTTAATGGCCAATGTGATAGTATGAAGAAGTAGGCTCTTTAGGAGGCAATTAGGATTATAGGGGTGAAACCCTTATGAAGACGATTAGTGCCCTTCTAAAACAGACCTCAGGCAAATCCCTGACCCCTTCCACTCCATGAAGACAGGAGTCAGCGGTCTGCAACTCAGAGCTTGACCGGGCGGGTGCTCCCCTCTCAGACTGCCAAGCTCCACAACTGAAAGAAGTTTCTGCCGCTTGTAAGCCCCCTAGTCTAGATGTTTTGTGACAACAGCCCAGCAGACTAAGGTATATCTAGTCACTGGGTAATTACAATGTTAGTTTTCACCTTTAATCTTTAGAAATACAATCTGATTACTGCTTGATCTTCAAAAATATTATCTTGGGCCCAGGGATATAGCTCAGTGGCACAGCACCTGCCTGACAAGCACAGGTCCTGAGTTTGATACCCGGTAGGAAAAATAAATAAATAAAAATAAAAATATTGTCAGGTGTGGTGGCTCACGTCTGTAATCCCAGCACTGGGGAGGCTGAGGCAGGAGGATCATTGCAAGTTCGAGACCAGTCTGGGCTACAAAGTGAGCTCAAGGCCAGCCTGAACTGCATAATGAGATCCTGTCTCAAAAAGACAAAAAAAAATCTCTAAAAAAATATTACCTCATTCATCCTCAAAACCTATAATGAAATCTACAAATTTGCCCTTGAAAATTACTACTGAGCCCTTCAGATTGTCCATCTCTGAGAATCTCCCACTTAAAACAATAGGTTTTCTTATTCTAACCACTCTGCCTACACCAAGAAGCAGGTGTACCCTAGAACAGTTTGGGGATAGACAGTGATTTTCCTTATAGCCTAATCAGCATCCTTCTTCCACTTAGGGCTGATACTCTGTCAATATCAATACGTAATTCTGGGTAAGCTTCATCTGTTACATGGACTTCAAAGTGTGAACTTCATAGACTTGTATCAAATGTGGTGATGCTTGTGACAGTGCTTTGTAAACTCTGAAAGTATTTGTTTATATTGTGTGTTACTAAAGGAGGTTACCTTGTCAATTGAAATGGTAAAAACCTAAGAGAAGGCTTAAGCTTAAAGAGTATAAAGTCTAGCTAAGCATGGTAGCTCACATCTGTAACCCCAGCACTTGGGAGGCTGAGGCAGGAGGACTGAAACAAGTTTGGGGCCAACCTGAGATACACAGTGACATAGTGAGTTCAAGGCCAACCTGAACTACATAGTGGGACCTTGTCTCAAAAAAAGAGAAAAGAATAAACATTTTATTGTCTTTCTGGTGTGAGAAACTGAAAGAGTAATTAGGTCCAAAATGTACAATAGATATTGTGAAATAGGAAGAAATTGTTCAAAAGGAAAAGGGAACTAGGATGGGGAAAAGGGGAAAGGAAGGAAGAGAAAGAAAAAAAAACAAAACACAAGATAGTTATATTACTAGTTTCTCTTAGTTTATTGAAAATAAATGTTTGCACTAATATCATTGGGGGACTTTTTTATGATCATATCTTGTGCTCTGATTAACTACTTTAAAGATAACAATGCTCAATGTATTAACTATTGTTATTCTATTATTTTGTTTTACTTTTTTTTCCATAAAATAAAATTCTAAAAAAGGAAAGAAAGAAAGAAAAGTATAAAGTCTAATGGACAAAGGAAGTAGGGACTGCTTATGTGGATTTATGACCTAAGGATGGGAAAATCCACTGGGTAAAGAAATACTGAGGTCTTATCATTCACGTACATGAAAGACTTTTTCTTCAATCCTTGGTTCCTTCTTCATACGCAAATCTCAATTTCAGACGTTTAAGACCATAGTTTTTAGCCACATGTGAGGAGCATTTGGAAAGAGACGTGAACACAGCGGATGCAAAACAGAGGTCCCAAGATCCTTAGGGTGTGGGCGGCTTCACAAAGAGGAGGATCACAGGATGAGGAGGTCAAGGGGACAGAAACGGTGCTGCCATCGTGATTTTGATCCAAGTTGGCCCTGGTGCCAGCACGAGCAGTAACCTGGGTTCCAGAGTCCGGGGTCTCGTCCCAGCTCTGTAGCTAACCTGGCTACCGACCTGGAGTATGGCACATACTTTGCCAATTTCCTCGTTTAAGATCCTATTACGTGCCTCCGCTTTACAATTTTATGGATAACTAGAGGTTCTTTGGGACCCGGGTAGGGCAACCATATTCCGCATAAGACACACTCGTTGAACATTAAGACGGTCACAAAAATGAGTAAGGCTTCCCAGATCCCGTCCTCCCCTACTCAAGCTTCCAGGAGCTGGGACCCACACAGTTAGCAGATGGTTAGGCGCCTTGTCCTGACTGCAGGTACAGCTCCGCTGTCAGATTGCTGAGTTTGAAACATGAAGACAGGCGGGAAAGCTGGAGTGTGGATCCGTGTGCTGAATAGAGACAATTTTCAGGTGCTTGACACCTGGCTGAAGCAGGGCTGGAACCTGGGTACCGGGAACTCAGGCTTTGTGGGTGGAGTCAACTTGGGTCCGAACTAGGATACCAGCACTACTTTGGTTCCCGCAACCTCCCATTCTGTAACCTTCATCTTCATAAAGGAAAAACCCTCTCCTGAAGAAGTATTACTCAGCTGAGGCCAGCAGTATTACCAAGCAATGAGATCACTCAAAGAACTCACAATTAAAACTCACATAAGGAAGTAAACCACTGCGAGTGAGAATAAACAGACACAAAAGTAATGGATTTGGGGCCCCAGAGACTAAAGGCATTGGAATAAAAAAAAATGTATAAAACGTTTTTTAAAATAATGGATGCAGTCACAAAAATGAGTGGATAATAATAATTATGGGAACAAATTTTGAAATGAACATGAGACTTCTTTAGAAATTAAAAATGATAAATACTTGTTAGACTTACTCTATATCATAACAATAAAAACCTTAAGCACATAAAGAAAATAAATAAAAAGGGGAAGAAAGAAGAAAAATATAAAATTTGGAATATAAAACCTAAAGGAAGGGTTAGGTGTCAGACTAGATATACTGTAGCTGAAAGGAGAATTTGTGAAATGGGGGATTATGGGAACAAATTACTCAGAATGCAAGGTAAAGGAAGATTGTCATTTTAGATTTAAAATGCAAGATCAAACTCCATGACGTCTGCACAATCAAACTTCAGATTCAAAGATATAAAGAAATTGAACGTAAAGGGAAGGAAAATACATACAACCATGCAAAGAGTAACTGTAAGAGAGCTGGAATGGTGATATTAATGGGACATAGTGTAATTCAAGACAATAAATATTACTAAAGTTGAAAGAGACCCCGCTCACAAAGTGGTAAATACAGCAGAAAGAAACAACAGTAAATAATACACAACTAAACAAAAATTCCCAATATACATGGGCAAAATCTCTCAGAACTGAAAAGAAAAATAGACAAATTAATAATTAGAGACTTTAATACCACCTTTTGCAATTGATATCAGTAAAGATATAATACCCACAATCAACTTGACTAGCTCAGCACACCGGACACCAGCAGAATATACTTTATTTTCAAATGTATATAGACTGTTCATACATGATAGATCATAAAATGTCTCAATATATTTAAAAGTTTCTGAATCATACAAGTATATCAGCCAAACCGGGTGTGGTGGTGCATGCCTGTAATCCCAGCACTCAGGAGGCTGAGGTAGGAGGATTGCCTGAGTTCAAGGCCAGCCTGAACTACACAGCAAGACACTGTCTCAAAAACAAAACAAAAAACCAAGTATGTTAGCCAAAACAATTAAATTAGATGTCAACAACACAAACTAATTTGAGATATCGCTCTAATATTTGGAAAGTAAAAAACATACATATCTATGGATAAAAGAAGCAATCACAAGGGAAATTAGAAAATATATTAGGCTGAACCAAATCAACAACATATTGTATCAAAATTTTCATTCCTGCTAAAATCTGCAGAGAGAGAGAGAGAGAGAGTAATTTATAGCTTTGAATACTTACATTAAAAAGGAAGAACATATAAAATCAATAATATAATTTTCCACCTCAAAAACCTAGGGGAAAAGATCAATTCAAACACAAAATAAAGACAAGTTAGGCAATAATAAAATAATAAAGAAAGGATAATAAGGAAATAGTGTCAGCCTTATACAATAATAAAGAAAAGAAAAAGAATAAAAATAACATAAGGAAGGAACAGTACAATTTTACACAAAATCTTTTTGAAAATATGGGAGAAAGAAAGCAATATTAACCTCATAGTAAAGTCAGGTAAAGCTATTATAATGATGGAGGTGGAAAGGCTACAGACCAATATCCTTTATAAATAGAGATGTAAAAATACTTAACAAAATATTAGCAAACAATCCAGGAATATATACGAGGACTATGTACCACGACAAAATAGGATTTATCCTGGGTACAGATGGGCTTGCCAGGCAAGAGGATCATGAGTTTGAGATCAGCCTGGGCAATTAGGGAGAACTTGTCTCAAAATAAATTTAAAAACAGGGCTGGGGATATAATGCAGTGAGAGAGTGCTTGCCTAGCATGCACAAAACCCTGAGTTCAGTCCCCAGTACAGCATTTTAAAAATCGGTAAATTGGGCTACATTCATAATACTTGAAGGACTCTTAAAGCTCAGTAAGAAGAAATGGCCTGAGTGCATTGCTGAGAGCCCCCACCTGACTAGGCCACCCTTTCTGTAACTTCTCCTGGCCTGCAAGCTGCATGCGAAGGATTCTGGGAGACTCTCACCAACCAGTGGAGGCAGTGACCATGGCGGATGTCACTGTGAACTTCGCCAAGGAGGAAGGGGCTGTGCTGAATCCATCCCAGAAGAAGCTCTACAGAGACGTGATGCGGGAAACATTTAGTGATATAAATGCTATGGGAAGGACTTGGGACAACCCGCAAATTGAGGAAGAATACAAAAATTGCTCAAGAAATCTAAAAAATGAAGAGGTAGCAAAATGCGATCAATATAAAACTTGTAATCAACATGAAAACATATTGCTCTGGACTCCAGATGCTAATGTGGGCATGCAGCAAACTGCTTAATGTAAAGCCAGCTGGAAGTTTCATTTGTAAAGAGCCTCTGATTGGGAACTTACCCTTAAATGTGCCCGTCTCACCTTGCCCTGCAGAGAAGCCACAGGAGTACTTGGGAGTTGATGAGAAGCTGAGTAAATGCAATGAACATGGAAAAATCTGCAGTGACTTCCAGTCCTTTCAGAAGCAAGCAAGGACCCAGCCTGGAGAGAAACCCCATCAGTATGAGCAATGTGGGAAAGCCTACTCTGAACTTACTGAAAGAACTCACCCTGGAGAGACTGCTGTTGGTCAGAAAAGTGTGAAAGCCTCCAGCACCCCCAGTGGTTTTCAAATCCATGAAAGAACTCACACTGAGAAGAAACCAAATGTATGCAAGCAATATGGAAAAAGCTTCAGTACTCAAAGTTGTAAAACTCAACGGCAGGAATCACAAGGAGGAGAAACCCTATGTATGTAAGCAACGTGGAAAAGCGTCCCATACACACAGTTGCTGCCAAAGCCATGAAAGTGCTCACAATGGGGAGAAAACCTATGTACATAAGCAATGTGGGAAAGCTTTCACCAGACATGGCTATTGTCAAATACATGAAAGAAATTAAAGTTCAAAGAAACCTTGTGTGTGTAAGCAACAGGGAAAAGCATTCATTACAAAGACTTATTCTAACATACATGAAAAAATTCACACAGGGAGAAACCTTATGTGCAAGCAATGTAGAAGGCATTCACTACACACCAAAATTGTCAAAGACATGAAAGAACTCACAGACAAGAAACCATATGCATGTGAGCCATGTGGAAAAAGATTTGCTAGTGAGTCCTCATTTATATGCGGAGATCTCACACTGGGGAGGAGCACTAGGTATATAAACAATGTGGCAGGAGCATTCAATGAAAACATTTTTTATCAACTACATAAATGAAGTCACACCAGAAAGTGACTATATATATATATATGAAAAACTTGTGAAAATTCCTCATGTGGTGGAGACCTGTACACATATAAATGAAAAATCTGATGTCACGATTTTCTCATGGGTTTTCCAGAAAATGCAGTTCCAGATGGAGATCTCCTAGAAAGTATTCTTTCTGTGTTTTTCAGTAAATTACTTGTAAATAACTGAACTATGTATCTGTAGTCTTTACTAGAAATGATATTGACATATATTTATGTAAGACATTGTCTTTGAACCTAATATACAGTATCTTCTAATAAAACAGGTGAACTGAAATGTATTTCTCACTTCCAAGTAGGGTTGGTATTTATGTAGTTTTGATTGTGTTTGTTTCTACTATAGGGAGATATAGGCTGCTAAGAAAATACATGTTATAAATAGTTTTTAGTTGGGATTTCCCACCAGCTTTGATTGTAATTTTCTTGGTGTACACACCTCATATTCTGTATACAAAAAGATAACGTTGCATTTGATGTTATGTATGTAAATGTATGCATATTTAGAGACACGTGAACATGCATTTTTGAAAAGTTCATTTCTTTACACACATCTTGTAGATTACAATTGTTTTGCCTTTCATGTCTTAACTAGATACCTGCATACGTCCCAACATAATTATATTATATAAAGCACATAATTTCAGCTATTTTCCTTTCATGTTGAAGTCAATACTATGATTTACATGAATTTTTATTTTCTTATTGTCAACATTTTACTTTTCATGCTTATGTTGTTATGACTTTTAACTTGATGGTAATTTTACCATAATTTATACCAAAAAATAAACCATACTGCTGTGAAAAAAAAAAATCTCAATAAGATGCCACCCAAGTGTCCACTAATGGAGGAAGCGTAAACAAAATTAGGCAAATGCACACATTTATTCAGCTTTAAAATATCCTTCAACTTTAAAAGAATGGAAGTTCTTTAAAAGAGTGGAAGCTCCCTGGAGACATTATGTAAGTGAAATAAGCCATTGGCAAAGGGACACAGATCATGTGATTCCACTCATATGAGGCTTCTCAAGTAGTCACTTTCATAAAGGCAGAATGTAGAATCCTGGTTACCAGGCCAAGCAAGGGGAAATGGGAAATTAGCACTTGCTCTTCAGCTGAGGATGATGAAAAAATTCTGGAGATGATGGTGCTGGTAACACAGACCAGTTTAAAAAGTAGAGATCAGATTAGACTAAAACAACTGAATTGCATATTGTTTACAATAAATACACCTAAAATAAAAGAACATGAAAATTTTTGGAGTAAAAGGATGGAAAAAGATATTAGGTAAAATGCTAGCCAAAAAATCTAGTATAGCCATACTAATGTCCCCTCAGAAAATGATCTCCAAACAAAAACCATTTAAAGGCATAGATGACCCAGTTCATTAAGATGTAGCAGTTTTATCCTTGTGTAAATAACTCCCAGAACTATAAGAAAAAATTACAAATTCACCATAAAAGTCACAGATTGCAATATTTCTCCCAATAGTCTGTCTCTTTCTCCCTTGTCCCTCCGTTTGGTTTTTTAAGACAAGGTCTCACTACATAGTCCAAGCTGTCCTGAACTTGCTACTTAGCCCAGGCTGGCCTCTGTCTCGCAGTCCACCTGCCTCAGCCTCCAGCATGCATGTGCTACCACACCTAGCTTCTTAATTCTTGACAGATCAAGAAGACATAATATTAGTATATATGTAAAAGATGGGAACTCCTCAAATAACAGTGCTCTGACGAACATATGAAAAACACGATGCCAAACCACTGGAGAATACAAATTTCCTCAAGAACAGGAAACGTTCATACAAACTGGTCACTTACTAGTTTATAATACGGGTCTCAAAAATGTCAAAAATGTGGTTTTTTTCTCATTGAAATTAAGTACCAATATAACAAGATAACAAAGACAGATGAAAAATCTGTAGATCTGAACAAATGAATAACACTAGTCCATGTCAGATCTTGTAGGATACAACAAAAGCTCTACGCAGAGGGACATTTATGCTTTAAATATTTGTATTAAGAAAGCAAAAAACCCCTGAAAATCAGTATCTAATTTAGGAAGGGAGAAAGAGAGCAAAATAAACTCAAGTAGGATGGGGGAGAGTGGTGAAGACAAAAATCAAATAACAAGCAAAGGCACAGTAAAGAAATCAAAAAAAAAAAAAAAAGAAAGAAAGAAAGAAAGAAAGAAAGAAAGAAAGAAAGAAAGAAAGAAAGAAAGAAATCAAGAAAGCCAAAGTGACCGCGTCCCTTCTCCCGGCCCAAACGCAAGTGCTGAAATCCAGCCCTCAGGGTGCTGGTGGGAGGAGGGGCCTGGGCTGAGGACAAGACCATGAGGGCCGCACCTTCATGAGAGGGATCAGCGGCCTTGTAGATGACACGCCAGAGAGAGATCCTGAGAAGTCGCATCCCCACACAGAAGAATCCAAGCGTACTGGACCCTGACCTCAGAACTGAGAATGATCTCTGCCTTGCCTAAAACTGCCAGTTTACAGCATTTCCTTTTAGCAACCTGAACGGACTAGGAGAGTAACAGACTTCTTATCACTTGTCAAGAGGTGTCAGGTGTCAGGGCCCGGAAAGAGGAAAAAGAGTTGTCTCGGCTCACATATAAGGTGTATCACAGAGTTAATGTATATTAATAACAAAACTTTTTATTTTTATCATTTCATAAAACAAAATAACACAATAAACCCATGTCTAATAATTAAATAAAAACTTCCATGTCTGCTCAATAAATGCAGGCATATGCAGGCCTGGGCGGGTTGGAACACCATTACCGGTAGTCACCATATTTTACTTGCTAAGTTGCGCAGGCCCCTTTGGCACCTGACACGCGCGGGGTTTGACTTGACTGACACAGCGGGCCAAGGCTGAGGCAGCCTGCGGCGCCTTCCCTCCACAACCTCCCCGGTCCCCCGCGCAGTCCGTGCTTGAGCACCGTACCATCAGGGGATGAAAAACGTCGTTTAAAATCGCATAATAATCTTAAAAGTTTATGGTCTTCTGGGGACACTGCTACTAACTGTTCAGAGCCACGTGCACCCCTCAGGCTCCGGGTGTGCACCCCTGCCCTACACCACTGCCCGCTCTCTGTGTCTCTGCCCCGCAGGGAACCCGCCACACCTTGAACTATCAGCGGAGCACAACACTCGGTGCCAGGGAGCGGGGCGGTGTAAATGCCATCACCTTGGCCTTCGAGATGTCTACATTTGGTCCTCAGTCGGCCACGGACGGGCAGATCACCAAATCCCTATTTCCAATCTCGGCTTCCTCTACCTCGCCCAGTAAGGATCAGACGAAGTGCCGTCTGAGCGTCTCCAGCGGAAAAGCGGAGTCTGGAGCAGTGGTCCTCCACCTTCGCCGGCATCAGAGCCGCCCACACGGCGTGGTGAGGCAGCCGGCCCTGCCCCAGAACGCTGCGTGTGGCAGATCTGGGTGAAAATCAGATTTCTTACAGCTTCCCAGGCTGTACCTCACTGCTCCTCTGGCTACACTTTGGTTCTCCATACGGCTGCACACTGGAGCCGCTGCAGCGCTTTTAAAAGTCCCGAAGCCCAGCTCACAGCCTCGGGGGAGAGGGCAGATCTGGACCTGCTAAAGCTTCCAGGGTGATTCCAGGGCAAGGAGGAGGCGGAGACTCTGCCAACAGAATTAGTTGCTGGGAGGGCCTGGTGGGTCCTTTTCTTGTTTGTATATCGATGCTGTGTCATTTTCAAATTTAAAAACTTAGACTGAAACTTTCCATGCGTTATTGAGTAGAAAGCAAAACTGATATGAACGTTCTGTCCCTTTCTGTTTGCAACGAATGGCTCTAGGTGATATCCCGACCAAAGAAGTCGTCATGTATGGGGAAGCTGCTTGCATTTGGAAGAAGCTGAGATCAAGCTCTGGTATCAAGCTCCATTATCCCCGTCAATCTCTGTCTAAATTCCCAGGCCAAACTGAATCCAACACAGCCACTGATGGGACTTTTAGTGCTGCTTGTCTTGCACGCAGCTTTGAATTTACTTCCTTCAAATGCAGGTGCACCTATTTCTCTCTCCTCTTGCATCAAAAAACCATCATCCTCCCCCTGTGGTTTGTGTCCGCATGTCCCCCCAAAGCCTCATGCAGTCCTGGGTCAGCTTCTAGAGTTCATGACTGATCCGTGGTCCAATGCTGGGATTATGGGTGTGAGTGCTGCACCCGCCCTGGGGCGGGTAGTTTGCATACAGTGTAAGGGAGGGAAAGAGGCTGCTTGCTGCTGCTGCACCCTTTTGCTCTTGTTGCTTTTGCTGTGTTCTGCTGCCATGAGCTGTAGCCCTGTGCCATGTGCCACTCTGCCTTGGAGCCAGCCGAGTAAGGACTGAAACCTCCACAAACTGTGAGCTAAATAAACCTTTCCTTCCTTAACTTTGGGCCTCGGGTATTTTGTCTCAGCAACGAGAGAAAAGTAACCAAGACACTCTCCCACCTGCATCTGGCAATAGCCTCCTAATGAGACTTTTGGTTGCTGTCCCTGAGTTTCCTACCAATAATGAGTGACTTTACAGTGTGTAGAGCTGATCCTGTCCCTCCCTTGTCCCAAACCATCTTCCCACTGCACCCAGAATAAAATCTAAACTCTTTGCCTGGCCTACAAGTCCTGCCCACCATGTCCCTCTCCGCTTTTATCCTACCCCATGCTCACCGAATGCCCTGACAAGGGGCTTCTCTCAGCTCCTCGAAGATCCCAAGCACTTCCTCGTCCAAGTCAGGCATTCTCGGCCCCAAAGTGCAGTCTATCTCATCCCTTTTCTTGTTTCTCTATCACAGTGTGTAATGATTGTATTTTTCTTTTCCTTTCTTCCCTTCTCTACTTCTCTCTGTCTCTCTGTCTGTCTGTCTCTCTCTTTCCCTCCAGAGTATAAATTCCTCTAGAAGAAAAGCTGAGTCATTTTGTTCTATTGCATCTCGAGACCCAAGCCTCAGGCTCAGTCAGTATTTATTGCATTCTGCTTCATTTGCCATTACTATCAGTCACTCAGTGGCACGGCACACAAGGCGCACGCCCAGCCCGGGGGACAAGCTGGGGCTCAGCCCGAGTGGGGGTCAGTTTCTGAGGGGGTGGCTGCTGCTTCCTCCTGCCAGCTCTCACGACAAAGGTCCAGGGCTGCTGAATCGTCCAACATTTCAAGAGATGCAGACAACCCAGATTTCATGTGATTTAAAAATCTTGGCAAGTAAACTAAACTTTTAAAAAAAAAGAAACCCTTTGAGAGGCCAAACCAAACACACAGCACATCTGTGGCTGGATCCAGCCTAAGGCTGCCGAAGTCCAGATGGACCAAATCCGAGGCCCCTCTGATCTACCAGCCCAGTCACCCTATCAAAGGAAGGGTGAGGTTAGATGTGGTTTGGATTATCAGTGTTTCCTAAGATAGTCCTTTGAACCATGAATTCGATGCTGGACTTCAAGGGCTGTGGGCCCAGCGATGGAGCGAGCTCAGCCAGCCTGCCATTCAGTAAGCATTCCTTCCTACCTGGTTCATGCCAAGAATGGGCAGCCTTTTGGGCAGCGGCTAGAGATCAAAGCCTTAAGCCATGCTGCCCCCAGCCAATCCCCTGCCCAGCCGCACCCCTTCCCCTCTGTGCTCTACCCAGCACCCTCAGAGCTCCCGTTTCATTCCTGACCCGATTCTTCCCGCCAGAGCAGAGGCCTTCTCTCCTGAGCCCGGCCAGAGCAGCCAGGAGCCTTTCTTCACTGCAGCCCCTCCTTGCCAGGGCAGCGGCCCTGAAGGGGAGCAAAGTGGCTTGGGGCCGAGCGACCCTCCCTGCCTTACTGTGATTCTTCATCATTTATCTATCTGTTCATCCTTGATATTTTTTTCTGAGCATTTAAAAGAAAATGCAAACATCATGTGCACCTTATTAATGCTCAATATGTGTGAATGTTTTTTTCCTTTTGGGATAACATTTGCCTTCAGTGAAATGCACAAATCTTTTTTTCTTTCAGTCAGGTTTTAGTGGTGCATTGTAGGTATACACGATGATCACACCCATCAGAGAGAAGTTGTACTGGTCATGATATGATTGTTGCTTTTCCCCCACCTGCTTCCCTCCCCTCAAGCCCTCCTCCCCTCCCACTTACAACAGCTCTGCTTCCACTTCTCCCTCTCTTATCACTTTCTTTTTACGTGTCCCTTCTTTCCCCCACCCCTCTCCTGTTGCCGTTCCCTTTGAACATTTTCTTCCTGTTTCACAATGCCTAATATATATTTTGGTCCTTATTTATACTTTTGGTTTCTCACCCCAGAGCAACAACGTAGTATTTACACGTGTCTGATTTATTTCACTTAAGAGTATAGTCTCAAGGTGCATCCGTTTACCGAGGATTATCTCACGTTTATCCTCCTTTACAGCAGAGTAGTACTCCACTGTATGAAAAAACACATTTTTTTCTGGACACAGGGGTTTACTATGCAATTCAGGCTGGCCTTGAACTCGCTTTGTAGCCCAGGCTGTCTTTGAACTGGTAGTGACCCTTCTGCCTCAGCCTCCCAAGTGCTGGGATTTCAGGTGTGCACTACCATGCCTGGCTAACGCATCTTCTGTATCCACTCACCAGTTGATGGACATTTGGGCTGTTTCCAAGATTTAGCTGTGACAAGCTGTGAAATGCACAAATCCTAAGTGCGTAGCTGGCGAGCTTTGACGAGTGCAGACCCTGGGTAACACAATCCTTGTCGGGTGTAAACCCTGCTGTCACCTCAGGGAGTTCGCGTTAGCCCTTTTTCTGTCACTCATCCGTTCCACCCCAAGGCTCCAGCTCAGTCCTAGTACTGTTTTCGCCATAAGCAAGTTTTGCCTATTCCAAAACATCTAAGAAATCACGCAGTATTATGTTATTTTGTGCAGGGCTTCATGCAGTATAGTGCATTTGAGATTCATCCCTGCTGTTACATTTATCGATAGGTTTTCCTGTTTACTGCTGAATAATTATGTGTTAATCTATTTTCCTACTTATGGACAAGTGGGTCTGTACCAGTCTGGGGCTGTTGTGAAGAACACTGAACGCTGTTTACAGGCATTTTGTGTTCTTTCCTCGGGGGTAAATACTTCGATATGGGATTTCGGGTTCCCAGAAACCAGATGCACATGTCCCGGGCCTTGATAGGGGTTTCTGTTGAATCAGAGGATATTAGTAATCACAACCAAGTTCTTCTGTCAACACAACCTGGTTGGATAGATCCAGAAAATGAAAGACAGAAACTGTCCTCCAGGGGCCTGCAGTCCATTGAGGAGCACAGAGGAGCACACCTAAGCACTTACACGCCAGCACCCGGGGCCTGGGACTCCCCAGCCGGCAGGGAGAAAATGAACGGGAGCCCCTGAGTTCCAGGCCAGGAATGGTCCAAGAGTGCAGGAGGGCTTCCAGCTGGGGGAGGGACTTCGACGGCACCCGCAAAGGGGAACGGGACCTGGGCAGAGAGCAGCGAGCCGTGGAAAGCAGAAGGGAGCAGGGGGGAGCAGAAAGCCAGGTACGTCCAGAAAACTAAACACAGAAGATCAGCGTGGCCTGGAAGGGCTGGGAAGGGAGCAGCATGAAACCGGGCTGCTGGAAGCTCAGGGCTCAGATCTTCTCAGCGCTTCAAGTTGTGACAGATTCTCCTCCTCCCAGAAGTTAGCTGCAATTTTAGCCCTCAGATCAGAATTCCAAACAATGCAGACACAGCCACAAACTTTTTCCAGTTTCGGAAACTTGAATCTGGCGTCCCAGCACTGCTTGGTGACATTTCAGTCTTATTATTTAGTGCTCAGGTGGTTAGATGCCGCAGAAACGTATAAAGTAGGGAGTCCCTTAGGGCCGAGGGCTTCCTGCCGCCGCTCCTTAGACTCCCCGAGTGTGACTTCACGCCCTACCCTCTTCCCAGTGCTGCCTACAGATCTGACGGATGGAGAAGCTGGATTTTGGCCAAGGGAACTGAATCAGAACGTCTTCGATGCTCACGTTCCAGCCTCAGTGACTCAGTGACCCGGCCCCCAAAACCGTGTGCTCCAAATGGGCTGGCAGCATCTCAGAGCTTCTGCGTCACAAGAGCAAGACTGACTTTCATGTTATTTTGCATTCTTTCTTGTAGGTCACATCATCTCCGGGCAAAACCAAATGTATCCACTCCTAATTTGTGTATCTTTTCTAGACTTAGCCAAGTGACTACCTTTGATTAAGCCTAGGTCTCTGACTCAGAGCCCTGTGAAGATACACAGATGGCCTGAGGAGAAAATCTGTTGACCAGCCGTCAGTTCTCTCAGATCTCACAACACATTTGGGTTGCCGAGGCTCCAAACTGGCCTTTCAATGTGATTTGCCAGGTCCCAGAAGGCAGGCCAACCCTTGGAGCGGGGAACGCCTAGGAAGAGAGCGTGCGGTAACCCAGGGTCTTGTACGTCTGCACAGGATCTTTGTTCTTTGGCATTAGAAGACACAGTTTGCTCAGAGGTTCCTCTGGTCCAGATCTCAGAATTACGCATGTTGGGCAGCAGAGAGAACAACTGCCTGAACATCCCGAAGTACCTAATCAGCCCCCAGCTAGAGGGCAGCTTGTACGGACCTACCGAGAACTTAGCAATTTCCTCGGCTCCTGCGGTACACACTGTCGCAGCTTGCCTGAGTTTCCAGTTTGAGCCCTAGAAGTCTGTTCCAGGAAGCCTCTCAGTCCTGGGCAAACCGGCATGGTTGTTCACCCTCTAAATAGTAGTAGAGCCGCCCTTTTCTCTAAAAAAAAAAAAAAGTGTGATTTTCTAAAAGGGTTAAAAGTAGCTTTGTTTTTTTGATATTGTTTTGTTTTAGTGTGTTAGAGATTGAACCCAGGGCCTCGTGCATGCTAGGCAAGCATTCCACCACTGAGCTACATCCCCAGCCTACAAAAAGAGTTTCTAGAGGTGTACTCTGACAGCCACGAGCCAAAATTCAAAGCCACCTCACCACCCAGCCGAGGTGGCCAAGTAGAGTGCCGCACCTGACCCTCTTACAGCTGGGCTTTCCTGGCACGGGGCCTGTAGGTCCTGGCAGATGTGGTGGTAGTCATGGAGGAAGACCTAAGGCCATTGGTTTTAGCAGCAAACATGGTTTCTGGATCAGATGCCATGGTCTTTCATGAAGCACTAGATCTTACATGGCTGTTTCCTTTTCAGATTTCAGAGGGAAAAGGTGATGTGCATGCAGTAATCCTGGGAGCTGTAGAATCAGACTTGGGGCTGGGAGTCAGGTCATCATAAGCCTCTGGAGGACTTGTCTCCATGTCATGTAGGAGAATCTGTTGACTCTTTCCCCTGGACAAAAGAATACAGCTTTGGAGAGCAATGTGTTGTACCTAGCAGGGTCAAAATGAGACTTCAGCTATGCTGCTTTCATTTCTAGAAGGTCATTCTCTTGTAGGCCTATTCCTGTCCACAAGATCAAAAGGATCTGAGATTCTGGTCCCAAGGAAGCTATTTTCATCCTCAAACACGTGAGTGCTTCTCGTCAGGAAGAGACCTCAGAAGCCATTGCGGGTGGGACTCTGTGGTCCATCTCTTGGGCCAACGTCTTTCAAGTTTGGGAAATTCTATTGTTCTGTGGGCATTGGACCCAAGAGTCTGAACCCAGGAGTCTGAAAGAGATTTCACACTCTAAATAGACCCAAGTCAGAGACAGTGTTCCAGGGCCTCCCTCCTATCCTCCACCCCCGCACATACTTGATATTGCGGCGGTACACTGAACAATATCACCGATTGTCCACCCCGGGTTGTGTGGCTGAGTTCAAGCCCACAGTTCTCAGATACTTGTGGGCAGCTGTCTTCTCCTGTTCATGCCAGCCAAGACACACAAGATGTTCTCAATTACAGACTTGACAGGGGGTCTCACTTACAAGGAAATAATTCAATCTGGCAGGCTAGGGTGAAATTGCCAACTCAAAGAACAATTTATGAGATCATCCAAACCTGGATGTGAAATTAATTCCATAACACGCTAACTCACCACAGACCACCTTGTTTAGTTTTATTTTTTCCTAGTAATAGAGGCTTCCTGTTATCTTTTATGTTCTAGACAGTATCAAAATGCAAGGGTTATGCTAGAAATTCCTTCAAGTCTGAAATGCAGTTATAAAATGGTGTGAGCTTTCATAATTTTCTGTCATGAAAGAATTCACTTATTAATTCTCAAGTTATCTATGCAGCAAGAAAAATGGAATTTTGGTCAAAGTAGTCGAACCAGAGCTTTCTAAGCATTTTCGTTTCTAGCTCAAAGTGTGGTCCTAGGCCCACATCCTCCTAGTAACCTGACATTCCTCTGGGATCCCTTGCCCCTGAAATAACATGAAAGATATTTCAGGCTTTTGTCATTCTTTCCTGACCTACCAACCAGGGCCCCAAATTCAAAACAAGTGCTGGGCCTGCCCTGCAGCAGCATAAGACAGAGATCTGGAGAGTTTGGAGCAGGCTACATGGCTGGGTAGAGCTCACAGTGTCTGGGAAGTGTCAAGTGATCATGTTGGATAAAGCCGCAACTTCGTGGTTACTGCGCTGAAGCGTCAGAGCGGATCATTACAATTGGCCTTTGGGGCAAGAAAGAGCAGGGATTTAGGCATCTGGGCCCACCTAGTCACGGCATCTGACTCTCCTATGCAGATGACTGGAAGCAAAAAGCAAAAACCTGGTGTGATGCCCCTCTGTAAAAATGGCCCCGGCCTCCAGTGACTCTGATAACTCATTCCCAGAAGACCCTCTCTCCAGGGGCCTCTTCCCAGTCCTCTCTGCCTCTGTTTCACATCTGAGACACTCACCCCATGGTGGGCACGTGTAAGGAGAGAGGTGAAAGGATCTCCAGCCCTCTGTTCTAAGCGGAAGGAATAATGGGGTGGCTTTTATGCCGCTGAGGTAGTGGTAATTTGTGGTTTTCATGTATCAATTTCTCCAGCAATCAGGCTGCATGGGAAGTATGGATGAATGCAAACTGCTTTAGTTACCTACTGTTGTGTAATAAGCCACCCCAAATGTGTTGTGGCCAAAACAGCAATTCTTTTACTGCTTCTCACAAGTCTGCGGGCTGACTGTGCTCAGCTGGGTGGTATTTCTGCGCCTTGGGATGCTGGCAGGGGCTGAGGTCATCTGAGGCTTTATCAGGCTGAGACTTCCAAGGTGGTGCCTCGCACGCTTGCCAGTTGGTGCTGGCGGTGGTTTGGAGCACATCTGGCTTCTTTGTGTGGCCTGGGCCTCTTACAGCACGGTGGTGAGCTCCAAGAGAGAGAGTCAGAGGAGGTGTGACCCCAAAGGGAGCAAGCAGGAGACTGACCGCGAGGCCAGACCCAAACCTGGCACAGGGTCCCTCCCACCAGATGCTACTGATTGAACAATCACACAGCTGCCCAGGTGAATTCCGCATTGAGGGAGAGAAAAGGAAAGAAAAAAGAAAATGTCATTTACAACCATTCCTTACTCTCTTAATCTAGCAGAACAGTTTAATCACGGCTTTTCTACACTAGACGACACATTTTTATCTGCGTCCACCCAAGGGCCATCCTCGTAACCCACACAGCCATGGCCTCCAAAGGAAAGCCAGCTTCCTTCCTTACCTCTCCTGCCCTGCTGCCTTCCTGAACGGGACAGTGAAAGGTCCCCCACGGCCTCCCGAAGCCGGCGCTGAGGACCCTGAGCCTTCCTTCCCTCGTCACTCATTTCCTTCCCGTGGCAGCCGACAGTCCTCACGTCCTTGTCCTCCCCGGCCATCCTTTGCTTACTACTCCTGCCCCTTCTCAGATTCCCATAAGCCTCCCTCTTCAGCCCACCCTGTAAACACCGGTGCATCCCAAAGCTTTGTCCTTGACCTTCTGCTGTTTTCTGATTCTTCAGGAACCCTCAGGAATCTGGGTGACTTGTGATCGCCACCCAGGTGCTATGACTCACAAATACCTTCTTTCAACGTTGCTGTATCTCCCGACGTTCAATACTCTGTCCTCTTTCCTCACTGAAGGTCTTTCAAACTCATCAAGCTCAGAACCAAACTCATGACCAAGTTGCTCCCCACCACCTCCCCCTTGTCTGAGTGGACAGTGGGCGGAGCTTGAGCAGCTCCCCAAGCTGGGGCCCTGGGGCCGGGCTCTGTCGCCTCCCAGCCGCCCCTGCACCCACGCGGTGCTGGCTGGAGCCTGCCTTCTTTATCCACCCAGCTTCTCCTGTTCTCCCTCACTACTTCTACTGCCCTCACTGAGAGCCTGACCCCTCAGCCCACTGTAGGTCATTTTATCACTCACTCTGGGGGATTCCTGTGTCTCCTCGCTCAGGGTAGTGTGCTGAGAAACAATACAGAGAGACTGTTGTAGTAGTGGCATAGTTTTGACCAGGTAGAGTAGAAGGGACAAATTTGATGTCTCTTCCATACTGGCCAGGAGGACTTGGGTGTTTACAGTTTTCCCCCTCCCTCTCCAAGAAACTTAGACTGACAAAGGCCCAGCCCAGCTTGGCCTCACATTTCAGAGGCGCCTTACTAGCTTTAGTCTCCCTGACTGCAGGGGCTGGGTCGCTCCTAGCTTCTCTCACCACCTTCCCTTGGCTCCCCAAGGACAGAGAAGGAGGCGCTGCAGGACGTGTGTGGGAATGTGGAATCCCGTGGTAAAAAATATTCTCTTCTCTGTCAGCGGCTCTCGCCACCCCGAGACTGACAGGCTTTGCGGAAGAGGTGTCTCAAAAGTGACCCGGAGGTCTGAGAGGCCCCGTGGAACTCTCTGCAAATGCTCCCTGCCCTGGGTCTCTGAGAACTTTCAGTTCAGGATCACATTGTTTGTGTGCATGTTTTGTAGTCACCTTTAAGAAACCAAAATTCTATGACACATAACAGGCCTGTGCCTCACTCCTCTCTGCCCTGTTCCCTTCACGGCACTTGGTTACGCTTTCTGGCACATAGTAGTTGATCAATACTTATTTATTAGTTCCTTGATCCCCTTTGGTCCAACATAACTCACACTTATGAGAGCTTACACCGTGCCTCCCACAATTAAAACGCTTTATATATAGTAACTCCTGGAATTTATTTAATCCACAGACCCACACTGCCACCCTCGATTTATCACTGAGAAGAGTAGGCTTGGAGGAGTTAAGGTCACCTCCTGGAACTTATAAGGAGTGAGTGGGAAAGCCAGGAGTTGAGGCCGGGCAGTCTGACTTGGAATCCCAGCCCATAAACACGCCCATCACAGCTCCCTTGGTGACAGGTGGAGGAGTGAAAGCCCGTAGTTGGGAATGTTATTGGCGGTGCAGGTGGTGGGTGTGGAGGGCCTGTGAGCTCCCAAAGTCTCAGTTTTCACAGGAATTTATCCCGAGAAAAGAAACATGCAAATTAGATTCCTATAATGTCTTGGTTATAGTTGGTCAGCCTACGTCACTAGATGAGGAATCCAGGGTAGCTCTCTTTTTCAATCTCACAACCTGGGGAGCTGGCCAAGTTCCCTCAGGATGCTTCCTGCAAGCATGTGGGAACACAAAAAGCTGAAGTCAGTGCCTCCTAAAGTAGGTCTGTCTGTTTCTCCCAGCATTTTCTCCCAATATCTTGTTTCTATTTCGTCTTCCAAATGGACGGGAAGTTTTGGAGAGTACACATTTACTTTAGGCTTTATTTGGGTTTTCATGGAGACTAACTTAAGGACAGGCACTATCCATATTGTTAACTGACTGGTACACTAGAATTTGGCTAAGGTCGGAAACTAGAAGGCAAGATTTGCTTAGCTCGGCATCTTCAGGCTTGCGGCCTCTTCTGCTCCCAAGACAGAGGCCGGTGTTATAGTGGAGCTGGATGTGTAAGCAGGTGTTGCATGTCAGGTTGGGATAACAGTGGAAGCAACTCTCGTTCCTGAAAAGAAAAACAAAAGTTCTGAACGTCCCTGATATCAGAGATTCAGGGATAATCCATTTGCTGGGTTCTTCCTGGGGTTCACATCCAGGCCTGGTCTTTGCCAAAGCTGGGAACTTATTAATCATCTTGAGTTGGTGAATAGAGGTCTTGTTTCTTCCTCTGAATTTATAAAATGAACACCCAGTGGTCAAACTCCATTCTGAAAAATGACTATCCACATAGAAGATCTGGGGAAGTTCACAAGGAAATGGAAGGTGTTGGCCACTCACTCCTGAAGAATTACTCCAGGAAACACTCACTCTGTCCCCATCAAAGCCTCCTCCAGAACTTCGCATCCTCCCATTCTTCTCGGAGGCAGTTTGGCTTCCTCAGCCACTTTAGTTTTCAAACCAAATTTCTAATTCTACTTTCTGCCTCCCAGCTGTTCAAAACAAACCAGCCAACCAGACAACAAGAAGCCCCCTGTCTTCTTTGGACCTTCTTGAATATTCATGAGTGAAGTTTGAAAGAAAATGAGATGAAAATTACCTCAGTCTCCCAACCTCAACTGCAAGACTCTGAAATCCCTTCTGGTTAATATCTTTCAGGATAACAAAAGCAAGGAAGAAGTTTTTGGTTTTCTGGCCTGTAGAAATAAGAGGATGTTTGACCACTTTACTGCATTAACAATATATATATATTTTTTGGTTTTCATTATTTGTGTGTGCTGAAGGGAAGGAGACTAACACATTAGTTTGGAATCACTGGAAAGTTGTTTTTTTTTTTTTAATCTAGGTAGTTTTATGACTCATTCAGCATATTTTGTGGTTCATCAGACCCTTGAAACTCAAGACTGAAAGGATTAGACAAAACCAAACAAAATGCTACAGCCTTTACAAACTTGAGACCAATCTATGACACGTGGGAGGACATTATTCAGTTAGGTTTCCGTATTTACTATGTTGAAACTAAGAATTAGCACGAGTATAAGGAGCCTTGCCCCCGTAAAAATGTGGGAAGTAGTTGAGGCAGTTAGCTACCGGGTTGTCTCCCTAAACAGTAATTCTGTCGTCTCGCATGACGACTCCACACTGCTCCTTGGGGTAGACTTAGGGCAGCTATATTTGTACAACATGGGCCAAGGGCTGAATACCCAGTCCAAGCTGGGCCAGTCAGGAGTCACATCCTCAGACCTTGGCAGTGAAATCAAAAGAGAAAGGCAGTGTTTCTTCAGGTATGTACTGTCTTGAGGTCTATTGTTTGCCATGTTCTCCAATGTGTGCGCCTGACGAGCAGGAGCTGGTTTGGGAGAGACAGAGAAAAAGAATGGGGATGGAAAGACAGGGAGAACTTCCTAGTTTCCCCAGGACCTTCTACTTCCTGTCTCTGTGCTTCTGTATTTCCACTCTTAGGTTGTGCAAAACACTTCTCTGGCTTTATAGCAAATTTCTCATTGGTGGTTTGAATTGATTTTCATAACTTGCAGCTGAAAGGACTCTAAGTGACACAGGAGTGGTATTTTCCTTTCAGGCATTTGATAAAAACTTCGCCTCTCTTACGGAGGAAGCTTGAAAGTAAGCACAGCACAGGACTAAAGGCACCATGGGAAGTGTACCGTACATTGCTCTCTGGGGCTGTCATTTTATGTGTGTGGAAGCTGAGACCAGGAGGACTGCATTCCTCGCCAAAGTCACATCTTCATCTGACCAACACGACATTTGGGAGAACAGTCTTCATTAGGTTTCGTTGTTTACTATGTTGAAAGTAAGAATTAGCATATGATTATAAGAAGCCTTGCCCACTTGAAATGTGGAAAGTAGGTGAGGCTGTCTGAACCCTAGACTAGATCTCTCGATCGTTGCTCTTTCCTAATCCCCACTATTGGACTGAAATAGTGTGTTTACTTTCATGGCATGTACACTTTCAAAATAGTCCATATGCTCCCCACGTTCGTTTCCCTGGGTTTTGGTGCAAAAACTGAACTTTGAGGATGTTACGAGACTTCAGCAAAGCTACACGCTGACTGAACTAGAGTTAGAAGTTTGTTCCCAGGCAGGAGGCTTCATCCAATAGGCCAGACTTCTCTGTCCAGGTCCCCATTGGTATAATTAGATAGGGAAAACCATCATGGCAGAGTTTTTCCATGTTGTTCATCTAATCAACAGACATTTATTGAGTAGTTACTGTATTGAGGTGAGCACCGCTCCAGATCAGAACATACAAAAAAAAGTGGGTTGACTGGCCTCCTGAGTGTTGGTGAGCTTAAAGAGATTTCGCCCTAGGATGTGTGTGTGGGAGGGGCAGTGGACGTCTGGAGTGCGGCAGGCGTAAGACAGCTACTAAGGTAAGAGACCATTTGAAGCAGGCTCGGCTTATCAGACAGCGTCACCAGGATGCACAGCATCGTGCCCAAGGCTCAGGAGGACAGAGGAGGCAGCGAAGTCACAGACTGAAGAGCAGGTGCCCTGCTCACCATCACACTTCGGAGTGCAGCGTGTCCAGTTCTCCGGGCTCATCTCCTTGTTGCTCTTTCCTCACACTACAATGAGAACTCTTGAAAGTGAAGCTGTTTCATTATTTTCTGAACTCCTAGCACACGCTAGTGCGAGCTGGAGCTACAGTGAAGGAGCTGTTGCTTATGGTGCAAGGCTAGAACCTAAAAGGAAAGGTTCCCCTAAGATGACGTCTGAACAAGTGCTGCAAGGTGAGATGGGACCTGGGTGGCGCCTCTCAGAAATGGACAGCGGAGTTTGGCGAGGTCTACAGAAGTCTTTCCTCTGAACCGGGTATTACAGTCTTTCCTCATGAAGTTCTGCACACGAGACTGTGAAAATGCAGGGATTTATCTCAGGATAGGGATTGCTATAGGTCTGCTAGCCTAGGGAAAGAATATAAATGAAAAATGAGGAGATGGAAGAAGGAGGTCCCATGAGCCCACAGTCTTCAGAAGTGAGTGAAGGGTTTTTGCCATGCTCTTGATTTAAAAGCCCAGTTCCCTGGGGTTGAGGGTATAACATCATATCAGCAGTGACACTATGGGTTATTATGAGTATCCATCTCTGCATGTGAGATTTTAAATGTATTTCTCCAAGAAGTACTAGATGATAGGTCATTTTTTGTCCACTTTTTCAAGGTGTGGCTTATACATTTACCAGGTGTTCATATCATGGCGGGTTGGGCTACCAGAGTCAAAGATAATTTCATACGACTTAACAGCTTTGTGTGCAAAACCACTAGTTTCTCTGTCATTCTTGGCCATAAGGGTAACAAAAGACCTTTGGAAATGAAAAGGTACAAAGCAAACCCTGGGCAGTTACAGTGCTAACTCACCTGCCAGAAGAGGATTTAAATGCCAGTCCGAAATCTGGACCACATTTCCATTCACTAGGCATTTTTATTCAGCTATTTTTACTTTATGGTGCACAAAATTGATTGAAATTATTTTTTAAAATCACAACTGCTTGCTGGGAGAATGCTGGGGCATCTTCTCCGAGGGGTCACCCCAGGAAAGGAGTGGGATGTCTGTCATAGCCTGATGGGTGGTGTCTTGTCATTGATCTTTGGCAAGTTGGACTGGAAGGATGGTCAGAGTTCCAAAGTACAATATTATATTTCCAATTAAAATGTAAAAATGTGTTTTCACAAAACATATTGGCCTCAGCACTGGGAAGTGACTACAAAAGCCCTGCGCTGATTGAGAAAAGCTGAAAGCAGACACTGTAATTGATAAAGGAGATAAGTCAATCTGTGTCCTTTAAAGAATAATGAGTTCCATTTTTCATCAAAAAGATCTCCTTGTGCCGAAGAAACATTCTTTCAATAAATCTACTTAATGGTTTCCCCAACGCTATATAACATTGCGCTTTAGAACTAAGCAGGCGGCAGGTCCTTGCCAGGGACTGCAGGCCACCCATCATTTGCATTGGTAATTTTTTTAAAAAGCCCAGGAAGTGCTGCTGTTCCGGGGAAGATAGCTGAAGGCCTTCCTGTGGCTCTCCCAGCAGGCAGAGGGCATGGGACTATGAATAAATTATCTGGCAGGACACTGAGCTCCTATGCAAATCTCTATTCCCGCCACCAGACTGGCCGCTCTGCGGGCTCAGTGACGTGGCAGCTCTGAGGACAGCTCCTGTGAGATGCTTCAGATACCTGGGTCCTGAGAGCCAACTGGCTTTGCTCATTCCCGCGCTTGTCTCTCTCCCACCAAGCTGACGGCCTGGGCGTCGTTGTAACAGGCAGTTGTGCTCACTGCGTGAGGTGAACGAAGAACCACTTTCAGGACCTGCCCGAAATAAGCCCCCACCTCGTTCCTGAGGGCAGAGCCTCAGGTGGCTGCACCCTGGCAGAAGCAACGGCTTGTCCTCCTCCAAGGGAATGATTTAGGAGCCCTGTGGCCCTGGGTTAGGCGACAGGACTGTTACCTTTGCGAACCCCAACTTCACAAACATGCTGTTCTTCTCACAAGGACCCAGGTTTATGTAACAAAGCCTACTTCCTGCAAGGGCACCCAACCCTCCCAGTACAGACGGACTTCCCCACATGGGAATCATTAACAACAACCCTGGAGTTATTTCCTTATGGTGCTGTTTGTTTATTCTCCAGTCGCGTGTGAGTCAGCCAGATCATGATTTGTGGTGGTTTTGCTTGTGAAATCTTACATAATTATTCCTATTTTCAGGTTGGGTCGCACAGTTAGACCATATAGTGTTTTGTCATTGCACAACGTTTGCAATCAATAAGAAGAAAGCCTGAACAACGAGACGACGCCGGCTGGCCAGGAAGCCGGCACGAGTCACCCAGGAGGCCGCTGGGCAGTTTCGCAGATACAGCCTCTGTCTAATTCCTCTGCTGGGCAGGATGACTGCGGGTTGGCCGCCTCCCGGATGGGTTTCACTGAGGTGATATTTAAAAGACGAGAGTGAGAGAATGAAAGAACAACAATAACAACACTTCACACGGAAACTGACCAAAGTTTTACTGCGTTGGCCCCCACGCTGGATTCCAACATGCTGGTCCAGAGCGTGGCCGGCCGGAAGCTTCTCCAACAGGCTTTCCCTTCCCGCCATGTACATTATTTATTTTGATCCTACTCACTGTCCCAAGTCCAGAGGACGTTAATAAAGACATTCTTGATGCAAAAAACAGCGAGTGGCTACAACACACGGATGGGGGTGGGCACGATTTCCACAAGACAGAGTGGAGTCCAGGAAAGTGGATGTGAAGGCAAGACGCCCCCGGGTTGCTAATGGGATCATGGAGCTCAAAACCCACAACGGCTCGGTTTGGTTTTGTTCTGTAAATTCCTGGAGTATATGGAAACTACTTGTTCCTAGCATTATTTCATATTTTTAATCAAATATCTGACCTGATTTCAAACATATTTGCATACATCTCCGCGTAGTGCACCTTAAGTTATTCATATCGATATAGGATGAAGATTACAAATATCTGCATAAAAAGAGAAACGTGTGACTCTATATGAAGACAACAACCATCACATTCCACAGCACGTCATTGGTTAAGTTTTGAATTGTCAAGCATTATTTCAAATGAGAGGATATAACTGAACACAAGCGCCACGACAAAACAATCGTAACAACAGAACCAAATCCAACTTCTCTATTAATCATTTTAAAACGTGAGCTCTGTTTCTAACACTTTTCATTAATTGTTGTTTTAAGCTCCAGTAGCAGGATCAGATTTCTGCTGCCTCTGGGCAAATGAGTTATGATCTGAGCTCAAGTTCCAAGGGAAATGCTCCAAGTTTTATTTTCCCCCAGCCGAATAAACAGTACCATGTATATTATCTCTTGTGTTAGAATAGTGTTGTCTTCACATAAGACTCAAAGCATGGTATTAGTCATTCATTTCCTCGAACACAGACACCCTCATGTGTGCTGACAGGTTTATAAGGATGCGGTGGCGGCCACGGGGTTCTGAGAGCGGCTAGATGGCCGACTTTGATTTCTTGCAGTCCTGAGCGATGGAGCCCGGGTTCGCCTGGTTATTGTCCGCTTTCTCTCTCAGATGCTTGGCTTGTCTGAAAGATTAATATAGCAACAAGAGCTGAGGTCCGGGGTTGCACATCTTCAGACATGTTTATTAGCAGATGGCACATAAGATTCAAAGGTCACCACGAAAGTGACATTTTAAAGTGAAACAACAATATTTATGTTCAGATAGTCTGCTGATGAGATCATGTGGAAATGGTTTTGATTAAATTAGCTTATAAATGGTTGCCAGTCTATAGACAGCTTACAATGCCTCGTCTGTTTACCAAATGTTTTCTTCTCACGCTTTTACTTCTTAAATATTGACGACTAAATGCAGTTCTCTTTGTTATTATTGTGGTTTTCTGGGTTTTTGTTTGGGTTTCTTTTTTGGGGGTGATGCTTATGTAACTGTATGATCAGTATAGCTGGTTTTTACTTCCTGGGTTACCTGTTTTTATTTTAATTCTAAAAATGTTATCCCTCTGTGTGTTTAGCTGTCATTCTTACTTTGAAAGACGTTGGATTCTACTATTAAATATAACGGTTTTCCATTTTTTAGTATAAACTGGGTCCTTGGAAAGACCCCACAATCAGCCCCTTAGATAGGTCCTCATGTTCACATCTCATGAAAAGCTCTGAGCTGGATTTCATAGTTGCCTTTGCAGCCCTGGGGAGCCCACTTCTGTGACGAGGTGCAAGCCAAATGTAGCCAAGGAGAGGAACACCTGTCCATCTCTTTTTTCTTTTCTATTCGTTTTGTCTGAAACTCAGCAGGAATGTGAGATAATTTTTATTTTAACCGTAGAAAATGAGTTAGTCAGGCAATGCCTACCAGGATGAAGTAAAAAACAATTTTTGTAAGTTCTGCAGTCTTTACAGTTAAGACTCATAAATATTTCTAATGAAGGCATTAGAAATACAAATACACAAATAC
>NW_004955444.1:6703120-6775055 GCF_000276665.1 Chinchilla lanigera | reverse complement strand
TTTTGTAAGTTCTGCAGTCTTTACAGTTAAGACTCATAAATATTTCTAATGAAGGCATTAGAAATACAAATACACAAATACACAAAATTACAAATACACAAATACTGATGAAAGAATACAGAAGAAAGCATCAGTTCAAAAGCTAAAAGTTTCCCAGACAATTTATAGGAGATAAATGTGACCATACGCAGTACACCATTTTCGCTTATCTACATTGTAATTTAGGCGTGGCAGACATGCTTCCAACCCCAGCACTGCAACGCTCAGATGGCAGCCTGGCAAGTTCAAGCCCAGCCTGGGCAACCTGGACTTGGGGAGACCCCGTCTCAAAATAAAAAAAGGCTGGGGAAGTAGCTCCCTGAGGTAGCTTAGGGAGATAATCCCTAGCTAAGATCCTCAGCACCACAAACAAAAACCTCCATTTTAATTTTATACTATACATAATTTTGTAAAATTTAGATACCATTGCCTGGATTTTTTAAAACCTTATGAATTTTCTATGCCTCCTATTTTGTACTGTTTCAAAATTACAAATACACAAATACTGATGGGAGTTTTACTCACTTTTCCAGAGAAGCTTTTTCAAGAGTCACGGTTCCGTCAATTGGATCCAGTCCTTGCTCAGAAAACTGCTTCAAGGCACTTAACGCTGCCTGAAAATGGGAACAAAGGGAGACATTTGCTGACTTCAGTGTGAGGAACAGGTGATTTTAAAGGAAAAACAATAGCTTTATCACCTGAAGAAATATCACTTTTTTTTTGCAAAGTTACATTTGAAAGTCTGCATTACCCTGAAACTATGAGCATACACAATTTGTCCATAAATTTATACATTTGATAACTATACATTTAATTATGTATTTCTAGGCTGAGGGCTTCATTCTTGGGAGGTTTCAAGAAAAGAATCTCCACGGACGGTTACGCCTCTCCTTTATTCATAATTTTGCAAAGTCATGATGTTTCATCCGCAAATGTAGAAATACCACGTATCAGCTTAAAATACCTCAGCCACCTTGCATCATTTCTCCCCACAGGATTGAAAGTGCACATTCTCTTCCTTCAGATGTGAAGACATTAGATTTTTCCACCGTGTACTCTTTGCAAAGTTAGCATAAAGATTTGTTCAATTTTGTCAACCCTGAGCCCCAACTAAGCCACTGAGTATTAGCAGAGGGATGGACAGCAGGTCCTCGGGCCCCCCGGGTGGAAGATACGATGATGTCCTGAGGGGGGTGGGGAGGGGACTGGGTACCGGCTTCCAGGGCTCTGGGCAGGCGGCCTGGCCAGGGCAGGGCCTCCCGAGGTGCTGATGGGCCCCAGCAGTGTGGGATGCTGCTGGTGTTGACAGGCTGGTGGAGCCTGGCTGGATTGCTAGGAGGTACCAAAAATGTGATGCTGATAAGATCTACATAACTTGTTGACACTCCTGCGCACGTTCCAAATTGTGTTTCTTTGCAGAAGAATTTGGTTCCCCTTCTCCGCCCCTCCCCCTGCCCTCTGAGGGCCGTTAGGAAGGCTTTGCTGAGGCTCAGATAGGTGTCGTGGTCAGGAGTGTTTGAATCTCCGAGAGCCCTGCTGATTCACACTTTGGTCATCCCTGTCGTCCCAGCTGTCTCTGAAAACGAGCTAACTCTTGCAGTTTCCCAAACTTTTATCTGCCCAAGGCCCCTTTTGAGTAGCTAGCTAAGTACATGATTTCCTTTCAATTTCTTTAGCAGAATATGTTTGCAGGGGTGGCGATTTTAAATAGGCTACTTTTTAAAAAATTAGTTTCTGGTTTGTAGAAAAGCTCAGCAGGTAGTATGCATACACCCTGCCTCCCTGCCTGTCCTAAACAGAGTCTGCCTTATGACTAGTCCTGCTTTGCTGTGGTACACAGGCTGTCACTGGTTAGCAAATACTGACGTGTTTACGTTAGGGTTCACTCTGTGTCCTGCAGTCTATGGGTTTGGGCAAATGCATGTGACACGCATGCATCAGTATCGGAGCATACAGGGTCATTTCACTGCCCTGGAAATCCCTAGCTCTGCCTATTTACCTCCACACCGCTGTTTCCCCAGCCCTGCAAGCCCCCAGCAACCACTTACATTTTTGCTGCCTCTGTAGTTTTACCTTTTCCAGAACGTCACAGAGTTGGGAGCGCACACTACGCAGCCATTCGGACTGCTGCTTTCCCCTAGCAGGGTGCGCTCACGGCTCCCGTCTTCCCACGGCTCATCCCTTTTTATTGCTGAACGATACTCTGTCTCGGGGTGCACTGCGGTGTGTTCCCTTTCACTCTTGGAAGGGCACCTTGACTCTTTCTAGTTTTGGGTAATTATGAATAAAACTGCTATAAGCGCCCATGTGCAGGTTTTATTGTAATACTTAATATTTCTTCTTCCTTTCGGCCTCGCTACCTTTCTGTTTTACTTTGTGCAGTGGCGCCTTGGTGCTTGCCCTTAGTTCATTCCGTAACTTGTGCCGAGAGCCGAGGCTGGCGAGCCCCGGATGAATTCTCCCCATAGGAAGTAATGTCATTAGAAATAATTCCTGGAAGCTCCCCAGAGCTCTGTACCCGGCTGGGCTGATATCAGTCTGTTCCTAGGCTAACGTAAGCCTCTTAGGTGCGGCGGTATCACTACTAACCTTTAGCAACCCATGATTAGCACTGACAGTGCGCAGAAGCCCAAGGCAGTCGTGAAGAATGCGTGGGTTCGGCCCTGCTCCGAGCTCCTGCGGGACTGGCAGCGCTCGGGCCTGGGGTATTTCCCCTCACCAGGACGTGACCGGTACCGGCTTCGATGAGTGCTGGTGAGCACCCAGGTGTGGCTCTAACTCACGACTTCCATACCAACCCAGGGTAACGCGGCGCCGTCTTCTCTTCCCTCGGGTTAGCCCCTTTCTACACGTGCCCATCTGAAGGCCATCCCTGGCGGGAGCCTGGCCAGGGCACCTGGGAAAGGAGGAGGCCGTGCTAGGGGCTTGTTTTTCATCTTTATCTTTCAACCTGCAGTCCTGCAAGGAGCAGGTCATGTCCCCACCCCCTGCTCTTGATATTGGCTACCTTGGTGCTGCGCAGCAGGCGGCAGCTTAGTGCTGACCTCGTGGGCAGAAGCCGTGTTGCTAGCTCCCGGGGGTACTGTTGGGGGTTGAGCTGTGTCCCCCCCAAATTCATGCCCTGAAGTCCTAACCCGCAGTACCCCGGAATGCGATCTTATCTGGAAACAGGGTTGGTGCAGTTGTAGTTCAGAGGAAGCCAGAGTGCAGCAGGGTGAGCCCCCGTCCAGGCTAACTGGTGTCCTCAGGAAAAGCGGAAATCCGAGTGCACACACTCAGAGAGAGGAAAGTGACTGCAGCGGAAGCCGTGGATCCCGGCAAGCCACCAGCCGCAGAGATACAGGGAACCCAGCCGCACAGCGCGTGTGAGGGGACGATCCCGCTGCAGCTCGACCGCGGCCTCCCAGCCTCCAGCCTCCAGCCTGGGGCGAGGCTTCTGCTAAGACACCTCACTTGTGCTATGTTGTCACAGCGTCCCCAGTGCGCTAATGCAGGCACATCATAGCTCCTCTCCCAGGATACAGAATCAGTATCTCTGTCTCCTGTTGAAATCTTTCCTTTTATTATCTTTTTATTACAATAATTGTCACAGAAAAATTAGACTATATAGACAGTCATAAAGAATTGAAAATACCCATGACCCCGCCCTGCATCCCCTACCCTTTACTATCCCTTCCCCGTATCTACGTATTTTCACCTTGGTCTGATTGAACACTTTCGTAATTTGCTCTTTTCACTGAACGTGAGCACTTTTCCATACCCACAGGAACATTTCAGGAGCTTTTTTTTTTTTCTGAGACAAGGTCTTGCTATGTAGTTCAGGCCTCCAGGGTGGCACTGAACTCGAGGTGATCCTCCTGCCTCAGTCTCCCAAGTGCTGCGATTACAGGCGTGCGCCATCATGCCCAGCTAGGAGCACCGTTTCCATGGCTCACCATGTCCCACTGGTCTCATAAGCCCGCCTGTACTAGCCAACCCAGCAGCAGAAACGGCTGCGTGCTTTGGCCAGTTCTAGTTTGTAAGCTGTTGCTACTACTGAACCAAACTTACTGGGGGAGTCACTGTGAATCACCTCAATACTTTCTTTATGCTGCATCCTGAGGAGCTGAATTCTTGGGCCCAACACAATGCCTATTTTTTACGATGCTCTGTGCCTTCCTCTGCCCTCACAGATGTCGTACCCACAGCAGCGATACAGGGAAGGAAGGTGTTTCTTTCGGTGCTTCTGGAATTACTTCTCACGTCGTGGGTCAAATGAGCAAAACAGTTTTGTCATTTTATAACCCCACCTTATTTTTAATTTGTTCATCCTGATCATTCACCTCACTCACCAGGCTTGGCTTTAGTGAAGCCTGGTTGCTTTCAACCATTAAATTCACCCTCCAAAGACCCAGGTTTGGGAAGCATTCCCTGCACGCCTCAAAAAAGAAAAGGACTTTGCAGCGGGTTTGACCCTCGCTTAGACCTGACTGGGTCTCAGGCGGCAGTGCTGAGGACGTGCGTGTGGGTGTGCACGTTCTCAGGGCCTCCCGCCTTCTGCGTGTGCAGCAAGGCCTCAAGAGCCAGGCTACTCACTTCCAGGATCCAAAAGCCAACCTGTGCCTGACTTTCTTTCCAAACGTCCTCCCCTTCTTGGGGCGGGCTGACACATTGAAAATTCTTTATAGACTCAACAGTTTTGAATAAATGATCAACTATTTAGCTCTGATCCATTAATATGTGAATTATGGGCAATTTTAAGCAATTTCTTCCCAAATGTACTATCAATAGTTTTTGGTTTTTTGTTTGTTTGTTTGTTTTTGGTACCGGGAACTGAACTCAGGACCTTATGCTTGCCAGGCAGGCGCTGTGCTGCTGAGCTATATCCCCAGCCCTATCGATAGTTATTGAGTGCTAGGAAATTTAAATCGGCAGTGTCACATGGCTGCATGAGATTCCTGAGAGCTCCAGGCCTTCTCAGTCCTGTTTTATTCCCAACAAGGACATTTTTCCTTTTGTTTTTGCAGTACTGGGGATAGAACCTAGGGTGTCATGCACGCTAAATAAGTGAGCTACCACTGAGCGACCTCCCATCACCAAATTTTAAAAAGAACTTTCAAAATCACTTATACGATGATTATAGACCACTTTCACCAGTTGCCTTGGGAATACCTGGCTTCAAGAGTCATCTGAAAACCAGAAGCCTAATCAATGCCGTTTCACCAGGTCCAGGTCCTGCGGCACCTGCTCTCTTCCGTCCAAGGAGACGCACTTAGGAAACGAAGGCCGGGTCTCAGGGAGCAGGCTCGGAGTTTCAGCTCTTACAAAACCTCCCAGGTGATTTTATCATCATGTCATTCACGTCCCCTGTCACTGTAAAAATGATTGTCACCACCCAAAGAATGTGCTGCAGGCTGGGACGGCGGTATGCTCTCTCACTCAATGCCATGAACGGATCTTCGCAATTCTTGCGTGACTGCCGGCCTCCAAAGGTATGCTCACAGGCTTCCAAATAACATGACCTTATCTCTCTGATGAGCTCATTCAACCCACATCCTCCTGACACTTCTGAATACAATAGCTTGTAAGTATGACAAGACTTCTTTCTAATGTATAGAAGGCAGACAGGATAGTTTATCCTAACCTCTGTGAAAGGTAACACCACATTTGATAAGCACGATCTCCCACAGTGGGACCAGCCCTGTACCTGCATGGCCTTTGGTGTTATCACAGCCCTGCAAGGTAGATCCTACCCTTAAGGACACAGAGGCCCAGAGAAGTCAGTGTCGTACCTGAGGTCACCAGCTAGAAGCGGCAGAAAGGTTTGGACCCAGACTAGACTCTCGGGCGCATCACTTTATTTCCTCCGAACACAAGTGCTTGCATTCGGCCTGTCAATTTCAGGTTGGCTATTTCAGTTAAGAGTCGTTATTTTAAAATCCCTCTTAGCGCATTTTCCATATGCATTCTGCTCATCGTTTGCCGCAGTAGTTACTTGAAGTAGAGTTAGAAAGTTACCTCCACTTTAGAAAAGGAATTTCAAGTCTGGTGGGGGGGCGGCACATCCTTCTTTGTAGCCCCTGGGTTGACTTCTGAGATTCTAGCGGGTGCTGCCATAATACTTGCAATTTTAGCTAACATGAAGTGACTCCAGAAATGATTTTGTCACTTAGAATTATCCAACGACCCCAAATGAGAAGATATGCATTTCTTAACATTCTGAGGGTAACAAGTTTGCTCCCTTTACTTGCGCCCTTCCTCTGCTTTTCAGAAGAGATTTTTTTTCATTTTGCCTTCCCGGGTTTGCTGGCAGGAGAGAGAGGGCTTCGGGATTCTGCTGGGCTCTCTGGGGCGGAGGCCATGCAGTAGGAAGAGGTGCCGGGGCCGCAGAGATGAAGCAGCTGAGGAGCAGAGCCTGGAACGGCGCTGCCATGAGGCCCCGAGCTCCACCTGCTTAGGGAGGCCGAGGAGGGCGAGGCTGCTGACCCCGGCGAGTCCCCTTTCGGGGACGGTGCTGTGAGGACACTCACAGATGCTTCCTGCTCCACTTGCCACGAGCCCAGCCACAGAAGCAGGGCTCTCCTTCCAGGATCCAAGGAAGCGAGTAGGATGCTTCAGGATCCTGGAGGTGAGCAGGCCTGGCTCCTGAGGCCTTGCTGCACACGTAGAAGGCGGAGGCCCTGAATGCCCACAGCAGGATTCACTTCACGTTAGCTAAAATTGCAAGTATTACGGAAGCACCCGGTAGAATCTCAGATGTCAACCCAGGGGCTACAAACCTTCCCCCAGTTTATCACCCACTATTTTCTGAGAAAAGACATTTACGGATGACAGAATTCCATGGAAGGAGTGGGGCTGGCTTCTCTGTGTACACAAAATGCCCACAACAGGATTGTGTATAGTGCCCGAAAAAGCCACATTACGTTTAGCAAGACAAAAACTTTTATGGAGGTCGACATGCAAAATAAGCCTTTGCTACTGGATCAATTATTTCAGAGGACAACGGCTAATGCAGTGGCTATACAAATGAACAGCAAAGTGTAACGGTCCGCAAAAATGTTTCACTTCACCCCTCCTCATTTGTCCAGAAGATGGTAAAACAACAAAACCTCAACCTTAAACTACTCCAACTGAATAAACTGTTAACATGCTTTAAAAGTTTAAAAGTAAGGGGCCAGAAGCTTTAAAAATTCCAAATGTGTTAGAAATATGCTACCTAGCATTAAAGAACACTTTGGAACAAGGGAAGACTCCAATGACCCTGCTTTGGGAAGACAGACTTGAAACTTGACTGAGAAGCAAGTTCTAAATATGCTATGTGCTGAGAGGCACTCCCGAGGTCTGCAGTTCAGCCTTTCGGTCTGGACCACTTGCTGGACGGTAAAGTAAATGAATCTTGGGGAGTCCTGGGAAGGAAGCAGATGTGGGTCCTTAATGAGGAACATCCTGAATACGCTAAGCCAAGTTGTGTAACTTCCCACTCATTGTGTATCTGAGAATTTCAAAGATACACTAACATAAGTACCCACAGCCACCGTAAGTCTCTGGCCATAAACAAATAGACAACTCAATGATTTTGTTTCTAAGGTCAGAAAACGTTTTCCTAGCAAATCAAAACAAACACCCTCAGCATCTGTTTGAGTTACCACAGCCTACCAACCTCAACCTTAAACTCCAGCTTTAAGACAACTAACATGTTCTGTGGTTTAAAAAGAAAAGACATCCAAGGTGACAACTGTAGCTTCATTTGAAAGGAGAAGAGTTAAAGGAGTATTTTAAAGGAGTGGATGGCATCGTTTGTTTTTATTATGGTTGTTGGTCGTTCAGCTCTACACTTGTATCCATTTGTGCCTCTGTTTGTTTCCCTTGGAGGGAAGCATCTGCATAGAGACATAGAAATATTTTTGTCCCCAAAAGATTTTACAACTGCTTTGTGAGTAAAGCCCCACAGGTTCTAGAACAGATGTCGCTACCATTTCATGTATCACTTGTTTTGTGCGTAGTTATAGCAATGCTGGAAACACGATGCCAATCAGATATTTCCCGGGCCTACCGTCAGTCACGGTGTGTGTGTGTGTGCGTGTGTGTGGCCCGCAGAGTGGAGGGCTTTTCCAGTCTTTCTGTAGTTTCTAACGCTCTGCTTGGCAATTAGCAATTAGCAAATAGTGTTGAAACCAGTGCCTGCAGTTCCTGCTTCCTTCTTCAGAGATTAGTCGGTGATGACTGCAGCAGCATTGGGTCATCCTCACAGAGACAGCAGGGCCTGCATGAGCAACGTGTGAATTTTAACTCATCCCTCTGTGAGGAGCATTTCTCTGTGAAGTCGCTGAACGCGATGCCCCACAAGTCGTTCTGTCTCCCTGTCTTTCAGATCACAGTTTTCCCGCCGGCTTACCCTGATTCCCAGAAGGAGGCTGTTGCTATTAACATCGATGGTAACTGCACATGTCTGAGCGCGGCCTTCATTTTTTAAAGTAAGGGATCCAGGTTGGTTTCATTTCGCTTTTTCTCCCAAAGCGTGTGCTCGTGTCGAGCCTTCCTGAGAGTGAATCTCACTGCTAGTTCAGCTCAGAATGCCCTTGGTGTGCGCATTGAGTCAAAGCAGTCTCTCCTCACCAGGAAACCATAGGCTTGAAATGCAAACGTCTCCATCCCTAGAGGAGGGTTCTCCTAACTCACTAAGGCAGTGTGTGGGACTGACACTATGCAGTCACTGAAATGACCGAAAAACCAGGTTTTCAGGGCAAGCCTGAAAGTTTAGTGTCTGAAAAATGTGAATCTTAGTGTTTGAGTTTTTTCTTTTTTTTGCTTTGAAAGGTCTATAAATAAATGTTATGTCTCTCTCTTTACACAGAGCAACAAAAATGAAACCTGTACCTCTAAACTTCACCACATTACACCCGGTTCTTCAGTCTCTTCCACTTCAGGTGAATCAATGATGCGACTTTTTCTTTTTTTTTTTAAGGAAAAAGGATTACACTGAGCTTCGAGTGACCTGCTTGCTGCACGGCTTTCTAACTATTTCACTGTAGCCTGGGCTTTTCATTCCTTCTTCCACAATCCAAACAGCTCGGGTAATTTTCATAAAGTTGGTGCTTCATAAAATAGTTTGCCCTTGGAACAAAGGAATGTCTGCCTGCTACAGGATGGTTACTTATGGTTGGCGGAGGGGGGAAGGCTGGTGATCAGAGAGACAACATAGTTTCTTTAGTCTTCTAAAACAGGTGTTTTGATGCTGGAATTTTAAAAACTGAGCATTTAAACTGTAGGCTTAAGCCAGGTGTCACGGCACATGTCTGTAATCCCAGCACTCAAGAGGCTGAAGCAGGAGGATTACTACGAGTTCAAGGCCAGGCTGGGGTACAAAGTGAGTTCAAGGCCAGCCCGAACTGCATAGCAAGACCCTGTCTCAAAAAGACAAAAAACAAAACAACTGTAGCCTTAGACACCACCACTGTTTCTGTGGTCAGGCCCTCCCAGCAGGTAATCCACATCGCTGCCAGCCTTGACAGCAATGCAGAGCTGATCAGAGCAGGATTCACTGTGCTGAGGAATGCCTTCAGTGTGTCCAGAAGGAACTTGAGCAGCAGCACCCACATTGCCACATCCTCCTGTAGCCAGGCTTTCTCCACATTGTTCCTGTTTTGCCCTCTAATTATTTTCAATTCAACACGAAGTCGCCTTTGTAATGGGGCTCACCACAAGGTGTTGGGCACGTCAGTGCACTGGCACGGCAAGTGTGCAGAATGGCAACATCGCTCTCAAGCTGTCCACATACTCACACGCAAAGGGATCTGTAGGTTAGCTCTCATGCAAAGGGGATTCTGCGGATGGAATGAAGGTAGGAATGTCAAGATGGGACAATTAACGTGGATTGTCCAAGTGGGTCCACGCTAATCACACAGATCCTTAAACTCAGAGACCCTTACCCCATGTTGGTCAGAGAGAAAGATGTGACCAGGGAATGCTGGTCAAAGAGATGCAGCACTGGTCATTGTGAAGATGGAGGAAGGAGGCCCTACTCACAGAAAGGAGAGGAAAGCGATTATTCCCCGAGCCTCCTGAAAGGAAATGGTGATACCTGGATGTTAGCTCTGTGTATTTCTGGCCTACAGAATTCTAAGATAATATATCTGTGTTGGCCTTAACATGGATCTGTGGCAATTTGTTAAAGTAGCAAGTGAAAATTAACACTCTGTCCCTGACATTTGGGCAAAGAAGAGAGAGGGGCTTGGTGTTTAGAGGCCACTACAGTTTGGATCCTGAAAGTCCCCTAAAGGCCCACACGTTAAAGGCTTGCCCTCCAGGTGGTATTACCAGGAGATGATGGAAACTTTACAATACGGGACCTGGGGGAGGTCCTTAGGTTACTGAGGGGTGCCCCCAAAGGAGACTGTGGTACCCCAGCCCTTTTCTTTTTCTCTTTTTTGCTTCCTAGTTATGAAGTGAGTAGTACTCCTTTGCCATGGGCTCCTGCCATGACGTTCTGTCTCACAACAGGCCCAAAAACAGAGCTAACACATGGAGCATGGACTGAAACCTCCCAAACTATCAGCCAAATAAACCCTTTCTCATTAAAAGCTGGTTATCTCAGGTATCTTGTTAACGTGACAGCTGACTAACACAAAAAATTGGTGTTGAGTAGTAGAGTTATTGCTTTAACTGTAACTGACAGTGTGGGAAAGATCTCTGGAAGGAATTTAGAGAAGTTTGGAGGGGCAAGCTAAAGAAAGCCTAGAACACTGCAAGCAAAGTATAATGTGCAATTCCAAGGAGACCTCAGGAGACCCAAACGTTGACAGAAATGTAGACAGTAAAGGTGATGTAGATGAGGTTTGAGTTGAAATGAGGGTTCTATAGGGAACTGGATTAGAGGCTTTCCTTGTTATACTACGGCAAACAACTTGAATACATTTTATCCATGCCCTAGGACTGTGGGAGGCTAAGCACCACAGTAGGCACATAGAGCCCTCTCTGTTGGCATGTAAGCCAAATTACCAAAACATCACCCCAGCAGCCAAGCACTGGAGCACGTGCATGCTCCAGGGAGCATGTGCACACACAGGGAGCACGTGCATGCTCAGAAAGGAGTAGCGGCATGAGGTGATCACATCACAAACAGTTTGGGCACTCAGTCTCTAAAAGGCAAGCTCTTGGGAGCCTTCCTGTTAGCAGTGTCCCCTGAATGCTAGACCTGAGCTTTAGGATTTAATGTTTTCCCTGCTGGATTTCAGTCCTGCTTTGGGCTAATTCTTCCTTACTATTTTCCTATTCTCCTGTTTTGGAAAAGGAATGTTTACTCCAGGTGTGTCTCACAACTGTATCCTTTTTACTTATACAGGGCCTTGCATCTAAACACGCTGCCTTGGAGAAGGCTTTGGACTTGGACTTTTGAACAGTGGTGGAACTATTAAGACTGGGACTCTTAGAGATCACCCAAATGTATTTTGCCTTGTGAAATGGACATAAACCTTGGGGGGTGAGGGGAAAGTGCTATACGTAGGATCTTGAATGTCCTCCCCAACCCCATGTGTGAAAGGCTTAGCCCCTGTGGTGGCACTATTGGGAAGTGGTGGAAACTTTAAATGACAGGATCTGTGGGAAATCCTTAGATCATTGGGGGCATGCCCCCTAAGAGGACTGTGGGATCTCCAACCTCTTCCTCTTCCTCTTTTTTACTTTCTGGCCAGGAGGTGACCAGATTTTCTGCCATGTACTCTGCCATGATCTGCTGCCCTGACACAGGCCCAAAACAACAGGGCCAATTGATTATGGACTGAGACCACCCCCCAACACCTACTTTTCTTTTCTCACTCATGAATCCAGTATCCACTTACAAAATTCTAATACTGCTTTTCTCTCTATGTATTCCTGGAAGTCTACTTTCCTTTATCTTTCTCTTAATTTTTTAAATCCATTGCTCTCTCATTGCTCTGGCTAAGGAAACCCTACCATTAAGCTGCCTTCTTAAGCAAAAGCCAACAAAAACTCCCACTAAATTCACAACTACCAATATTAACAATAATTTGTGTCATGTAAATACTCATTTTAAAATTCCCTTGGTAGTTTCAAAGTCCCTTAAAGTTGGTATACTTTAATCTATGTGCCAGAAATTCTCACATTGTATTTTGATGGACTGATCTCTTAAGATCTAAAACTTCTGAGGTGGGTAAAGTAATGGCCTACAAGCAATAGCTCCCAGTGGGGTGGTACTTGTATGTTACTTTCTATGACAAAGGGGACTTTGCAGATGAGATTAAGTTAAAGACTTCTAGAGGAGCCCTCAACCCGGCTACACACTTGGGCCCAACTCATTCACAGGAGCGCTTAAAATCGGGAGCCTTTCCCAGTTGTGGCAAGAAACAGGGGCTGACGGAGGATGGATGGGCATGGGAGAAGGGTCAGAGAGCTCTGTCACCACTGGCTCTGAATATGGTAGAAGCTATGAACCAAGAAATTTGAGAGTTTCTAGAAATTGGATAAAACAAAAACGTGGATTCTTCCTTAGGACCTCTCAAAAGGAGCAGCGCCCCGGCACGAACACCATGTAGGGCTTCTGATCTACAGAACTGCGCAACAATACGGTTGTGTTGCTGTGGGCCACTGCATCTGCGGCAATGTGTTACGGCAGCCACAGAAAACAAACACAAGTGCTGTGAAGGGCACTGGCAGTCACAATGAAGCACTTAATTTTGTACAAATCTGAGCTTTTCAACCTCACAGAGTCAAAGAATGAAAATCACAGACCAAAGGAGGAACTTAGGAGAGTGTCTATTAGAAAGAATAACAAGCAAAAAAGCTCTCGCTGAACACCCCCCAGAGGGGATTCTGAATGGAAGTCCAAACTGTGCTCTTTGTCTTGCTCTTACATGAATAAGCAGAGCATGGGGGGAAGCTCAGTTTCAAAGAAGATGAGTTCAAAGGAAACTGGTTATTTTACATTTCCAGTGTTTCTCAAAGTCCAGTCTGGAGGTACAAAGGAACTGTCAACTAACTGCAGAAGGATCTTCTTCCAGAGAGGAAGGTCCTTATCTCTCCATTTTATCCTAACCTTTTATCTTCTTTCTTGAGCGTTTTTGTTATTGCTGTTGTTTTTGTTACATTTCTAAGCTTAACTAACTGAATCGGCTCTTAACTCAGTTTGTGCTGTTTTCCTTTATTCAACCCTATCATCAGGTTGTCCTGACTGCCTACTGAAAAAGCAAAACACACTATTACAACAAGGTGCAGATGCTCTCTTGTCTTGGTTACTTTTTTCTAGTTGCTGGGACAAAATACTTTATGCCCAAAATTAAGGAAGGAAAGGTTTATTTCGCTTACAGTTTGTGGCGGTTTCAGTCCATACTTGGCAGGTTACAAGGCAGAGTGGCACATAGCAGAGGGCTGCAGCTCATGGTGTCAGAACACAGCAAAAGCAACAAGCACACAAGGGAGGAATGGCTGCAAGCAGCCTTTTCCTCTCCCTTACATATGCAAACTATCCACCCCAAGGTGGGTGTAGCTCTCACACCCATAGTCAATCAAACTCTAAAAGCCTGCCCCATGACCGCATGAGGCTTTGGGGGGACATCCAGACACAAACCATAACATCTCCTGAGCCTGGTTTGGTGCTGGGCCTGACTGAGCAGTAGTGGGTCCTTCAGGTCTAGCTGCAGGTTCCCCACAAGGCAGGGGAGGTAGGAAGAGGCGCATTGCCCGACCTCCTGACACAGTCATTACAATAAGATCAAGTCACTGACCACCTAACGCCTTCAGTGGCTCCCTCTACCTTTAGAAGGAAATCTACCCCCTCCCAACTCTCCTCTGCTTTCATTATGCCTATGCTGGGCTCCTTTCCTGTCCGCTAGTGGGCAAGCTCCTTCCTACCCCAGGTCTCCCTGTCCATCCCCTTCCCTGGATGTTTGCCAGCCTTTAGGTTTCATCTCCAGGGATAAGACCTACCCCACCCTCACCACATAATCTTGTTTATTTCCTTCAAAGCCCTTGTCATAGTCTGTCATTATTTTACTGAGGGAGGGACTTGATCTGTTTGACTCACCATGGGGTGCAGTTCATTCATTCAACAAAGAGCGAAAGAGAACCAGGCACTAGGACAACGAACACCAGTATTCAATCCTTCTCAAGGCGTTTCTTCCGGTAGGGAGGAAGGCTGAGATAGCGGCTGCATAACACAATGACTGGCGTGGAGCAACAGTATAGGATACACTCTGAAAGGGGATTCCTCACGGAGAGGCAGCATTTGGGGTGACAGACAGTAAGAGGACCCTCAGATCTGGGGAGCCTTTAGCATGGCTGAAGTTGGGAGAGTGGGTGGGAACTGGAACGCAGGAGAAGCTTCTGGAACAACTTTAAAGCTGCGGCATAAAAAAGGGAGGCACCTCAATACGGGAAAGGCTGGGCAGGCCCAGCGGGGTGGAAGCTGCCTGCAAAGGGATTTGGGCTCAGAAGAGGAAGGAAGCTTGCGATCATGAGAGCAGGAGGGTGCTGAGGGCGACTGGGCGATGCTGCCGTGGGGCCATCTGTCCTGCGGGAGCTGGTGGCTGCGACGGCTTCCCACCTTCCAGCGCCCTGGTGCGCACAGTCAGGCTGCTGAGACAGACACGGCGCACAGGTGAGGAACCCAGCCTGCGTGCGGTGACCAGGGCTGCCCGAGAGGGGACACGTAGAACTGGGTGACAAGCGTGAGCGTCTTGCTGAGTCCTCACGTGGGTGTGAGCTTCGCCGCGCCGCGGCCGTGTGAGAAAGGGCCTGTCCTTTGCTGCTCCCCAGCACCTCGGCTCAGAAGCCCAGAAGCAGTGCTCGTCAATGTCAAACAGCTGACCGGGGGCAGGACAGTCCCCTACCGCGGCCGGTTTCCAGCTTCCATGCCCGGTGACTTCCGCGAGCCCGCCAGAGGCCAAGCCCCCCTCCCGCTCCCTGAGCTGCCGCCGGCGGGGGAGCAGGGCTCAGCCTGGGATGTGCAGCCAAACCGACCTGGCTGTGACCCCGGGCTCCACCTCTTACTCCCCTCCGACCTGGGAAGGGGAGCCCCGACTACTGACGGAGCACTTGCTCTGTGCTGAGGGTCTGCTGCTTCCTGGCTCTGGTCACGCTCACGGTAGCCGCGACAAGGAGAGCACATGCAGTTAAGGAGACGGCTGCAGAGACCTAGGGGAGATAGTCTGCGCAAGGCCCTAGGGGCGAGCTCCGGTCGTTCTGGGCCGGAACAGCCTGGCTGCGGAGTCGGTGCGTGAGCTCATGGAGTCACTGACGCACCTCTCGTGCCAGTGGGAGGCTGCCTCGCCTAAGAGTTCGTGGCAGAGCCTGCGCCAAGCCATGCCAGGGAGCCCTGGGAGAACCAGGGTCTGGGCCCAGGATCTAGGGCTGTGCGGCCCTCTCTCTGTCTCTCTCTCTACTGAGGACTGAAGCCAGGGCCACTCCCACTAAGCTTCATCCTTAGCCCTTTTTATTTTTTAATTTTAAGACAGGCTCTCACGAGGTTGCCAAATTGCCCAGGCTGGGCTTGAACTTGCCATCTTCCCGCCTCTCGCCTCACCTTCCCAGAGCGCTGGAATCAGACTTCTGCTACCGTGCCCGCCTGGGGGCTCCCTCACCCATCCGCTCCTGCTGCTCTTCTGCTCCTCCGGAGCGGGACGCTTCCCATGTGTGAAGGGGCGGCGAGGGTGTGACGACAGACGCAGCGCTGACAGCAAAGGCCGCTGCACTTGTGTGGATGGGAGGAGCGGTGCGAGCACACTGGACGGAGAGCAGGTAGGATGGACACGGCGCCAAGAACCGGAGCTCGGCTAACTCGGAGGCACTGTCAAGACTGGAACTCAGACGGCGTGGGGCCAGATGCTCACCGGGCTCACCAGAGTGTCCAAATGAATCTGCTAATTTGCAATTTCGGATTTCTCCCTGATGTTAAAATGCCACATGGTGCTTGGCTTCTGGGACCTCCTGCCCGCTTGCTTCTCCTTCTACGTTATCTCTACTCAGTCTCCCGTGCTGCTGGCTTTTCTTTCTGACTTTTAAAGTCCACCCTTGGACCTCTCTCTTCTTTATCCGTATTCTCTCCCTGAAAGCTTTCACTGAGGGCAGTGGCTTAAACCCTTTCTACATAATGACGGCCCCAAACTTCCGTCTCTAGCCTGGACTCCTGCCCGCGACTTCGCTGTCTGACTGCTGCCTGGGGCCTTTCTCCGCTTCCGTGTCTAACACACTCTCATTTCGGACCACTCCCCACACCACTCCTCTCCCAGGAAATGGTGTCCCCACCCAACCAGTTACCGAGGCGAATCCCTAGCGGCGCACTTGCTTCCTTTCTCACTTCCTACATCCGACCCACGAGCAAGTTCTGTGGTTCTGCTTAAAAATGCACCGGAACTCACCTCTCACCTCCTCTGCTGCTGTCCCAGCCCAAGGCACCTATCGCTCGGGGAAACTCCTGCCTCAGCCTCCCCACTCCCCTGCTGGGTCCATCTCGCCCACCCAAAGCCCCGCCCCTGCATAAGTCCTTCTCAGACAGAAACAAGAGCAGGTCACCACCCTTTTCAAAACCTTCCAGGAACTTCTAGTTGGTTCTTGTCTTAGAACCAACCCCAATTCTTTACCGAGGGCCCAAAGCCCTGAGTGAGCCTGCCCACCTGCAGCTCCAGCCCTCATCAGCCAGCGCCCCTGAGCCCCCAGAGCTCCAGCACAGCGGCCGCGCGGCTCTTAGAGCGGCAGGGCTTCCACGTGTTCCCCGGGAGGCTGCTCTTCTCCGGGCCTTCACGCGGCCCCTCTCCATCCAATCCCCCGCTCAGGGGCCCCTCCTCGGCACGCCCGCTTCTACCTGACGTTCTCACTTCTCCTCAAACTGCCAATTTTCAATAACTTTTTATTGCCTCCTAAATTTTTATTACATTTGTTTAACTATTTACATCTTTATTACCTGTGTCTCCCACTGGAACCTAGAAATCTGTCCACTGTAGTCACTGCTCCATGCGGAGCACCGGGAACGGTAGACCCTCAACAAATAGTTAGTGGTTGAATGACTAAAAGAACGAATGGCCCATTTAAAAAAGAGCTCATGAAGCCATCTCTTACACGTAGCTTTATTAATTCTCAGGAAGTCTCCATTGACATTAGAAAGCAGATTACTTCTCCCATTTATCCAAACCTAAATGTAACATCTTGTTTGACGTTATGTCAGGGGAGTAAGCAGAGGTTAAACGCTGGCCTTTCTTCAGAGAGGTGGGTGGAGCTCCCGGGGATCAAGCCCAGGGCTTCACAGGTGTTAGGTGAACATTCTACATCTGAGAGACACCCCCACCCTTTTTATTTTCTATTCTTACAGCGAGGGCCTCACAACTTGCTCAAGCTGGCCTTGAACTTGCAATCATCCTCCCTTAGTTTCTAGAGTAGCTGGGATCACAGATGTGCATCGCCGTAGTTGGACTTAAGTGAAGCGTTCTTCTTCCAAATGAACCATGTTACAGACTGTGATAGGTCTGGGTGTTCTCCTGAGTTGTAAACATTTTATGCCAATTATATTATTGCAAATTTGGCATAAACTTTATTGGAATTACCTTTAATTTTTTTCTTGAAGAATTTATATATGTATTAGTTACAAGTGGAAAAATTCACACTACTAAAGATACCACATTTGGTTTGGTAATTTTTACACTAAAAGCAATTTTTAAAGTTTATAATTATATAACCATTTCAAAGAACACGTAAGCATTTTGATTTTCTCAAAACATTTTCATTGACACTATAATCAAAGAGATTTACTTTGTGTTACAGTAATATGGCCACAAGTGGTCCTCCTCACCTACAGCATCTCCACAGGAGAAAAAAATTAGAATGCTTTGGGGGATATCAGTCAGGTCTGGAAATTCTTATGTCAAAATTTCTAAGTTGTTTCTAGGGCCTGCTAGCACTCTCAGAGGCTTGAAACAGTTTAATAGATCCAAACACCACTTTTTTTTTTCTAATTGCTTCGCTGCCAGTGAAGATGTAAGGTTACAAGTATAAGAATTTATGTGATGACCAGCGACGGAACCCTAACCCATCTGAAGTTATACGCCTGACAACTGGCAGTTCCTAACATGTATTAAGAGACAGATTTTTTTTTTTTTTTTGCCCAAGGCACATTTCCTTTCAAAAGCAAAATATTTTTTTTCTTTTGTTTTCTAAAGACACCATGCTAAAATCCACTCTTAATGGTTAACCTTTTAAAGATGCAAGATAAATTTAGAATTCTTGGTTAAAATGTAACACAAGACATTCCAATCTGAAATTTAAAATCAAAACCTTAACTTGAACAAGAGACATATCAACCAGCAGCATTCTTTAGACATGCCTGACATTCAGTTGGATAGAACTGTATATTGAAATAGATTGTAGGCATATTGCAAATGTTTTTCTTCTAGCATCTGGTAATATCAAAGCCCAAGAGGAAAATAGGATAACCATGCCAGAATGAAAATGCTCGCTTGTTGAATAAATATGTGGAAAGGATCTGAATTAAGTTATGAAAAGGCTAGAAGAATTTACTGAAGGTAGGTTGGTTTCTAAAAGCAATGAGCTATTTGGAATTTGATAGCATGCAACTTTAGTGCTTTAAGTAGCTAGTATTATTAGCTAAACAAGGGTAAAATATGTCAATGGAGAATTACAGGATGAGCACAAATATCAAAGGCAACAAGGCAAGACCCTGATTTGTAACAGTAAGTAGTACTTATAGTATTGGAGCAGCAACATGGGACATGCCCAAGGAAACCAGGCACTGTCTCTATAAAGCCTTTCTATACTGAAATGGAGCACTGGCTTGTGACCCTCATGCCCCATGCATTTGTCAAGAGAAGCTAACTGCTAAACAAACACCCCAGAATTTCAATGTTCATGGAAAGTGCAACAGGGTTTTCCTGCAGGGGACTGTGGTCAGTGAGGGCCCTGGGCCTTTCAATCTTGTGACTGTGCCCTTTTCTAGGCTAGCTTTATGTCCTCTCCACTCAGCCAATGGAAACAAAAATAACATGGAAGATGGCGCATAGGGAAGTACTGTGCATGAGTATTGGAAGCGCTCATGTTCCACTGGACAGAAAAAGTGACACAGCCACACTTAACTCCACGAGAGGTTGGGAGCCATAGTGTAGCTGTGAGCTGCGAAGAATTCCAAGAAAGCAGGTATAAAGAACCTACCTCTACTGTGGTACAGTAGCACTGTATTCACTTGTGAGGAGTCAATACATCTATCTCCTTGTGCTCAATATTAAGGCCCTAGAATGGGGCAGACTTGGATCTTGCTCGTCTCGGTTGTCCTCATTAACTCTCACAGGGAGGTGATGCCGCACTCATCAGTGGATGTGGCTGCCCGGCTCACAAAGTCCATCAGGAGAAGTTAAGACCAGTGTTCTGCACTCGGCTATTTCCAAGAAATAGCAACATTTTCCCTTTCCCCCTCAAAATGACTACTCTATGAAGACATCTCCAGAGGACTTAGGGACCACAAGCCAAGAGTAGACAAAGTCCTCCTACCCTTTGTCTTAAGAGGAGCTCCCATGGGAAAGTGAGGTGGAGACTCTGGAAAGTAAAGAACGGGTGGGGAATTTCTAGTGAACCCCAACCCCAAGAATGAAAAGGAAACCAACATTGAGCCCAACTTTCTTATCAAATGAAAAAGAAGCCAACCTAGAGTGAATGAGCAGGACACAGAACTTCACGAGCCTCCAGAGCCATACTCTGTCTCCATCTGGTTTCACTTAAACCAGGAATAGTCCCTATGTTAATATTCAGAGACAACTAAGATAGGTGTTTTTGCAGAGCAGGTTGGGGGAAGGTGAATACTAATGAAAAGACTAAAGCAGCAAGCAACTTTATTTATTTTCTAAAAACCAAAGAAAAACATATATTGAACCTCATCAAAATATCAACTTTTGCTGTATGACAGACTTTGGAAGAGGATGAAAAAGGCAACTTACCACCCGATAAAATTATTTGTAGACCTCACACCCGACAGAGGACAAGTATCAAGAATACATAAAGAACACTCAAAACTCAATAGCAAAAAACCTAACAGCCAATAAGCAAATGAGCAAAGAACATAAAGAGACATTTTCCCAGTGAGGATTTACATGAAACACATGAAAAGATGTTCAACATCACCCAATGCCATTGAGACCACATCACTACTACAAATCTATCAGGACAGCTGAGATCAAGTTGTAACACCATCAAATGCTGTAAAAGACTCTGAGACACTAGGTCACTCATACATTTCCGATGGGAATGTAAAATGGTTCAGCCACCTTGGGAAATAGGTGTCCATAAAAAACTAAGCATAAACTTCAAAGTGTCACACTCCTGGGCTTTTAGCCCAGACAGATTAAAATTTACATTCACACACATGTTCACAGTAGCTTTATCTGAAATGGTAAAAACCTGGAAACAACCAAAACATCCCACAGCAGAAGTTGGTGAACTGTTAAAAAAAAGAGATGCATTCATATGTATGATTACTCAGCAACCAAAGGAAGGAACTAGCGATGCACATGCAGCCGAAAGGGACCTCAAAGGCGTTAAGCTGAGGGAGGAAAAAGCCAGTCTCTAAAGGTCACTCACTACATGCTCCCATTCCCATAACAGTTTGGAGATGACAAAATCACAGAGATGGAGAACAGATGAGTGGGTCTCAAGGGCTGGGGATGAGGGGTGCAGGGTGAGGAAGTGCCTGCCTGGAAGGGGTTGCAGGGGCGCAGACTCATGCTGACGGCGGAGTTCTGTGTGTCCACAAGGGGTGGTTACGTGAATCTGCACTTGTGATAAAACAGAAGAGCACTACACACATATTCTACCAGTCTGGACTCCCTGCTCTGGACACTCGGCATATAAAATGTAACCACTGGCAGACAGGAGGTACAGAGGTCAAGGGACACCTCTGTACTATTTTTGCAGCTATCTGTGAATCTATAATTATTTCAAAAGGAAAACTGAAAACAAAAACAAAATCAGAGCAATGTTTTTTGAAGAATGGTATTTTTGATCTTAAATGAATAATATTCTTTTGTGGGGGGCAGGGGAGGTTTTTTCCAGTACCGGGAATTGAACTCACGATGTCACGCTTGCCAGGCAGGCGCCATGCCGCTGAGCTAAATCCCCAGCCCCATAATTTTCATTTTAAAACTTTAAAAAAAAACTTAAATGTTAAAGAAATGTCTCCCACACTGTCTTCATGGATTCCAGTCCCACCCCAGAAGTGAATACTTCAAACAGTTTGCTGTGTACTTTTCCAAAGATTCTCTTTGTTCTACTCTTATGCACATACACAGACTTTTTGTTTTATCTGCAGAAGAAATCACTGTTTATTTTTCTACAACTGTTTTTTTTTTTTCTTTGCTGTAATAATGTACCTTTGATATCTTTTCTTGATGCCATAAGTAGTCTATCTCATTATGGTTAACAGCCATGTAGTATTTCACTATATCATTGTAACAGAACTTATTTAACCAGTCCCCTATTAATAGACTTTTAGATTGTGTCTAGCATATTAAAACAACTGCTAGATGTTTTTAATCAGTGTTTTAAAGAAATATATGTATTACTACTAACACAAATTTACTTTAAAAATTTTGGTAATTGCTTTTCAATAAAATTTTATGAAATCTCATGTGCTTTTAAAGTATTCTGTGACGGGGTGAGTAGGTGCTACCAGATTAGTAAAGAATCCACTGGCTCAGAAAAGGTTAAGCACCTCTGTCTAACCAAAGCCGTATGGGAGATGAGGTGAAGCCCAAGCAAGACAGCAAAACGCCTCCTTTGGTCTTTAACAATAATCAGTTGGGGGCATGGTGGTGCGGCCACTCAGGAGCAGACAGAAACTTCTGGTCTTCAAAGTACAATACATGTTCTCGATAGTAATCTTTTGCCTGAGAAACAACTAGCAGACATTTTTTCCCACATTGTGGGTTGTCTCTTCACTCTGCTGGTGGTTGCTCTCGCTGTGCAAAAGCTTAATAAGATGAGATCCCCGTTGTTGATTCTTTGTGATAGTTCCTGTGTGATTAGGGTTTTATTCATAAAGTCTTTGCCTATACCAATGTCTTCAAGAGTTTTACCTATTGTACCTTCCAGCAGATTTAATGTTTCTGTTCTAATATTTAGATCTCTGATCCATTTTGAATTTAGTTTAGTGCATGGTGAACTAAAAAAAAAAAAAAAAAACCCTTCCAAATTTAAAGAATCATTCCAAAAATGTGCATCTGATATGAATACACACTTCTTAGATGAAAAAATACAAACAGCAAATAAATATACAAAAAAATGTTCAGCATCACTGGTCATTCAAGGGATGCAAATTAAAACAACACTGAGATTCCATCTCACCCCAGAAAGAATGGCTAATGTAAAGAAATCAACCAATAACAAATGCTGGCAAGGTTGTGGGGAAAAAGGAATCCTTCTCCACTGCTGGTGGGAGTATAGACTGGTACAACCACTGTGGAAATCACTGTGGAGATTCCTCAAAAAAACTAGGATTAGAGGTCCCATTCCACCCAGTTATTCCCCTTCAGGTATCTTCCCAGAAGAATTAAAAATATACCACAGTGATATACATGCATCCATGTTTACAGCAGCACAATTTGTCATAGCTAGATCTTGGAAACAACCCAAATGTCCATCAACCGAGGAATGGCTAAAAAAGATGTGGTCTTTGTATACACTGGAGTACTACTCAGCCATAAAGAAGGATAAACTTGAGACTTTTATAGGTAAATGGATGCAACCTAAGACCATATTCATAAGTGAAAAAAACCAGATGCACATGTGTAAACATCATACTGTCTCCCTAGTGTGAGGAGCTGAAAGAGTAAAATGTACAATAGATATTGTAAAATGGGAAGAAACTTCAAAAGGAAAGAGAAATTGGGATGGGGGAAATGAAGAAAAGAAGGGAAAAGTAAAATTGTGTGTGTGTGTGTGTGTCTGTGTATAAGAGTTAAGATAGTTATACTATTAACTTCTCTTAGTTCATTGAAAAGGTTTGTACTAATATTGTTTGGACAATTAAATGTCAGTACCTTGTACTCTGAGTAACTAATTTAAAAATAATAATGCACAATGTATTAACCATTGCTTCCTTCCTAATATCTTGTTCTGAAATTTTTATTTTTTTCTCTTTGAAATAATCAATCAATCAATCAATAATTAACAAAGGAAGCCAAACAGAAAAAAATTAAATCTTTACTGGTGTTTTCTACCAAGTGTAGCATAGATAAAGAAAGATACGAGCATTCTTCTGACCACAACTGTTCTGAGTTTTGAATTCTTTTAGACACCCGCCACATGGGGAGAAATTGCACAGTACCGATCAACTCAAGGACCCCTCTGCCGTCCACCTTGGATGTGTTTATTTGAAACTTCACAGTGTCTGCTAAACCAGGAGAAGACCAGGGAGCGAGGGAGTCTGCTAACACACAAATGTGTTCTGTCTTCACTCCAAGCTGACTGGATGCTTCTATTGTTATGTACCAAGATACCACAGGGCGTGGTGGCCCTGAAGGGGACAGTGAGGCAAGCAGGTGACGGCATGTGTGTTACCAACCGCACTCCTGCTCCTCTAAAATGTTTGTGTATGCACGGCCAAGTGCCAGCGCACGAGGATGTGAAGGCCAGGCACGGAGAGAAGCCATCCACAGCAAGACCCGAGGCCCTGCTCCTCCACGTGCGGCTCTCCCCTCCTGCCAGGCACAGCCCGCACTTGGCGGGCGCCTCTTCCCACTTCTCTCCCAGCAACTGAATACACGTGATCTGTGAGCAGAGCTCCCCGTTTCCGGCAGCTCTTTCAGAGTTTTATGCTTTCCACTTTCTGAGACTTCGTCCTGGTTCATCCCACTTGAACCTACAGCCGTCAGCTCCTTTAATAAGGGTGTCTATAAAGAACTGCCCTAAAATATGCTTTTCCAGAGCACTTAATGTCTTTCCAATTAGATCCAGATGTGAGGAGCTGGAGGAACAGTTCTCAGGACTGGACGAGATGACATAAATCTTGCAGCTGACAGAGATCCCACTGAGCTCAGTCGGGGAAACTCATAGAGAACTTGTTTGGGGCCAGAAAAGCGGCTGGGTATAAAGACAGATGTGTACACTCTGATTCAAAAAAACAAGCTGGGAGAGAGAAGCCTCGGCGAACACAGCACCTAAAAGTCGGGCTGCAGGCGCGAGGCGGGTTGGGCGAGCTCCCCTCCCCGCGCTCACAGCTAGATCAAAGCGGGGACGGAACCGGCGGCTAGAAAACAGACCGACCCACTGATGCCTCCTGGTCTCCTTAATTGCTCTTCTCAGGGAGAGGAAGGTGGGCACTCCTGACAGACTTGCTGGAGGAGAACAAGGGCTGTTTGTGCAGCTGAGGGCTTGGCTTTTATTTTTTTAATTATCAGGTCTTGTACACTTTCCAGAAAGTTCCTTTTAAAAATAGTATATTCTTCCTCCTCTTCTCCAGATGCTAGGAAGTACAGGTTCAACCCAAGCCGTGTCTATTTCAAAGGAACACAGAAACCCAGGGCTTGAGTTAAAGGAGCTCGGTGGCATGCCGCCCAAGGACTGAAGGCTTTGGTTTTCTCTTACACTCCCAGTAATTTTGTTTTTAAAGCTTGGAAAACAAATTCCACCGAGGGATCAACTTCTGCGGGATGCGGCGTGGGGAAGGCAGGGCAGACAGTGGGAGCGAGGGGCTGGGTGCCGGGATGAGCCCGGAGAAGAGCAGACTCGGCCACTCCGACCAACAGGTGCCACAGGGCACAAACAGCTCCCCGCGTGTCCAGCACGCTCCCTCTCTGGAAATCCGGGTTCACAGGCGAGCAGCTGCGAGTTCCTTCCCCCGAGAGCCTCCTCCAGGGACTGACTGCCTCGTCTCTAACCCCCTCCGCCCTATCACAACAGCCAGCTCTGTGGCACAGGACAGGGCCTGGACCCTTGCCCTGAGGAGCCCCACGAGGCCACTGCAGCACCTGCTCTGCATCACTCCTGCAAGCTTCCTGTGAGCCTGACCAAAGCAGGATCCGGAGCATCCCCTGCCCTCTCTCCACTGGGACCTTTTCTTTTTCCTGCCCGGCATCCCACAGCGAGTGGATGACAGTGCATTTTTCTGACAGTTTTGTGACCCTGGCCATTTCCCCCTTAACCTCTTTGTCCTCGGGTGGGTGCAAGCAGGATCTGGTCTTCCCTCCCTGCTGCTGAAGTATCTGTGCCCGGAACAACAGGACTAAAGCGACAGAGAGTGAGTCCTGGATCCCAGAGCCGCACACATAGTTGGACCACTTTTATTTTCCACCGCCAGGGAAAAGCCAAAGCATGTTTTTATGTCTTACATCCTTTAGCTGGGCATTCCTTTTCTGAGCGAACTCTAAGTACTATAAAGATGTCTTCACAGACAGACAACTTCAACTCTAAAGAAATTAATGCAAATTACGGTGCAGCTCGGTGACATGCTAATTTATAGCGCCATAGTAAGGGTTCGGTTCAAAGCTCCAAGGAAGCAGAAGGAAGTCAGTGGATTGATAGTTCTTAGTAAGAAAGGTTTAGAAACAATAAAATGTAACCAGGATTTCAGTTTGGAAATGAACTGAGGGACTCATTTGTTCCACATTGCTGAGTTTTTAATTTAGATCTGCTGTTAAAACCTGCTGCACTTTAGAGCTGTGGTTAGTAAGTGACTCTAACTCAGTGTCCTTAAAGAAAAATTGCAAAAGAGCAGGAGAAATTCTCATAGATAAGATTCACAGCTGCAGGTTTCTTAACTAAAAATGCCATCTTTCTATCTTAAAGTATGATTACAAAGCAGAAAAGGAAGGAGAGGAGATACCTACGATTGCTTTTAGAGGTTGGCAATTATTACAAAAGGGAAAACACATTTCCTCAGAGGCAACATTCACCTATAATACCATATAAAATATTGAATATTCGTGCACCATTGTTAGTAATTATTAATCCCGAACACTTGCTGTGAGTCAGAATGTATATGCCGCTATTCGATGCTTTCCTGTGACTACCGAAGCTTGCGAGCACATTTCTTTGATCATAGTCTTGTCATCTGTACTCTACAAGTACATGTGAGGTGCAAATAAATATACTCAGAAAACATACTCCGGATTCTGAAGGCTGTGTGGGAAAAATCAAGAGGCACTTTGCTACCCCAACCAAACTGGTTAAAACTGACAAGGTGCTGGAGTGCTTTGAGGCCTGAGCACTTGAACCAGTTTGAAAATGGATAGCTCTTTTTGGAAATCAGGAGAAACTTTAAAAACAAAAAAAAGCCAAGCCATTCTTAGTGTAGGTAGACTTCCCCCATTTTTACACCAACAAAGAATACAAACCTTGATTTGGTAACATGAATGACATCTTTCTCTAATACGCGGTTGTGTGCAGGTAAATGTCCTAAGCGTGGGTCTCAGAACCAACACATTCCGAGAGGGCTGAGCTTTACGCCTCTGCTGGGATACAGCGTGTGTACTCAGAAAGCAAAGGGACACTCGCTAAACGCTGTCTGCCTTTTATTGAAGACCACCTAATTCTAAATACATCTTCTAGAGAAAATACCCGGAATATTAGGCTTTATAAACTGTTTATCCTAAATGAACAAATTACCTATGAAGTAAAGTTATTAAAACTGTTTCTCAGTAGAGAAAGCTCTAAATCAGGAAGTCTGTTGCCAAGTCTAAGTCAGCAGCTACAACTCCAGCACTTACTCAGGCTGTCAGAGTGTGAACACCACATATTCATAAAGTTGCATTGTACTACCCATGACAAAATCTTAAAAAGTAACTGTGCTAGAGCACCCGTCGGGCAAACTTTAAAAGTGTGGAGCCCTGAAGGAAAAATAATATTTCTTCATGGATTATAGGGTCGCCTATTTCATTCAGATATGCGTATGACCAAAATAGAATGCTTCAATTTTGAAAAAATTATTACAGTAAGACACATTGCCATTAATTCCCCTAAAAAAACTTCTCCTCTCCTTGAAGATACTTACCCTACCATTCTTGCCACTTTTGAAAGCGGCCCTGGGCTGCCTTTCTCATGTCTTTAGGAGGTGCGCTCCAAGGAGGGTGACTGCTCCCGAGTCCCACACGATGGAAAGGCAGGCTCGTAAAAACACCGCACGGGACCTCATCACACCGGCGCCATGTGGTGAGAGTTAGGCCAGCTGGCTCCTCCCAAAGGCAAAATGACCATGAGAGGGAAATATCCGAATTGACGTGAAGGCAGCCACAACAGCACATCTACGACACTCACGAAAGAGGACTTCCAGAATGGCTTTGGAAAGTGCTCAGAATGACGGGACAGTGTGCTTCTTCGAAGTAAGAGGGAGTATTCTGAGGGGGTAAGTGGCAATGCGTCCTTTACTGTAACTTTTTAAAATGTAAACATGCACCGTAATTTTCAGTCCACCTTGGATAACCTAATTTAGTGGGTCTTCATCCCATTCGGTGTTTACAGTGCGATGCTACAGAATTCTACCATGCCCTAACCCACCAGACGTATGCCCTTCTGCAGCCAGAAGGGCCGCCTGGATCCCATCTCCTGTTGAGAAGGCGCAGGTCATAAAGCCTACAGCCTGTTCTGCGGGGGCCAGCCCTGAGACTCACTGCCATCTCATGATGGGAGATGACCCTTGTGAAGCTTCACGAGGGAGAAGCAAGGCTATCGGTTTGATCTACTCTGCTGTCTTCAAACTACAGTTCCCTGAGGGTCCATGCGGCCAGGGTGCAGGGTTCCGAGCCAGGCACAGGTCAGTAGTCAACGGCAAACATGCCCACGGACTCGCTCCAGCTGCGGCAGGTACTGGCTTATCAGACCTCGCTTGGCCTAGAGAAACGGGACCTGTCCCTGGGACAGCCTCAGTTTAGGGCAGAACAGAACAAGACAAGCCAGGAATGTGAGATACCTTCAGTGTCCTAACAGCCCCCTGGGTCCTCGGTGGCTTTGCTTAGTCTGTTCCTTCTGCCAACTCGTCCCTCCCCTCCAGTATTCCAGATTCCACCTGTCATTTCCTCCCTTAAATGCTTCTCAAGTTCCCCCAGTTACTTCATCCTTTGTACTTCCAGAATACTGAGCTTCGGTAGCTATTATAGCTCTTTACTGCACTACGTGTGATACTACTAGTCATGAACTACTCACATCAAGGGGTATTACCTCTAGTCCCAACACAGAACCCAAAACATGGTGGGTGTTTAATAACGATCAGAGGGTGAAGGGATGGGTGGAAGCACGCATGGATGAGAAGCTGAGACCTAGTGTCTGAATGTGTTCACCAAATCAAAGTTCACTGGCTGTTCTTCTTTTTATACTGGGGACTGAACTTGGGCCTTCACGTATGCTAGGCGAACCCTTTACCACTGAGCAGGACAGTCTCGCTAAGTTGCTCTTGAATTTACAATCCTCTTGCCTCGGCCTCTGGAGTAGTGGGTAGGATAGCCACGCACCAGTGTGCCTGTCTCACTGGCTATTTTTATAAGCCTAAAAGACAGGTTCAGTGTCTAGGTCAGAAAGGGACCCATGTACTGGCACAAATGCTCCGGTGTGCAGACTCAAAGTCAGCAGTAAGACTCTCTTAGGAAATTCAAATCTGTGAACAGCACATGTATTTCAGCCGGTTGCCATGGAGCATGGTTGAATTAAAACCCTGAACTGCAATGGGGCATAAATAAATGTACCACATGAGATTAGGCACAAAAGGGAAGTCTAAAGTGTTCAGTGCGGTCTATTTAAAACAGGTCCCAGCTGGTGATATAGAGGACTTTAAATAGGACCTATTTCAAATAGGTGAGCCTAAAAGAACCCAGGGTAAGAAGTGGAACCTCTCATCTTGCGTTACAGAGAGAAAGAATAACTGAAATCTGCCCAGTGTTATCAATCATTCATTCAGTCAGGGAGCTTTCGAGTACCTCCTAAGCGAACAACATGGTCCCTGCTTCAAGGACGTAAGAAACAGGAAACGTGCACACGGCAGAGGAGGATTTGCAGATGGAAGCAAGAGGGAGGCACCTGTCAGGACAGGAAGGGAAGGGGTCAGCACAGCCCGGGGCAGAGGCAGGAACGAGCAGGAGACCCACTTCCGAAGGTCCTGAGGGTCCCCATTCCATTCCTTCTTCCCAAATAATTATTATTTTCCTACCATTCCTATGTGGGACACCTGGGCAGATAAAATTCTGTATTTTTTGGAGTCACTGACTTTTCTCTGTTAAAAGTTATACACAGACACATTTGAACACCTTTTTTAAGGTACTTGGATTGAACCCAGAGTCTTTGTACTGAGCTTCATCCCCCACCCCTTTTAAATTTTGAGATAGCGTCTCTTTAAGTTGCTCAAGCTGGGCTTAAATTCATGATCTTCCTGCCTCGCTCCTCCCAGAGTGTTGGGAATTCCGCTGTGTGTCACCCACCCCGTTTAGCCATCTATTTTTCTTTTTTTCTTGAGACAGGGTCTCACTATGTAGTTCGGGCTGGCTTCAAACTCTCTGTAATCCTCCTGCCTCAGCCTCCTGAGTGCTGGGGTCACATGCCATGTACCACCGTACCCGGTCTGCCATTTATTCTTACCTGGAAATACTACAGCAGTGGCTGAATTTCAATTCAAAGAGGTATACAAAAAATTTTATTTAGTAGTGAACCCTCAGTGTACTATATAACACTTGCCAAATGAAACCAAGGTCCTTAACCCACTCAAATCTTTGACTGTCAGATTTATCGAGTATACTGCTGCTAAGACTTACCGATAATATGCTTTAACCCTGACATCTTTCTTTAATTTGCATAGGGAACTCACTGAGGAGCTATGATTTTTCCTTAGTGTACATCCTAGCTATGAATTAAGATTTTTCCCACAATTCCCTCTGGCCTTTTCTTGTTCGTTAAGGGGACCAAAAATCACAGACATGATAGATGTCTGCTTTCCAAGAAGAGGCCAGAATATTAAGAGATCTAATTTCTACTACACGGACAGGAATCCCAGCACCCGAAAGCGTACTTACTGCAGACACCACCGCCTAATATCCCAGCGGCAGAACGGGGTGCGCGTGGGCGTCCGGGGCAGCAAGTGCAAGGCCGCCCAGCCCCCGCGCAGCGCTATACCCAGCAACGTTTCCCTCTCACACGAAGCAGTCCCACCCGGCAACCTCTCAGGTTCCCATCTGCAATGTTATCATAAAGGAATTTCACTTTATACCTTCCAGACAGAGTGATTTGCTACAAGAGATACGCGGCCAAAGGAAGAAGCCAGAGAGGAAAAGAATTCGTGCAGATTTTGGTGAATCGGCAAAGGCACAGGTTGAGAAAAAGTACGCAGGGGCTTTTCATCTTCTCTGTGCCTACGGCTCTGAGAGCTTGCTTAAAATTTACTCAAGCTGGCCTTGAAGTCTCACTCTTCACTTTCTCCTGGGATCACGTTTGCCTCCCTTTCCTCTGTACTGACGCAGCCGCACTTCCGCTCTTGTTACTTCTATCATTCCCACTAGGGTGGGTGTGACAGCCACGGTGCGTAACAATAAGGGCGGCAGGGGCACCAGCCAAGCAGTCAGCGGCCGCTCGGGGCTGAAAGAGTCTCAGACACCCCGTGCGCTGGACGTTACCCCATTAGGGGCTGCAGCGTAGGCTGGCAGGCTGGCCGCGGGTTGGCGGAGGGCCCTGAGGACTGGAGGCCACAGCTACTTAGCAGTGGTGTGGTAGTACTCATATTTTAACACCCAGTATGAGTGTTCTGGGGCACAGTACCATCAACCTGCTGTGTGTCCTCACCCCCAGTAAGATCTGTCCTTAAATTTCCTTCCTAAACTTGACTTACAAATTATCTTCCCAGGAACCTCACAGGAAGAAATATTTATTCACTTAAAATTAACCCCAGGATTGACTTGGAATTTTGATTTTTTACAGTACTGATTTTCCTCATTAAATAATTAAGCTACACAATACTGTGCTTGAGTCTCATGGATTCTACTTTGATTTCAGTTCAGTATTGTCCTGAGATATTCATGAATTGTACCTTTGGCAGTTTCTTCTTATTGTACAAACATCTTACTTTATTAGTTCTTTGGGCTTATCCCAAAGAAGCAAGAAAGGGAAAAGACCCTGCTGTCTCTTTAACAGTTGCCAGGCATTTCCTCCCCATATCTGTCCAGCCAGGAGAAAGTTAAAACACTGAAAACAACAAAAACAAAAATATCCCCTAATAAGTAGCTGTAAGAATGTTTCTTTGGAAAAAAATACTAAAGAAAACCCTTTACTAACTTGACTATATCTCCAAGCGTTAAAATGCTGGCTCACTCTTAACCTAGTGAAGAAAGATATAAAAAAGTTACTCCTTTCCACACGAACCTGATTCTTGTTGTGTGTATTCTCAAAAGGGGAAATCAGAATTTCAGAATTTTATCCAGATACATTCAGAGCAAAAGTGGTGTAAACCAAGCTCTGAATACAGAAAGAACAGGAAGAAGGCGACGCTGGCCAGTGGGTGGATGGCACTGGAGAAGGGCAGTAACACTTGACATTAATTATACATCATCCCACCCGATCCTCAGGCAGGGTATTTGCCAAGAAGTTCTTACATTCCTGTGGCCAGGGAACAGAGCCGCGCTAGAGTTTCATGGAAAACAACAGTGCATTATAAAACACTTTAATCACTCCAGCTCCCTGCAATAACTAAATAATTTAACCAATTATTTCATTAAATAAAAGCCTATTTTTATGAAAGTAATCAAATTTTGACTTTAAAGTTTTTTTTTTAAAGAAATTTCCTAAATTCATTTTCCTCTAATGATTAACACCTGCTGATTGAGTGGTAAGCTGGCAAGGTTTGTGAGTTACTCGGGTAGATGCAGAGATCTAAGAAAACAGCAAGAACATACAAAGGATGCTTTTAGGAGTAGGGGATGTTGCTCCGTGGTAGAGCGCTTGCCTAGCAGGCACAAGAACCTGGGTTCAACCCTCAGCACCCTCTCACCGAAAGATGGTTTTTCCTTGATAATGTATATTCACAGAAGAGGAGCCAAGCTCCTCGTGTGGTATGACAAAGTTAATTCCAAATGAACACAGAGAATATCAACTATTTCTGATAGAACGTGTGATTATAGTTGTACAGAAGAGAATGCATTTTCCATATAGAAATCAGAAACCCCTAAATTCATTCCGGAAGCCATTCTGAATGTCCAAGCTTTTTTAAAGGGGCAACTTTAAACAGCCCAGAAGGACTCCAGTTTCCGTAGAGGCAACTTTACCCTTCTTCTTTTGCAGAGGAAAGGCCTCCCACACGAGGTTGGCTCCATTAACACGATCCCCTCTGCAACGACCTCAAAGGCGGCCCTACCTGTGCGGAGCTCCCACGGAAACAAAACCCGAGCCTCAGCCTCCTGCTGCTCCACCTCCACACACTGCCGCTCCCCATACACGCTGCTGTCATCGCACCCACACCGCTGTCGCAACACCCAGTGGGCTGTTACTAAGGGCCCTGGTATGCCGCCGAACGTATGCGTGCGACAGGAATTTCAAAACACGTTTCAGGAATACTCGGCCTTGGCCCGGCGTCTCCGCCTGCTCAATGCGGCACTGTCTCCGGAAGGCGCAGCTCCTGTCAGTGTGGCTGCCTTTGGCTCTCAGGCCCCCTGCAACCCAGGACCCCGCAGTGAACGCACAATGGAGGGCAGGAACGCTGCGCTGCGGGAGGAATCTGGGGCAGTGCTTAACCGGATCATTCCCCTTCTATTAGACCATTCACACCAGTCACATATCTCACTTCACCCACATTCCCTGCTTGGTGGTGGCTGCCAGGCCGAACTCAACTCAGTCCAAGTTCTGAACCCTTATCGTCTCCAGATTCTCAGCCGGAGGTACCTGACGAGTTATGCGTCTGGCAAACATTCCCTGCATCTCTTTGATGCTGCAGAGTAGCTGTTCTTTATATTTAACCAAATAAGAACTAGAAGAAAGTGGGCTGGGGGATTGTTGTTCTTTGATTAAGGTGGTTTGGAGGAGTTCCAAGCCCCCACCATTTAATTTGGAGACTGCGCCTTAACTTGTGATCATCTGTTCCGCATTAGAGGAGGGACACAATTTGATAGACAACCCAAATTACTAAATCAGTATTTGGGGGCTCTTAATTCTTGTTAAACACACATGGTTAATCACTACAGGGATCAGAGACGTTCTGAACAAGTTTAAAGACATTTGATGACATGTAGCTTAAGAACGTGTCACCTTTTCTTGGAGACTGAAATGAGTGGCTGCATAACGTACAAAAGGCTCTTGAGGCTAATGCTGGAGTGCGGGGTGATCTGTGTCTCCTGCTAAGGCTGAGTGCCCTTTACCCGTGGTCTTATGGACATAAGCGCTTCGTGGATTCCCTTGTTTCTGTCAAGGCCTCAGCTTGGGGGACAACGGAAGCATCATTTGCTTCCGGGATGACAGCCCTGAGCACTTCAGGCCAGGGTCCGTGCACAGCCTTTTTATATTCTTCAGACTGAAGTCACAGCCGCGCCCGACTGTCCTAATGTTATTCCAAGATATGTGGGTCACACTCCACATCCACCATGCTTCTGAGAACGCGTTCCAGACAACGTAGCCGTTGACACCAGAACCAGCCTAGCTTTGGGAGCTCTGAGCTTGCTGTTAGGGTGCACCTGCTGCCCTCTAATTCCTCCCTTCCTTCAGCTGAGCTGAACGAGCGCTCACAGTGTAACTGTGCGCCAGGTTCTTTGGTACGTGTGCAGCCAGACTCCCCTGGCCTGGAATCTGGCCGGGAGGCTGCGGCCGCTGCCCTGCCTCTGAGAATCTCCGCTTCCTGAGTCAGTCTCCTCCGATGAGACAATGCACAAGTGTTTACACAGAGCCTGACATGGGGAGTCACTCCTGCCAGCGCACGCGGGTACATGACAGTGCACAGAGCTCTTGGGCGAGGGGGACAGAAAACACGCTCCAGCTCACAGATGCTCCCATTAAAGGAGTAACTTATACCAGCTCCCTTTCAGTAGGCAGGTGGGTGGAAGGTAAGCTTCATAGCAGGAGGTCAGAAACTGACCCGATTATTTCTTCTCGGACAAGTTGCAGAAGACATCCCGTCTCCAGTTTGGAAGCCACCTGCAAAGCTTGTAGAATTATAACTAACATGGCAAATGTGGGGAGACTTTGGAGATCACACACCACTTCTTCTAAGCATCCGTATGCTAATGAGAGGATGCCACACACGCCACGTCATGCTGGTGGCTGCCACACAGGTCAATGCATGGCATCGGCCTAAGCCCGGCACCAGGTGAGAGGAGGCCAGAGGCTGTGGGAGGCGAGAATGCGGTTGGGAAAAGCAGAGGCCGGCAGGGATGCAGCTGCAGGCTTTCACCCATCTGCGGAATGTAGGGGAACTCAAACTCAGAGCCCGCAGGGATGGAACTGGACAGGTGCCGCAGCCTTCGAGCTGGGACTCCCGCCAGCGGCAGGGCCACGCCCGCCTCCTGCTGCCGCAGCAGCGCCCCACAGCCCTCCCTCTTGGCAGCCCGGGTCTGGGATGCTTTGTCTGTTGCCCACTGGACCCTCGGTCTTTCCTCTCACCCCCGCCCCCCTTTGGTTCTGGGTATTAAACCCAGGGCCGTCACACTGGACTGCATTCCAAGCCCCCACCATTTACTTTGGAGCAGGCTTTCCATATCGCCAAGTTGCCCAGGCTGCGCCTTAACTTGTGATTTTTCTACCTCTGCCTCCCAAAAGCCTGGGATCACACGCGAGCACCACGGGGCCCAGCGCCTACACCCCCACTTACAATGACTTTGTGTCTACATCTACCAGTAAACAATACATTTCAGGCCCCCAAAATGTAAAAGATTTTCCTTGTTCCGGCTATATTTATGAACTTCAAGCCTCACATGCAGGGTGCTATGCCAAAAACCTTAATCTAAGACAAGATTTGTTTTGAAACTTCATGAGTATTTATTTAAAAGACAACTTATTTGAGGTCACAAAGACTATTGATCCCAGAGTGTGTAGCAGTGATGGTATAGGAACCATCTCTAAAATTTGGGGCACAGTAGGTGATTAACTTGAAGACAGTCATACCAGGAGGCAACGCGAAGTTCTTTTCTCTCCCTTCCAGTTGCTTGTCTGCCTGCCTTCCTACCTTCCTACTCACCGGAGGTCAGGTGGAAGTCTGCTAGACCTGAGTTTGACGGCCAGCCATGGGGTCATGACAAGTTGGTCACGGGATACTTACCACACAGCAGTAAAATGAATACAATCTAGTTCTGTCTTACTTGGTACGTTATCAAAGCCAATATGCTGGTCTTTGAACATAAAAATGGGCACAGACCTTGAGGAGCAGCAATGTGCATGTGCATTCTCACTGCTCCGTTCTTACTCACACGACCTGCCTTGAACTCGTGAAAGACAAACTAAAAATGGTTTTTATAACCACGCTGCCCAGAAACATGATTCCTCATGTTTATGTTGTCACGTGTGCCAGTTCTGAAGAGCGATATGCTTTACATATGAATTTTTGAGTACTTGATCGTAAAGGATATTGCTTCATAAGAAAGACTATAGAAAATAAATCACCATAATTATCATGTAAGCTGATGACACAAAACAAATGTTCACATTTCAGATTTCTAAGTGGTCAAGCCTTAGTCTGATACTCTTCCCACGACCCTGCTAAATGTTTATTTATTGATGTGCACTCCAAGATTCTGAACCTTAGTTTTATGGGAAGCAAGCTCAGGAAAAGGAGTCGAGGTGTCTAGTGCATTTGTGGAAGAAACCTTCAGAAGGTAATTTCCCGTAGTCCTGATTTATCCCGTATCTGGGGTAAATAAAAGTTAAGACGTTTGCAGAATGATTTCTGCTCAGTGAGCAGCTGCAAGGAGCATTCCTACTATATAAGATGAGATAAGGAAAGCTGAGGTCTCTCGGGAGTGACGCTGGGTGTTTTCACTGTAACCTTCCACGCAGGTTCACTAACCTCATGTGCGTGCGCGGAAGAGGACGTGGGGGTTGGTGATACGAAACCAAGACTTCAAAGTGTGGCATCGTGATTCTTCCGCTTGAAGGCCACATTTATTTTGAAACCTCGCTGAACCACCTATTTTTTTTTCCTTTTGATGCAGAGTTGGGATTCTTTGAGACCACACTAAACAGCTGTCTGAAAACCTGTAACCATTTCCAGCTTCTGAGTGAAACTTTTCCAGGATATTTGCCTAAAGCAGAAGGCTCTGTTTTGTGTGCTTTGTTCTGTCGTACCCAAGCTCGTAAGAAAAAGGCCGGCAGGCAGACTAAGCAGAACCCTATTTTGAGAGGCTACTCCATCATTTTCTAAGCTCACACGGAGCTACGAAGTTGGTTCTCAGAAGTCTCCATTTTCTCCTGGAATCCTCTCTGAATGAAGGGCCTCGCGGCTGCTTGATGTTCTCTTAGCGGGTGACACCTACTCTCCACTCTCCTGCACTTTGCAGATCATTTTTCAAGCTTTCTGGGAAGCGCTGCTACACTTCTATGAAGAGACTCCAACTGCCAATCTTGAAATATTCTTTGAAACCAGTAACACCAGGTGCTCTGTTCAAGAAGCGAAAGAGGCAGCCCCATGGAACATACAATGCGACATTTGTTCACAGCAGCACGGGCACGCACGCACACACACACACACACACGCACGCACACGCACACACACACACACAACTACTGCCTAAATAGCTCACTGTTTCTCTTAGAACACTCTAGGGCTTCAGGAAATGCAAGGAAACTTTCAAAAACAAAGCAAAAACAAGAAACAGAAGAATCAAGGAAAACATTTAAAAAGGGATCCAAGTTGGGCACGGCTTGTAATAACACACTTAACAGAAAGGACCCTGGAAAGTGAGGGGAAATTACGTCCCCAACCTGTAGATGAGCATGTTCTTTTTCAGAATGCTAAAAGGTCGACTGTTTGTAAGCAAATGCAGAGATGTAGATTTGTTTTGTGATATCATGTTAAGAACATGAGGTCATTGTCCACTGGAGGATGCCACTATTTTCTGGACATAATTTAGGAACACAACCAAAACAAATGGAATAGTAAATATCAACATGATACTCTCTACTCTTGCTGAGAAAATAGTTATTTTTCTCTTAATTTTATACACCCTTATTCATTACAGAGCTGAGACTTGTAAAGGAGAGAAGTCAGACCCCGGTCCACACTTCAGACAGCTCCGTCTGCCCCTCATTTCCAGACCCCCAAGGCAGTGACCAGCCAGCACTACGGTATCTTCTTCCACATTTAATAGTTTTTTTTAAAGTGTTTTTTGTGATACGGGGATCAACCATGGTACTTCACAACCTACCACTGAGCTTCACAATCTATCACAGCATCCCCAGCCCAGTGTTCCATAGTTTAAACATATTACAAACATTTCCATTTCTTTTTGGTTGTGGGTTATGTGATAACGTATTATTTCATGGCACTTTCAAAACTGCTGTTCCTTTATGATAGTCCGGAATGTAGCTCATTCTTCTCCTTATCTAATTTCTACATTTAGCAGGAATGTTTTTGACTACAAAATATGTTAGACCTATTTTCTTTCTTAGTGTTTCATTTCTTTAAACTAATTATCTCTTTAAGCTAAGTTTGGGTTCCTGCACATAATTTTATGTTTGGGTGACTAAACTTCCCTTTTGGCTTTTACAGGACAACATTTCAGACCTCTTTCTTCTTCTAACTTTCTCCAGGGCTGGGTACTTACAATTTGTTGTGACCAACCCTGAACACCAACCACTGTTTCCGTCATAGACTTACTTAGTTGTGATCCTTGGAAGCATGTGCGCACATGTATGTGTGTGTGCATGTGCTGCTTAAGAGTCCCTTTCCTTTGTTGCCTTTCCCTTTATTGTTGCCTACTCTTCACACTTGCATTTAAAGGCACTGGAGGCTGATGTAGGGTTATGTCCAAAGATTGTCTTCTTAACCTCTTGATCAGCAGGGATGTGTTCTTGCATCTTAGCATACCAGGCTTCTGGACTTCACAAGCCTGACTGTGATCCATCCATTACATTATTTTAAATCAAAATGCTATGTATGGTTCAGTCTCACACCTGTTTTTTTGCATCTCAGAGTCATGAAGTTATCCAGTCACCTTTACTAATTGCATGTTCTATTCATTTTAATGTGATCAGAAAATGTGTGCTCTTCTTGTTTTTTGGTGGAGTTTGGGTCTTTAAAAAAAGATAACTTTGTCAGCTAGTATATCCCTGATCTTTATAATAAAATTCCTTTACAGGAGAGCTGAAAGGGCTCGAGCAACGCCTCTGTCTGCTCTGGCTTGTTAGCGTGAATGAAGGTTTCTAGGCAGGATAAAGAAATAATCCAGGAAGGAAGCCGGGAAGAAAAGGGGGTGGAGGAAACTTAAGCCAGTGTCAAGAGGCTGGTGAATGGAAGAACGTGACACAGAAGTGGAGGGAAAAGAGAAGCCACTTTGGTAAACCTCACCCTCCTTCCTTGAAGGCCTCTTTCAAAGACTTCTCCACGAACCATGCCTGGTCTTTCCCACCCTCCTGCCCCTTCTCACCTCCAGGCTTCACACGGGCCTCGTCACAGCCTCCCTGGTTTCTGTTTTGTGTGACAGTGGTCCTGCGGCCTCCAGTGAGCCCGCCTCCCGTCCCCTCAGTGCGCACTTCCTTCCCTCGGAGCCAGGCAGGCTGCCTGCTGGGGACACAGAGGGGACCGGCATGACTCGCCCCGCCCCCACCCTGTTACGCCCCTGGCTTCTCTCTGCATCTCTGCTCTGCCAGTGCAGTCGCCCCTGGCGAACGAGTGCCTCCTCTCCTTTACCCTGTCTGTCTTTCAGGGACCAGGCGCAAACTCTTCAGGAAGCTTTTTCTAAGTTGCCAAGCGGAGCTGCTACATAGCAGGCACACTCCTCTTCTAGCACTTTCCATATATTGGAACTTCCTGTTTCTAAATCTGTCTCTGCTGGTGGACTCCAGGCAGAAATCCTCCCTTCGAATCTCTGTTTCTCCAAGCTTCAGAACTGCCAGCTCCATGGCATAGGCCTATTCAGCGTTAGCAGAGTTAAAAATCGATTAGTTTCCTCATAACGTCCCTCTTTAGTAGGGCGACAGAGGTGTAATTCATTTCCTCTTACAGATAGGACAAATGACCTGCACTCAAATTTAAATAACTGCAGGGTGGGGCACACGTCTGCTTTATCCTGCAGACTAAATAGATTTTTGATGAGAAAAAGGTGTTCTCATTTGGAAAAGAAACAGAGCCCTGGAAGGTGAGAAAGCTGAGAAGACCGAGGGGCAGACTCGGAAGGAGCAGGGAGCGTTGGCAAATGGGGAAAGGACTGAAAGACAAGCACAGGCCACAGAGTCAGGCCGGGTGAGTGCTGTTGTGTGCGTCCTACCCACAGTCAGCCTAACGAAGAAAAAGAATGTAGGCTGAGGGTCACACAGTAAAAAGTAGATTAGCAAGTGACTGCGGCTACTCGGCAAGAACTCACAAGAAAATCAGACAGAGACTTCTGGAATGAATCAGATTAAGGCTGGAACTAAAGCAAAGCTTTTTGGAGAATAAAATCAAGAAAAATGGGAAATAGCAGGACAGATCTGAGTAAATTTCTAATTGATGTTACTTTTAAATGTGAAGTTTTCTTTTTATGAAAGGTTGTCCCAATAGGCAGCCCAAAGCAGTGGGAGGAGCCGGACTGCCCCACTTGAGGTCAGAAGTCCTGCTTTTAGGTCTCTCAAAATGTATGGACTCTGATTTTATGGGCTCTGTGGTTTTGGGCAAGTTACTTGGCATCTCTGAGCCTTAGTTTTTTTCTTAAATTGTGGGTAAGAAAGGTTTATATTTACATGATCATTTTGAGGGTCAACTCCCTTTCATTAATACTGATTTGTTTTTCAGATCACCACATTCAGGGTAGCTTTGTTAGCTGGCAGATAACCCTTTGTACCTCTTTGGCAGGATATGACTGAAGTCCCAGGGGGCTATCTCTAGCTGCAAGGGAGTCTGGAGGAATGGTTTCCATTGTTGCTTTTCTTTTTGTTTGTCCTCTATAAAAGGAAGAATATAGGCAGAAGGGAGTCAGCTAAGGGTTAGGGTTGGGGTGAGTCACCACATGCTAGTACCTCACACTCAGTAGTAGCAGCGCACACAGCTTTGTTAGCTGACAGCCCTTTGTATCTCTTTGGCAGGATACCACTGAAGTCCCAGGGGGCTATCTCTAGCTGCAAGGGAGTCTGGAGAAATGGTTTCCATTTTTGCTTTTCTTTTTGTTTGTCCTCTATAAAAGGAAGAATATAGGCAGAAGAGAGTCAGCTAAGGGTTAGGGTTGGGGTGAGTCACCACATGCTAGTACTCAACACTTAGTAGTAGCAGCATACACACAACTAGATGGAAGAAAGACATAATGAGACTAACAGCTAAGCCACGGGTGTGGGATGGTGAATATGAATTAAAGATAATAGAGACAGCGGCAGGAACAGCTCCCTAAGACAAGTTCCTGAAGTAGTACCCCTCTCCCAGTTTCTAGGAATAATAATAATACATAGGCAGCCTTCCAGCACAACTGAGTAGAAGATTATTACTTTTTTTTAAGTCTCCTTTTTAAAAAAATTACCTGATGTTACCTTTTTTTAAAATTTCTGTACGCCTTCTACTTCTACTCCTTAATATTACTTTAGGATGGGCTCCATTTTCTAGGAGTTTCTTTCTTTTTACCCCAATAACTCAACTATCTTGTGTTTCATTTTCTCTGATTTCAATTCTTGATTATTCCTTCTGTGATTAAAGAAGGAAAAGGAAGAAGTAGAAGGAAATTCAAGCTACGACATAGGTAAGTATGTGCATTCTAATAGCAGCTATCAGGCCAGAATGCAGAGTACTGCAGCAGGTACACGCGGGTATGTTTCTGGCAATGTGGGACAGGGACAGTGCAGGAAAGCTTCTGGATTAGGGGACGTGACTTGGAATGTGTCAGATATTACAGACCTACACTACATCAGCTAAAGACTGCCCTCTTAACCAAATCTGGGAGTGGAGGGGGAGCAAGGGAATGCAGAACGGATTTGCCTTTAATCAGCGTGTGGTGCGATAGGGCAGGGCAGTAGTGTACTACAATCGGGAGGGGAAGGAGAAGCTGCGAAAACGTGAGACGAGAAACTGACGCGTTAAGAAATGATGTTGGGTTTAAAATAAAGCTTAAAAACAGCCTATACCGTTGGTAACACCCAATCAAAACAGTGCCACTAACGGACCAACTATTAGCATGAAGATGTAACTGTGAATTACACAGGATAACAGGGTGGATGCTGAGAGAAAAGGACTGGCCGGGTCTACTAATGGCAAACACAAACCCTCACATCAAAGCACAAACCAGGGGAAAAATCTTTTAAGTGTCTTTGCTTATTTATTCTTCAGTCCTACATAGTTAGGTATGTATATGCACTATGACAAAACCATTAATGAATATATATATATTAGGGAAAAATTACAATATAAAATAATTACTGACTTTACGAGGAGAATTGTTTTTAAGGTTCAGCATAAAAAAGCAAGCAGCATACACTGCTAACTGACAATAGAGACAGGAAAATGCAGCCCACCTTCAGCTGTAATTCAGGGTCATTTTGTATGCTGGCCAGCAAGCTCCTGTTTCACCAAGAAGAATTCATTAAGTAGAAAGTAAGTCAATAAAAATGAGCTTTATTAAAAAGAACTAGGGTAATTAAAGGTATCGGTGAAAACTAGCCCGGTTATGAAGGGGAAATGACTCGGCAGTGAGTTTAAGAAATGAAATCATGGTATACATGGCATCTCCTCCTAATTTTAACTTATTTTGAAAAAAAAATACGGTACGCTACCTAATTTGCAACAGGCCAGGTGAACGCCGCATGGTGAAGAAGCGCTTATATAAAACCGTCATTCTTCCAGTAACAGTGACTTCCGGGACTGGCAGCACTGCAGCTCAGGAAGGGCCAGTGAGGACAGCGAGAAAGCCCTTGGCTCTGGTGACGCACTGCACATGGGCAGAGGTGATTTTCATTACAACTCCTCTTTTCCGTCTCAGTGAGACTCCTTCCTCTCTGGAGTACTTAAAGCTGCATACTGGGGAAAATATATTTAAGATTCTCTGAGAATCCCAGACCAAATGATACGTCTGAGGAAAAGAAATGTGTAGGCTGGTCATGGGGCCCATGATGGGACCTCCACCCATCAAAGGCAGCGGAGTGGCTGTGCAATACGGCTTTTTAAAGAATCGTCCCAGCCACGTTCACGTGTGCTAAGTCACCTGATCTGAACACAAGGCACACATCCACATGCCTCAAGACAAGGGACAGGCATGCTTGGTGTTCTCGCAGGCCTCACATGTATGGACTTGAAGGAAGCCAGAGGAACGCCGTGTTTGGCCAGCACCTCTCCCGAAGGGAGCCCTCTGCTCAGTGCGGCCCTGTGGTCTGAACTGCCACTTGGAAGACGGTAATGGTCTGAGGCTTGGATTGGCCAGCTACGCCACATGATGAACCACTCCTGGACTACCTGTTCTAATATAACACCCTCAAAGGCAGTAAGTGCACACTCACTACAAGAGAAAATTAAAAGGTGGATCGAAGGCGGTCCGATTGTGAGAAAGCCTCACGCAGCCTTCTACTGGCTGCCTCACCCTTGCACCGAAGACATGGAGAGAAGAGGTGGGGACAGTGCAGGGGAGCACGGTGAGGAGAAAGGGGATGGAAGAAGTCTGGAAATTTCCAGCCACACAAGTATAAATACCTCACCAAAAGATCCGTTACAATAGGTGGTGCTCTACAAATTAGAACGGAACACGTTAAGCACTTTGCAAGCCACACAACCTTTCTCGCCCACCTCAGAGCTTGCTGAGATAAGCAAATGAAATATTGTCTGCAAGAGTGATTTATGAACTATAAATCCTTCAGTAATTTACTGAGGTATGTGGTCTAACTGGTTAAAAAAAACTTGGGCAGCCTGAGGAGGAGGGAGTATCTGAAGAAGGAGAGGTCTTTTCCAGTCCCTGGAGCCTGCAGGCATTTTCCTCTTGAAATGTCTGCCCACGCGCAGAGCTACATACGTGGGGGCAGAAAGGGGGATATTTTATCTTATTAAAAAGTAAATAAAAGTGGAGTAACCTAGTTCAGGAGACGGGTTATTTCATGATCTAATCCTATCAATTTACTACGATACTTCAGTTAAGAGCACTAGGAAAGATCTTGGTGAATCTGAAACTGCCCTACATAAAGAATGGAAAGACCTTCAACACTTTCTATTCACAGCCTGCTCAGTTAACATGTGAAAGCACAACAAAGCCACCGCTCTCCACGTCTAAGCATGGTCCATGGTCGGTGTTTCCCAGCCTCACCCCCCCACCGCTCCTCACACAGGTGTGCTCTGTTTAATGGGTGCATTTGTTAAGAGAAGAGAAACAAGTAGGCTGGTTTAAACTGCAGTGAATCCATGCTTTGATATTTATAAAGCTAATTTCCACTGAATCTTCCAACAGATGAAGCCTAGAGGGCTGGTACATCCTTAAGATACTGACTACACAGATGTGTTCAGTTTATGAAACTACATCAAGTACACGCTTAGGTACACTTTCCTGCATTACACTGTATTTCAATGAAAGGTTGTTTTGTTTTTAAATGGAACAGACTCTAAATTGACAGGATTCAATTTTATTTGTTTTGATGCTTCTCTGATTATCACCTGTTTTTCAAACTTCTTAATTTTCACAGTTCAGAATGCAATGGGTGAGTAGAAAGTTCATTTGCTTCTGAGGCTTAGTAACTGAGACAGAACGTAAAAGCATCCTTGTGCTTACTATAAATTGTGGATTTAGTAAGTGCATCTGTAAATTCAACAGATTCACAGAGCCACAGGTACTGTTAATTCAAAGAATGATATTTCACTATTTGAAATTTGTTTCATTTTTGAGATCTCCTAAAAACCTAGGAGATTCCACATCTTCTATTATCAAAGAAACCTAGAAAAATGAGTCAAAACTATCTATTAAACTTATTTAAATCAACAAAGGATTTTCCCACTGATATTAGAGTATACAATTATAGGAAATCTCTTCGTTTCCAAACAGAGGACACTGCAACCTGACAGCAAATTTCACTGGCACACACAGGGGTTGGTCACTGCTCTCTCCCTGAAAAGCACAGTACTATGATTTTAATCTCTTACTTTTCTAGATCAGCTACCTGATAACCAAAGATGGTAAATGATATGCCTGGCCCACATAAGTATTTAGAAGCAGAACACAGATTAGAATCCAGGTTCCCTAACTACTGCACCAATTTACTTCTCATTCTATTTTTATTTTTCTCAGAATTATGAACCAAAAAAAGGTATGAAATCAAGTTACACTGTGCCAACACTGAAACTTTAATTTATGAGAGACTCAAACATCCTCAAGAGAGGACCACAAATTACAGTATATGTTCCTGAGTGATTACTGATCACGGGCTAACATCGGTTTAGGAACTCTTATGTTTATAGTACCATTTAAAAATATGCTACACGGGAAATTATATTTATTGTTGTTTATTGTCACCAATAGGAACCAAGTGGGCTACTTTATTTTCTTACTGAGAACACACATTCTCAGAAGAGTAATGAATGACCTCAGCCCAGCCAGAATAGGATTCAACAAACCCTTGTAACACGGCTGAGAAGATATATCTGAGATGGGTGTGGTATTATTGCAGGACAACCTGGAGAACATCTGAAGAGTATTTTTACCTTACAGCGCCCTTCCCAGGACTATTTACCTGTTGTGGGTCATTTCTATTTGTAAAGAGAAGTAATCACCTGAAATTAAGACTGTATTTACCCACGTCCACTCTGTTTCCCAGGAATCGTAAAACTCTTGCTCACTTGCTACAGAACAATATAGATTCATTAGTTTTCAACCAATTTACCTTCTGCCTTTCTATGTGACTACTGTCCTATGGCTTGCTATTGTGACTATTACTCAAATTAAAAATACAAGTTTCTCTGATCACAGCTGTATGACGTTTATGATCCAATTCAGTACACTTCTAACAATAGGAAACGAGGAGTGATACTCAGCCTTAAAAACGGCCATCCATGAAGATGAACTAACAATGGAAAAATACTGAGGCGGATGGGAGCATGTCACCGCGCTCTCGTCCTGAAGCTCTTGGATGACTGGGTATACACAGGCTGGACTCTCGTAATTCTAAAGAGACGGCACTCGTACCCCTGGGTGACCTGCTGGTCAAAGGCTCAGTGGACAGATGAGGACAAATGCTTGTAAGAGCAGCCGGCTGCAGAGGTGGCTTGTGATACTGCACAATTTGAGCAGAGAGAAAATATGAAGTGTGTCGTTGCAGCCCAACTACAAATGCACGGACAATGAGGTAAAGTTAACTCACTCAGAGCACCTATTCTGGCAACTGGAGCTTAAATAACTCCCAAGGAGGGTTTAGTACGGTGAGTGATATGTGATAAACATTTGATACAGACACTATCAGTGCGATACTTCCTGGAGGACGTAACACTGCAGTTGGCCCCGAAGGACTGGAATTAACTGGGTAGACGGGGACGGACAGCGGGGAAGCCAAGGAGCACAGCGTCACTCTGGGACACTAAGGTTGAGGAGAGCTGAGCCAGCGAATGGCAGGGGCCAGGAGCAAGCAGGCGGCGGAGTATGACGAGCCCATCACCCTCTCCCAGAGGACGGCTTCCACCGCTGGACCACGAGAATCCCAAGTCATGCTGTGCCCACTGCAGGATGCCATCTCTTAGCTCTGAAATCGCTTCCACGGTTTCATTCAGCCATCACTACTTTTCAACAGACATCAAAATAGAATAGGTACGACAGAACAGAAAAACGGAAAGCTTGCTTGTACTCATTTGTGTATTGGGCCATGACAGTACATTTATTTCTTATTGTGAGTCACAGTCCAAAAACTTGCAGGCCACTTGATCGACAGCATTTTCAAGTGCTGAATGACACGAATGGATTGGAGGAGGACAGAGGCGGTGCGGAGGAACAGCTCCCATAGGCTGAAGAGGACAGTGTTCCCCAAGCACGGAGTCTGAAGACGGAAGGCGGTTCTGCTGAAGGGGACCCAGGTGCTGGGACCAGGAGACAGATGGGGGGAGGGAGGGGCCAGACTCTGCCCTAGACAACTGCATGGCTCTTGCTGCCCTTCTCTGAGGCAGGGAATCCTGAGCAAAAGCAGTTTTGAGACAGAAGAGAATTACTAGGTCAGAATATATTGAGATACAGAGTTGAAAACATGGAGAATAAGCGCCATTTGGGTAACTATCTCTAAAGAGAAAATACTTTACACTCATTCACAAGCCAATCACGACCGAGTATCGATTATTTAATGCTAAACATTACACTAAAATATAGTGTAAATGTCAGGAATATATATACTAAGAAAAAACAGGAAGCACGTACGGGATGTGCAACTCCCCAGAATTGGAGGATATGTTTGTTTGTTGGTCTGAGATAGGGCCTTGCAATCTACCATTGGCTGGCACTGAACTTGCCATGTAGACCAGGGGAGTCTGCCACTTGCAGTCCTCCTGCCTCGCCCTCCCAACCGCTGGCACGACAGTGTATGGTCCCTAACACCCAGTGGACAATTTTGTTTAGAGACGTATTTGAAAGCAAACCTAAAACACTGTTAGTAAAGGGCTGAGAAGGGTAAAGATTTCTAGCATATCACTGGACACACAGCAGATGCTCCAAACCTGTTAGCTATTTTCACCACTTTCTCATACTTTGTCAGTAGATCTGAAGATAGAGCTAGTGTTTGTTCGTTGGACTGATTGGTTGGTTTTAAAGACAAGACTTCCATCTGTATCATTCAGCCTAGCCTCGAACTTACTATGTAGCCCAGGCTGGTCTCCATCTCATGACAATCCTCCTGCCTCAGTCTCCCAAGTGCTAGGATTGCAGGCGTGCGCCACCATCCCTGGCTCTTGAAGATACAGCTATTTCCAGGAGTATGTTTAAGTCACTTAACAACTAGATGTACCAGATGATGCTATGATTCATTCAACTGATTATGCTCCTTGTTTTACGGGGCTGGCAGGAAGTTAATGGGCAAACCCATGATCCATCTCTAGTAAGTGGACAGAATTCACCGCATGCATTTTGTGTACCTCACCTCTGTTTCATTGTAAAGTCTTTTCAATTCCTTCACCTAAAGCAATCATTAAGAATTTTTAAAACTCATCTTAAATTTTTGAAAAAGCCAAACCTATACACAGGTAGGTAGATGGATGAATTAGACACATGATTTCCATTGATGGATGGCTGTATTTTTATTTACTAATCGGAGATCTGCGAATTTAAGTAATTGAACCAGTTCTCTCAATTGTGTTTCTTTCCTTTTGTGAAAGTATTATGCAAAAAGTGAAACATGCAAATGAAGTATAATGGACACCCAGGAGCCCCAGCTTCCACTGTCAACTCCTCACCATCTTCCTTTCCTCCTCCCCTCGGACACACTGCCCATCGGGATTATCTTAAAGCAAGTCTCAGCCACTGTGTCACCCCACTGTAAATGTTTCAGTGTTAACCTCCAAAGGATAAGGATTCTCTAAAAGAATACAGCCACATCACTGTTGCACATAAAAAGGTTCAAATGTTCCCAAAGTGTTTATTTATTTTTGGAATATGAGAGACTGAACCCAGGGCCTTTGCACTGAGCTACAGCCCCTGCTTTTGTCCAAATCTTTCCAAATTGTTTCTTAATTTTTTGAATGGTTTGTTTGAATTTTTGATATTGATTATTTCTGTGTCAACTTGTAAGATTCTTCTCAGTGAAAGTGAGGACCAGGGGGGCGAGCTTCTCAAGGAGCCTGACTCCGTAGCTGAGGCTGGGGCTCCTCCTGCTGTTCCCCAGCTCCCCCTGCTGCATTCTGCACGATCTCCTTGACAACCCCTGTGCAGGGAAGAGTTGGCATCTGTGCCACATTTTAGGTTGTATAAAAATTAGTGTTTGATGGAAAAATGAAAACTGCAGAGCAATGGATTAAACCAGCACGTAAGAACAACCTGTCTTACGCACGATCACATTTGCAGTTAGTGACAGTGGCCAGAATCTTGAGCGGGATGTCTTCAAATAAGGACCTACTTCTGTGTCACGTGTGTGAACCTCAAAGGAACAGTGTACAGGGCAGATCTAAAATAAAACGATCTACTCCGAAGTTTCTGAAAAGTCTTACATCCATTATAACCCTCTCAAAAGATCTTCAGAGAGCCGCCCTGGTGGTCGAGCGGTTAGGATTCAGCTCTCCAAAGATCTTCAGGAGCAGACACTGAAATGGAGGCTTCACAGAAACAAGGATCTTTCTCAGTCGCCGTGGCCTTGCTCCCGTTGCAGTCGGCCTTCCCTGCTTGCTGCCTTCCGTCTGCGGCCCTCCCACTCCCATTTCACTTCACACACAGACACGGAGGAGGAGTTCTCTAAACATGGATGTCACATCTCACACAGAAGTCTTCCGCTCTTCCCCACTCTACGAAACACAGTTCCAAGGCCTAAACATGGCAGCGGAGGGTTAACCCGCACCCATCCAACTGTTCTGGTCTGTGCCCGCCGCTCCCCTCTGCCCCGCTGTCCCCAGCGCTCTGCCTACCCTGGAGTAGCTCCACTCTTCCCTCTACCTGTAGCTTTTACTTTTCCAACACACAGGTGTGACCTTGCAACGAAGAGGTGAAGAAATAATACATGATCTTTGATCTCAGGGATCTCAAAACCTAATGGAAGGCAGAAATTACGCAAGCAAATTCCAACACAGGTCTGATGGTATGGGCATATTTATATCTAGTAGGTTTCACGATGACACAGAGGGCCTCTGTCATGGACTTGCGACTATTCATCAGCAGCTGGCAATGTAACAGGCATAAAATGTGGAGAGGAAAAAAAAGACTCCAATCTGTGATTTTAAAACTCCAAAATTACACATATAGAATTAACATATAGCCATGGTCTGGGTATGTCCAAGAGATGACTTTGAAAGCTTCTGCAGTTTATTATAAGTAAGGCCCACAAGAGATTATAATCACAAACTCAAATATAACTGGTTTACTTTAAGAAATCTTTGTTGCCAAATAAACATACAAATCTGTGGGAACCAAACTGGAAGTATTGCCTAGCAAAGGCAGGCTGAGCGATCTCCATGAAGAGAATGAAGTAATTATTTCCAGTGAAGTATAAAGCAAACCAACACACACAGAGCAGGAAGAAGTTTACTGTGACACTGAAAGTTGTCACGAAGAGTATGCCACACTTGAGCTGCATTCATGCTAATGTCATTTAAATACCGAAAGCGTTTTCAAATTCTTGTTCTAAAAAGTACATTGCATTCCAACAAATGGGTATGTATAGTTTAATTTAAAACACACAGAGCCGAATAAATAACCACGTACCCACCGCCACCTCCCAGATCAAGTAAACATTACTAGTACTTTGGGAGTTCTTGGAGTTCTCTTCCCCAAATACCTTCCACTCCCTTCCTGTGAGTAGTAACCACTACCTTGCTTTCTGTGTTAATCATTCCTCTGCTCTTCTGTATAATTTTACATCACGCATTTTATCATCCACAAACATTTGGTTTTAGTTTTAGAAAACTGCACAGCAAGCACGAACCAGCAGTCTAAGGAAAGACAGAAGGCCAGAAGAGATGACAGGGGCTAGTGTGGCTCGGCTTCTCCGAGGACTCTCTAGGCCCTTGGCTGGAGAAGTGGGAGGCGGCCGAGTAACAGAGGCCTCCAGTGCCCGGGCAGGGTGTGAAGCAGGAACTAACATCCAGCAGCCCTATGGCCTGAAGAGTGGCCTACTCTGCACCTTGTTTCAGTACTTAATGGGGTAAAATATCCTAACAAAATTTGCTACTTTTAAATGTACAGTGCAGTAGCATTAAGAGTATTCGCACCACTGTGTGCCCATCACCACGACGTATCTCTAGAACTATCTTCACCTCCCCAAACGGAAGCTTTGTGTCCACAGAGCACAAACTCCTGAGCCTCCCTCCCTCCCCAGGCTCCTGGCAATCACTGCTTTACTTTGTCTTTATGAACTTGATTTCCCTAGAGACCTCACAGAAGTAGAACCATACAGCATTTGTCTTCTTGTGACTAGGTTATTTCACAAGCAAAACATCGTCAAGGTTTACCCATGCTGTCCAATGTGGTAGACGTTCTTTTTAAGGGTGAATAATATTCTACTGCATGCAAAACGTATTTTGTTTAACTACTCATCCACTGATGTAGCCGTTGAGAGGCATGCTGTGGTGAACATCACTGACAGATGTCTGACCCCGTGCCTACTTTTTAGTTCTTTTGGGTGTATAGTACACACACAGATGGAATAGCTGGGTCCTAATTTTAACTTTTTGAGGAACCGCCACACTTTTTAATTGATTTTAATTTAATCTCAGTGTGGCAGGGAACATGGTTTGTATGACTTGGATCTCTACATTTTTTGAGACTGTGTGATGGTATAGAATATGGTCTGTAGAGATAAATTTTCCATGTGTCTTTGAAAACGATGTGTATAATCATGGAGTGTTCTACAAATATTAATTTAGTCCTGTTGGTTGGTAATGTTGTTCAAGTCTTCTATACCTTTACTAACTTTCTGTCTACATGTCCTCTCCATGTATAAGTGGTGTGTGTGTGGGGGGTGAAATCCCTGGCTATAATAGTACATTTGTCCATTTCTTTTGTCGTTCTATCAATTGTTGCTTCCTGTATTTTTAAGCTTTGTTACCAGATGCATAAACATTTAGGGGGCTTAATCCCTTTATTGTTATGAAATGATTTTCTTTAGCACATAATATTCTTTGCTCTGAAACCTACCACATCTCATATTAATATAGCCAGTTCTGCTTTGATTTCCCTTGAGTATCCTTGAGTGCAAATAATAGACATCCATGTATACACAACAGACAATCATCTCCAGTAAATTAATCTGACAAAAATCATTAACGAAGATGCACTGAAAGGCTTGGAGTGGTAGAAAAGATAACTCCTAGAGCAGCAGCTGTAGCACTGAGTGAAAAACCTGTTAGGAAGGCAAATTCCCAAGCTCTACCCCAGACCTACTGAATCCCAGAAATCTGTCTATTTAACAAGTACGCACGGAAACTTTGTGCCATGGTCAGGTCTGAGAGTCACTGCCTGGCATCCATTCTAGTGGCTGATTTTAGAGTAAGTATTTGGATTAAACTAAGCCAAGGCAATACTACTTTGGAGGAAAAACCAAACCGAACTGAAATTTTCTCTAGTTAAAAGGCACTTCTGCAAACTCACATTTATATAATGTTGTCCAACCAAAGGATACTGTTTGTGTATATTGGTTATATACTAATACTCCAGCTTAAAGTATAATAACAGATTAAATGACTACATGAAGAACTTAAATTTGTTTTAAGTAGAGCCATATATCAGAATTATGGGAGAACATTCAATGCTTTGAATTTTCAGCTGTGATTCTTAAAGGTAGAAAATACTGCTCGTGGAAACACTATAATGAATTTTCACTGCATGTGACTAGCTGAGTCTTGGGGAAGAATCAGAGTTGGGTCTGACTCAAAAATCCCCTCCTCTTAAAACAGCTCTAGAGGGCGGAACTTCTGTTCTCCTTTAGGTCTAGTGCAGTGGGTGGGCCACGTCCTGAGTACTTTCCCTACTGCGCGGTCAGGCGGAGCGCAGACAGTTTTCGAGTGCTGTCCCAGGTGGGATCCTTTTCTCCTTCATGTAACTTCACTGTTATACCTGCAGAGCTGCTTGCTGCTGCCGGCCTCTATCACGTTTAAGCTTCTCTCCGGTGTGGGGCGCACCTGGCACCCCCGCACTGCATCTCATCCCGTCCCCGCTCCTCTGGCCACGCAGGGATCACACACCTCATCACGACCGGTGAGCGCCAGCCTATGCACTCACTCTCAGGGAGTCTGGGGCTGAGCTGGCCATCAACTCCCGACTCCAGTCCTGGGGAATCTCCCCTGGGGCCACCCTTGCTACTGGCTGCGACTTCAATAAAAAACCCAAAAACTCAACATGTAGTAAACTTTTTTTTTACTTGAAAAAATTTAATAGACATCTAACAGAAAAGAATTTAGCTTATTTTAGTGCTCATAATGTATTTCTAGATATGAAAGGAAGAAAGCCTTTGCCTTTTGTGAGCGACTTCACAGGTCCCAACACACACTGTGCCACAAACCTCCACGCCAGGGACACCTCCCAGACGGTCACCAAAGTCACTTCAGCAAGCACCTTTCATTTAAGACGGACAACTTGGGATAGCAGTGTGCATTTCAAAGTGTTTCATTGTAATGTTGTAGTACTGAGGATGGAACCTAAAGCCTCATGCATGCTAGGCAAGTGCTCCACCACTGAGCCAAACGTCCCGTCCTTTACAGTTTATTTTTAATAGGAGTTTTAAAATTTGGGTCAAAGCCATATATATATATTTAAAATTATTTGCACAGAAAAATCAAGAATCACTAATTCTACTATAGAAATTTTATTACAATGAAGTAACTGTGGATTGCAATATTTCATTTGTACTTTATTAACTGATTAAAACCACTCAAAAATAAAACCAAACACCTTCATTTGTAGGAGCACAGTAAGAAATCAGAATCAACTACTGTATTCTTAAACCAAGGTGTAGTGTAAAGTACTGGTCCTGTTTAGGCAACTGAGATGGCTTAATAGGTGGTTTTCTCTACAAAGAAAAGTAAACAGAGCTCCATACCTCGTATAATTTCCTTGTATCAGAACCAAACATAATATTTAATATTTGTTTTATACCTTACACAAGAACTTTTTTCAAAGCCCCACACACACAATCAGTGACTACCGAAAGAATGTGAGTCTGAAACCAGAAACGCCTTGGGGGACAGACACTCTCTTTTTTGGGTCTCATTTTCTAGTACCATAAGAAAGGAGTAACAGAAAACGTATTTCCAACATTCTGATAACAGATTAAAAAGAATCAGTTGACTGGAAAGAATTTTAACAACGTAACATCAACGAAAGAGGAGGCTGTAAAATAAAACCAAAAAGCATCTCTAGAAGAACTTGAAAAAATCAAGAAAACCCTCACAAATCGTCTAGACTACCATGAGCCACCACTGACTCGGTCTTGTAATTTCAAATTAACTTCTCTTAAATATGTGATTTATAGGTGACCATTTACACAGCCCTTATCTGTGATTTCAAAGGTGATCAGTTCAAAGCTTAATAAATCTTTCTGATACTGAATTTTTAAACCTTTGAAATCCTATATTTCTGTCGTGTTCTATTAACACTGAAGCAAAGCTGTATGATTAAGAGAAAACTCCGTCTCTCCTGATGATTAAATTTCAGTAATTGAACATAAAAACATTTGGAACAAGCAGCGCCATATAAATGAACTGTCAGCGCACATTACGACATTACAACGTTGCTTAGGTAAGAAAACGCTCCCTGAAGAAGTTGGCACAACGAGGAGCCAATGGGAAAAACAGAGGAAGTGAGCCGTCACCGCGGTAATGAGCAGGAATTCCATTAAGGCCCCGGGCCAGGTATGCGAAGGAGGTGTGATTGATATGCTGGACTTGGAGATTAATTGTGTGAGACATGCTGAGGCCTTGCCCACACGCAGCTACCATCTAGCCCCGCTGTATTTGGTATCCAAGTCTGACTGAAGTGCTGTTTACAGAGCCCTTGCTCTTGCTAGCTCTTTTCTTTTAAAAGCTAAGGATTTTGTTTCAGCCAGTGTCAGCAAGGGAGCGCGTGCTTGAGGAGAAGAGAAATAGTCGTGTTCAGGGTGAGTCTCACGTTAAGATGCAATTAGTGTTAACTTTTAGTGTCAACAACAATTTAAAAAGCTACATTTCAAACAAGAACAAGGATGACAATGACCATGAGATCATCAAGCCCCTGTGCACCTATCAGCAGATCCCTTTGGACACCGCCAATAAGGGGTAAGATTTTGAAAGCCAGCATAATGACTTGATATGAAAATAATTTTAAAAGTTCACTATCGATGGGTAAGGAAGTATAGAAGAAGGCATTGCTCTGAAGCTGTTTCTAGAACTGCTGCAGTGCACTGGAATCTAGTTCGAGCTAACACAACACCCTTGAAATGTTAAAGGCCAAGTGCTGGCTCTGAGTATATAATTTTATTGCAAGCAAGAAGAGTCAGCTGGATGGATGCGGCCATCTCAGTCTCCAGGACTTTCCAGGACAGAGATAAAACCCTGGAAACCTTGCAGAGTAGAACCTGTTTAATAAATGGATTTCTTTTTAACATGAACTCCAATACATGGTTAAATGTTCTACCAAATTTACCTATTACTTACAGTAAAGTATGTATAGTATTTTATGTTAAAGGTGGATTATCAGTCTCACCAAAAACCAAGTTATATAAAAGGCCCTGTCTTTCTATTTATGGTTCCTGCCGTACGTTCAGAAACAATCAGTCTGAGATTCCTCATTCTGCCTCCAGCTCACTGTAGAACTTGAATACATCACTCATTTCGGGTTGACAATCACAAACGCAGACTCTGGATACAATGAAAGTTAGTGTAAATTTCCCACGGCATTTTCTTTTTTGAAAATAATATGACAGACAACTAACCATGAGAGACATAAGAGAAACTATCTTAAGCCATTTACTCTTTCCATACTTACTAATTAGTTGGTAATTTTTATATTTTAATTACACTTGATCCTTATTCCAAGAGAAAATTCAAATATACATATTCTAAAAAAGCAAACATGGCACAGAATCTAGCACTGCCAGAATAGCCTCTGATAATGTAAATTCCTCAGGGCCACTCACTGCCATTACATGAAATTTTTTGTTTTTGTTTTGATTTTTTTGAATCAGAGTCTCACTATGTAGCCCAGGCTGGCCTTGAACGTGCAGTGATCCTCCTGCCTCAGCCTCCCAAGTGCTGGGATTACAGGCGTGCACCACCATGCCCAGCACAAGTAATTTTTTAAAATGTTACTCTGTTGACTTTATGCTGTCCAAGAACTACATCTTTTAAAGTAAATCATTTGTTTTGAATTTTCAGTGAATTTAATATAACACACAAGCAGTGAATCTGTCCTGAGACAGGCGCTCTGTCCTTGAGTCTATAATTCAGTTTCACCAAGTGGCATCATGAGACAAATGCAAAGTGTGTGGTGTGCGTGGAGGGTCAGTGACAGGAAACATGGGAGCCAGCTAGAGAATTTCTTTAAAAATCTTCAATATAAGGGCAACCTCTGCAGTGAGGTTTCAGGAATGAACATAACTATGAAACGCAAACATAGGAATAAGGCTGTCCAAAACAAGGGGAAAAAATCAAGAACAAAATAAACAGCACAAAGAAAATTAGGTGGTTTGGCCAAAGCCAAAGGCCGTGTGCGTGGGAGAGTGGAAGAGGCTGACGGGAACTTCAGGGTGTACCGCTTACCATCTTGGCTTTGTCCCTTAAGGAGTCTAGACAGGGGGAAAATGAAGCTGCTGTCTACAAGGAACTCGGCTGAAACCGTGCCAGCGAAGTCCGTAACACTTTTCCTCTCAGCCTGCACGAGCTCAGTGAACACCAGAACCGCGTTTTCTCACTGCATCTACCCTCAAGGCTCACCGCAGCGAAGTTCTTTGTTAAGTGCGTCAATGAACTAGGTAAACTGAGTCATTAAAGGTAAACAAGAAAATTGTAATTTTAGTATTAGTACATCTCTCAATGAAGTAAGTTCTTCTGTGATTTATTTAAAATGAATGAACATATGAATAATACAGTGGAGTTCTCTTTACTCCACATTACTCTCTTCCTAAACTACTCAAAATATCACATAAGTAGAAGAAATATTAATAAAGTTTAAATGCCAGGAGATGTCACACATTTATACAATACTGGAGACTGGTTTTGCATATTATCAACTAAGTATTTATATAAAAAACAGAACAGCTATTTTATAAGACATGGCATCTAGTTTCAGAAAATTCTTTTTTCTATCAGTCTTCCTCATCCTCAAATTTATTATACATATCTCCTCATAAAAGCATTGTTTGGAGGTGGGGTACAGTTCAGTGGTAAGTGTGCTTAGCCTGCATAAAGCCCTGGGTTCGGCCCTTAGCACTGCAAACAAACGCAATGAAATACAAGAAAGCCTTTTATAATAGCCACAGAAAACTACAGTATTTCAAAATGTCCCCTTCACACTGGCCTTCGAACTCCTGGGGGTGATAAAGGCAGTAAGCTCTCGCCCCGCTAGCTGCTGCATCCTGAAGTATTTTGACGGAACCAGGGACAGAGGACACTCTTGTCCCTCAGGCTGCCAGGACTACCTGTAGCCAGTCAGGGAAATAACGCGAAGAACTTCCTTTGGAAACAGTTCTCAAGAAATTCCATCTGGGGAGGGCGTGGGACTCAGCGCCTCTGACTGGCTCTGGCGGGTAGCTGGGTGCGGGGCAGTCGAAGAGCTCTCACGAGTATGGCAGGGGGGCCTGGTTACTCCTCCATCACTAAGCACTTCTAAGTCACTGGAAATGAGGAAGAAAGGGAAGGTACGACTTGTGAATTTTCCGTAGCGCAGAGCAGACTCCTGAGCACAGCGGTGATCATGGGTGAAGAACTTACTTCTTTCTCCTTTTGAATGTAAAGACACAGAAGTGTCCTATTTAATAAAGGAAGTGACAAGAGTGTTTCTGATTTGTTTGCTTCATGTCTAATTCTTGCCTGATTTCGCTGCACTTTAAAATTTGAAAAGGAACATTTTTCTTGTAGATTGCTCACGTAAGTCATTTTAACCCAGCTTAAACACTTTATACAGGTCTATACAAGGCAACATTGTAGCACTGTTATCAACGCCGGACAACGGCTCACACGCTCCGCAACAAATTAGCCTGATACAGAGTAACATCCGATACTGCAAAAGAAAACCAAAACTTGAAAAAATTGTGAAGAGGTTAAACTTCATTTACAAAGCAGAATATGAATTTCCTCTAGCTCAACCTATAACATAAATCCATGTTTTATAATAAATCATAACCTGTATTAACTGATTATGATAAAATATTTGAAGAAATTAGTAATTCAGAAATAGAAATATTCTTACATAGCTTTGGAAAAATCAGTTTACTATAAACAAAAAATATTTTGTGAAGCTCACATATTTAATCCAGGTCAATCAGCTTCAGCTTTTGTGACATATAGTTTGTACCCAATAACTGTTAAAGAATGTAGGTGTGAATAATGAAAAATTTATCATGACTATTTTTTGGTCTCTTGAAAGCATAACAGGGTACTGTAAGTGCACACTTAATTCTGTAAACTTTTAAAATACCTTAATTTGTAAACATTGTTTCTAACTCCAAATAAAAAAGACATACTTTTTTCCTGGAATTTTAGAGTGCTTTTGACATTATGCTTTTATCTAATTGTGAATGTCCAAAGATAAAAATAGAATCAAATTTCCTATTTAGGAAACCAAATTCATCATAAAATAGCTTTTGATCAAACAGATCCCAGCATTTATGCCTTTGATGGTTCAAGGAAATAAAGTTCCAATAAAGCTATAATAAATTGCTCCAAAGCAAAGGTAAAATGACCACCCAATTAAGCCATAACTTTAAAAATCACCTTGAGGTTAAATTGGGAAGAAATATGAGGAAAAGGGCAATTAAATATCAGTCTTTTAAATCTGAGGTCCTCTCAGTGACAATGAAAGATTCAGTCAGTTAAACTCTTTTTCACTATTTCATTTATGAGCTGCTTTTAAGAATATTTCATCCCTCAACAGAGGAAATAAGGAATCTCTTAAAAGACAAAAAAGCTATTCTAGGCTATCAAAATCTTCGCTAAGAAAAATAAACTAATCAAGATTGATCTTCTGGGTCTCTCAGAAGTTCATCAATTCCAAATGTTCACGTAAGTTTCAAAAGGGAAGGAAAAACCAGTTTTTGTATAACACAATGTTAAATAACTCACTGTGGGAGACACAAGGGTCAACAACAGTGGTATTTTGTAAAATATACCTAACTACAATTCAAATAACTACTCATTTATTTGTCTAAAAATATCTAAATGTCATTGATATGCTAAGACGTCCGGGTCAATTTTGTCTATCAATTCTTAAGAGATCTTTTAGAGTAGTTTTTAAGCAAAGAATGAATGTGTTGTTCTTAGCAACTTCTAGTGAAAGGGGTTGTTTACTCAGATTTATTAATTAAAAAAACAAGAAAGCTAAATACGTTCACAGCAAACAAAAGTGAAAATTTTCTTTATATTTAAGCAATTGACCGGTTGCTTTTTATATCAGAGCTCTTCAGTGCAGCATTAATCACCAAAACAGCGAATGACAGTGTTAAAAAAAATACTGTTCACATTGCTCAAGAGTCTATCTCCCCTCATCTTAAAATTTTCCTCCTGTTTCTTTTAAATTCCACCAAAAAATACAGTTTGCTGCAAATGTCACACAATTGGGATGGATAAACAGTTAAATGTAAGCAAAGGAGGTCTTAATCCCATGTACTGCTGACTGTCAGCTCATCTCTCCTGGTTTAACAATCTGAGTTTAACTGCTTCATGATGAATTAGGCAGGGTGCAAACGACCTGAGTGTTTCGGCCCATAAAACAGGCTTAGGGAAATGAAACCTGCAAATTTGATCACCAGCCCTAGACTGGCCATCACAGGCAGCGCAGTCGGTTTTAAAGGAATGGTCTCAGTGTAATATTAAGTAATGAATTTCCAATAATTTACCTTTAAAGTACCATTTGCCTTCAAGTAGCCTACTATATGTGAGATTTGCCCTTAAAGAACTGAAACACAGAGAGCTCACGACGGAAAGGTGGAGAGCGAATTGTCAGAGGGCCTACTGCGCTGAGGAGTTTTACAGACTGAGAACAAACTTTCTTAAAGAGAGGTTTTTGGGAGCGTTAACATGTACTCACATTAAGCAAGAAAGACTCCAGTTGCGAACAGCAGTAGGTCTATTGTTCGAGAAGAAATGCGCTTTATGAGACCCATTATGAGAGACAGGGGGAGAACCCTTTTTGGCATTCTGCATATAAAGTCTTCTCCAAAAGACATCTGCAGTTCAAAAAAATTCCATCTACTTTTACTACTACAACCTTTGTTAATTTTCTACAGTTCTCTGCCCCCGTAACTTGAAAGGCATTTCCTTAAGAAAACAGATGACAGACAACTTGAGTGACTGATTAGATTGTGCGATCACTTTGTTTTTCTCACAGGCCTGGCTCTAAGAGGATGGATGTTGGTGTAAATGACAGCAAAGGGAGCTTCGCGTAAGATTTCACTGGTGTTCAAAGACAAGCTAATGTAACCTCACTGCGGTGCCATCAGCTTGACAAATGGACACCATGCAACCTCTGCCTCCCACTGAAACCCAAGAGCTTGATTTACACAGTATTCTCCCTGTAGATGGAAAAAGACTTCATGCTGCTAAGCTGTATAATGGGTTGATCTGTTAATTTTTTGCATGCAATGAAATTTAATAATATGGAGGTGAAAAGCATCTCAAAGAATGAAGCTAGCTAATGAACTAATAAAGTGATCCTTAAGTCTTTTAAAACTTGAATAAACAGAGAAGGGGACAGCTCAATCCATGTTGAGCAGGCGTAGCAGTTCTCATGTTAACTGCAAAGATATATGGGCTTTACTTACAATGAATAAAAGAGCCGAGCTCTACGGAGCAGAGCTCTGTTCAAACAAGTCACTGTAATCTGTAGAACTTGGTGTGCCTTATCTTTACCATCAGAGTCTGCTGGTCCTCAGTTCTTTACTTCAAGAATTTTACATTACTTTATGTTGTTAAATTATTTGCCTGGACGCTCAATATTAATCCTTTTAAAGTGGGAAGTTAAGAGTTTATACTACCAGGCAAAATTAACAATCTCATCTGTAACACAAAAATCATAAAAGTCAGAGCTTCTTAAGAAATACTGCTTTAAAAGGATCATGTAAGTTCTTGCTCAAAGTATGAATTATTTCAGAAAGAAATTCAAGGGATAGCACATTGTGCAGGCAGGGCTGACTGAAACCCTCAGCAGTGGAACTATCGACATCAACGCTTGCAAGTAAGCACGGCGAAGGCACACACAATCAGCAGCAGGGTTAGCACATGCAAACGTTGGGTAAGGTAGAACTGAGTCCTATATTTACTCTGCTGTTGTCACAAATAAAAAAAGCACTTATGAAAACATTTCATGCTGAAGTGAATGGATTTCAACAGCTGCTGATTTGGTGACATGCGGGACCCCAGAGGAGACATCCTGCTGAATTAACGTTTTGGAAATGTTAAAAAGAAACTTCAAACAGACCCTGTTTAGCAGGCGGTCAAAGATTTGGCTCGGTGGGGATCATGTGAAGGCCGGCAGAGCGCTCACTCAGCCATGAATCAGACCTGTCAATAGCTGCCTGTTTTCTCAACAGGTGACTTAAACAGGCGCACAGTTCGTTCCCAGCACCCTGTGCGCTGCACAAAAAGCCACCCTGGGCTTCTGCGCCAGCGTGTAGGGAGGTACACATTCAGGGTGGGGAAATAACTGTTTATGGGCTTGAATGACATTCAAAACTTTGTACTTTCATATTTTTTCTAACCAAAAACATTAGCTCTATCTACTACTGATTTTCAAACAAAATTTTATCCTAAGTTAAAAATCTGGAACAGAGTGAATCAAAGAACTGCAACATAGAAAGGAACTTTGGAGAGAGCTGACATCAAACCTCTCCTTTTACAGATGAGGAAACTGAAGCCTACAGCAATTGCAGTGATTTACTAAAGGTCACATATTTAATGATTTAATGATAACTTAAAATTAGAACATGCATTTTCTCATTCCTCTGTGCAGTATTAGTTGTCTTTAAGAAACAAACAAGAACTAGGTTTCTTTTAGCAATATAAAAAACACTCAAGGAAAGACAACTGTTAAACTGGGCAAAATCTGATAGCTCAATGTTACTCTGATTTGGCATGCTTTGAATTTTTTTCCTTTAGACTGGCCACAGAGAGATACAGTTAATGGAAAATTCCTTCCACACACCACCAAGATGTTGGGATGGGTAGGGGGAAGAGGTCCGGGACCAAGGTTTGTTTTCAACTTTCAACATTTAAGAGTTTAGTACAAATGCAGAGAACAGAAATAATAAAGCATTTCATTGTTCCTGGTTCCGACTGGAATTGTAAACTACTCTATACAAGCTGCTATTATGTCAGAAAATTACCAGGTACCCAATAAATGAGCCCGGACTGTTTTCTGTTGTTCGGGACCTCTCCCTGGCTTTGGAAAGCCTAAGTACAGAGCTCTCGGTGAAAGAAACCGCAGCAGCCTTCGCTACCCTCGTGAGCCTCACCCACGCCCCACCCACGCACGGTCACTAGCCCAAGCGAGGATGGGATGGGAGGCCACCGGCAGGGTGCTTCGCGGACGAGCCCTCTGCTGAGAGATACTTTCTACATGCTTCAGAGGTAACAATTAGGAAGAAAAACACTGATTCCATAAGCACATATATACACACAAACACACACAGACCTCTTGAGCCCAAGTTCACTACTTGTTTTTATTTAAAGGAAGCTGGCACTCCAGTGAAAGGGTGATGGGAGTGTATAAGACAGAGTAGATTTACATACCAAAATGAAAAATATATTCATCCTTTGACCCAGTACTCCTTCATAGAGAAATTAACCCTGAGGAGACAATTTAACAAGTGGGAAAAAGATATACATGGCAAAGATTTTAATGGCAGGTTAGATAATTTCCAACTACAAAGTTGGAAATTAAATTAGTAAGAAGATAGAGGTATTTACATATCCTGGTATACATGCAACTGTTAAAGTCACTACTACCCTGCTGTGATGCTACAGTAAATATTAGTGTAAGGACCAAAAAATATATTAGTGGGCCAGAATAGAGAACCCAGATGCAGGCCCACATTTACCTGACCATTTAATTTCTAACAAAATGCCAAGGAAATCTGACTGTGTTGGAATAACTGACTATCCATACAGGAGAAGAAAAGAATCTCAACCTCTTCTTCACACCATATACGAAGTTAACCTGAGGTCTACCTTTAGTCCTGACTGTAAAAACTAAACTGAAAGGTTAAGAAAAGAGAGAAAAATCTTCACAAATTGGAAAGAGGAAAAGTTTCTTAAAACACAGATAAACCACGAAATAAAAAACTGATAAATAGGACTGCATCAAAATTTAAAACTTGCCAGGGATATAGCTCAGTGGCACAGTGCCTGCCTGGCAAGTGTGAGGTTGTGAGTTCGATTCCTGGTACCAAAAAAATAAAATAAAACTTCTGCTTATAAAAATACGTTCATAATAAAATGAATAAGGAGACCATAAACTGTATTTGCCACATATAAAATATATATGACGAAGGGTTGGTATTCAGGGTACATAAAGAACTCCTACAAACTAGGCACTCTGGGAGGCAGAGGCAGAAGAATGACCATCCTGAGCCCACGTTGGGCAACTTCCGCAATTTAGTGAGGCGCTGTCAAAAACAAAAAATAAAGAAGGATGAAGGCCCTGGGTTCAATCCCCAACACTGCCAAACAAAACAAAACAAAACAAACCATTTCAACATTTAATAATTAATGAGATGATCTGCATTCTTATTTTGCGTCTGGTGTTTAAATCAAGTGTGTATTGCATACATAGAGCATACATCCTAATTTGGGCTAGCTATACTTATGTGACTAATGTTTAATAAACTGGATATCACAGACCTAGGAAGCACCTTTCAGTTTTAAAAACAGTATAGTATTATCAAAATTGATATAATTATAAAATATATCTAAGTATATGAAACCATTCATACATGAAACCATTCAAGTATGTCCACGGAATACTTATTCTATCAGGAAATGTTCATTATTTATTTGGCATTTTAAATTTTTGGATGATTTTATTTTCTAACACTGAAAAATTATTAAGAAGTAAAGAACTGCAATTATCTTTTTCTTTTAAAGTTTTTATTCCTTATGATTCTTTTTGGCTTTTTGTTTGTTTTGTTGTCTTTTTGAGACAGGGTCTTGCTATGCAGTTCAGGCCGGCCTTGAGCTCACTTTGTAGCCCAGGCTGGTTTCAAACTTGCAATGATCCTCCTGCCTCAGCCTCCTGAGTGCTGGGACTGCACAGGCATGTGTGCCACCATGCCTGGCTGGCAATTATTTTTTAAAGTCAACCTCATAGAGAATTATTTTATCTACTAAATTGATTTAAGTCTACAAAATAACTGCAAAGTCCCCATTTCAAATTACAGGGTGCAGGTTTATCTTTAATTTGAAACCACAGATCCTTATAAAAATCATTAAGGCTGGACGTGGTGGTGCATGCCTGTAATCCCAGGAGGGTGAGGCAGGAAGATTGCTGCAAGTTCAATGCCAAGGCTACAAAATGGGCCAGCCTGAACTGCGTAGTGAGACCCTGTCTCAAAAGGACATACACACAAAAGAATTAATGAGATTAGTTTGCAAATGACTAAACATCCACAATTACTCCAAAGGTAAGTAGTACCAAAACTATTACTGCTAAAATATAAAACTTTAGTATCTGCTTGTTTCACTTCATCTAAACTACTAAGACTATTAAAAGGCTTTATATTAGTGAAATCACAGCAAAAGCAAATCAACATTCAATAACAGATATCACTATCAATTCCTGGCAGCTTATTAGAAAATGCCACGTTCTAGAAGCTGGGCATCGTGGCACACACCTGTTATCCCAGCACTCAGAACCTGAGGCAGGAGAATCACCAAGAGTTCCAGGCCAGCCTGGGCTACACAGTGAAACCGGTCTCAAAACATAAAAAGCAAACAACAACAAATAGGTGATATAAAGGTAATAGCTCTTCAGAACTGCAAGACTGGAATAGAACCTACTTGCCTCATGGGTCGGCTCTCAAGTATGAATTTTACTTCCAAGAGACCCCCTGCAAGTTAGTTATCTCTAAGTGCAACCATACACTGTCTCAATTAGCTTAGAAGTTTGTTACATCAACCCATGCAGAAATTATATACAATTCCTCCGATATTACTATAATCTTTTAAACCTTCTCAACCAGCACACGTGAGTACTTGTCTACGATCATAATTATTACATGACAGAATTTTTATTCTTTAAAAAAGAAAATATCACACATTTTATCAAAATATAAAAGGTACTTCTACAAATGTCTAAAATTTGGTTTAACATTATATGTTCCGGAAACTGATGGTGCCAATATATACAGATCGCAATACAACCTATTTATCCCTTAAGGACTAAGAGAAGGCATATTGTACTTGTAAATTTAACAGTAAGTTAAAATCATGCTAGTTGCAGTTAATCTCCTACATGATTTATTCTATTTAAGAAGCATTTTGCAAAGCCAGCCTGCCATAAACTATTTCATATTTGGAGGAAAAAGGGTAAATACTATGCTACAGTCAGTCACCTTTGATCCTCCGGCAATGTTTTATTACATTTCAGAGGCCAATGAAGAAAGAAAGTAATAAAGGTGAAGTCTGTAAAACTGATGTTGTGGGACTTACGCCTATCGGCATTTAGAAGATGTTCAATGTTTACTGAATAAACAGACCTCTGTATGTATCTCATAGTCTGTGTTTATATACTGTGGACTACAGTCATTCCATAAATAGGTAAGTACATTCCATAAATACATACTACAAAATATGTATATATTTATATATGTGTGTATATATATATACGTATATAAATATATACGTATATATATATAAATATATATATACGTGTATATATACGTATACGTATATATATACGTGTATATATACGTATACGTATATATATACTTATTTATATTTACGTATATATATATTACGTATATAATATTTATATTTACGTATATATATATATTTATATACGTATATATATATTTACTTTTTTGTTAGAGAAATTACTAAATATTTTAAATGATTCTGAAGTCCGAAGTGTAGTTCTCCACTCAGTTAACCACAAAACTTAAGAGTTTTTCCTGCTTTCTTTTATTATGCATTCCATTCACTTATCAAGTATTTGGTTAATGACACTGTGAGCTCATAGAGACATATTTATAGTTCTTATTTTGTACACATAAGGGAACTGTTATTTGGGAGACTAGGAAACCTAGTGATCCAGGAAAACCAAGGTGATCTAGCTCGGAAGTACAAGAACCAAGTGTCAAATCCCAACGGATATGTTTTCCCATTGTCCCCTGAAAGCTAAGCCTAGAGCTGGTGAGGAAGTATGAGAATTTCATGCGTCAACTCAGGCTGCGGTGACAAGCAGCAGCTAGAGGCTCCTATGAAGGCACTTTTGCAGATGCAGTTCACACTGCCTACCGGCTGACTGAATCAGTGGGCACCATCCAGCCAGTCAAAGGCCTTAGGAGCAGAAACGAAGGATGCTTGGAGAAGGAATTCTGCTTCAAGGCTGTAGCACAGAAATTGAGCTTGAGCTTGAAGCTTGAGCTTGAAGTCCACCCTACGGACTTCAATCGAGGAATGCAACATCAATTCTGCCTGTTTCCTGCCCACTCACGTGCACTACAGATTTTGCACTCGTCAGCTCCTGGAAATCAATCGATCTCTCCTCCTCTCCCCACTTTCAAAACATATACACCCCACTGGTACAAACACACACAATACATTCTGAAGTTCAGAAGGCGACAAAACGTGGGCCACAGTGCAATTCATGAAAGTGGTAAGACTCAAAAGTAACCAAGATTTCAAGGACAAAACCTTGGGACAGCAGCACAAAACAGGCCAGAAAACAAACAGCCAGAAAGAAAGGGTAAGTTGATCAGGCAAAAGGAGGTTTCAGGAAGGCGGGAAGCAATCCTGCGGATGGATCAAAGAGTACAGGGCTGAGCATGACCCCTGTACTTGACAATTTAAAAGACAATGGTGACTATAGCTGGAGTAGGCACCACGGTGGCTAGGATGGAAATCACATTGTATTCACCGTTCTCTGAACACAGTGAATGAGTAGGAGGTGAGCAAGTGGAAAAATCCTGGCAGTTAAGGAAAGGAAGACAACTATAAAATAGCTCAGAAAAGAAGGTACAGTGTTTATGTTACAACCAAAGAGACACTTGTCAATTCAGAGAGAGGAGCCAGTGGAGAAGATGAAGTGTAAGCAAATGCTGGGAAACCAAGTCCTAGAAGTAGAATGACCCAGAATACAAGCTCCACTGCAGAGCATACAGTCAAGAGACTGGTGCTCTCATGGACTGTTCTGAAGCTGGGGCTCGATGCTTTTATTTATCTTTTATATTAATAGGGAATTCAGAGGTGAGGTCATCACAGAGTCCTCACTAAATTCTACGTATCTGGTACAATAAGGCATTTTAAAATGTAGTATCCTTTTTCCACACAGCTAATACGGCCTAGTATGCATTTAGTTGCTAAACACAACACAAAGTTTTAAACCATTCTTATAGTTAGATTATTCCTAATACTGGGTTACACAGCATATTGTGGGAAACCTTTAGCAAAATATGCTCATTTCTGCCAGCAACTAGTAAAAAATGCTAGTCATCTGTTTTTCATCACTTGTACAAATCTTTTAATAGAAGCTTGAAAATGAGATTTCCAATACACAGGTTATATTTTCAATTATAAAAATAACTATATGATCTTAGTAGCAACAAGAACCCGAAAAGTACAATTTATGACCATGATACGAGCGCAAAGTATATTTTAATCTTATTATGTTCAAATGTTTAGAAAACTAAACTTGAGTGATGTGTAGTAGGTTTTCCATTATTTGCTTACTTATAGATATTAAAGCAATTACATGAATTAATGTGCAATAATTTTTTTCTTACAATATAAAGTCCTTTACACAATTTTCTCAAAATCTACAAAAGGCGATGAATGGTTAGTCCTAAAATCTTTAAATTCTCCAATGATGCATTAGCTAAACCAAAAAGATAACTTTACTCATTTCATAATGTTTTATTATAACAGCAATCTTTGAAGGCAACACAAAAGATTCTACTATGCATAGATTTTAAAACATAAATACCAATTTAATGCATCACTAATGATGTACAATAGATGTCTTCTGTAGTACCAATTCAAGTAAGAGACTGATGTAATCTGACATACACTTCAAAGTAACTAATTTGGTAGTAAAACATTTCTTTTGCGCAAACTTTCCTACTAAAAAAAAATCTGCACAAATTCTTCTACTTAGTATTTGCTAAGTAAAAGTACTGAATCCTTATTAGAAAGTTATTTAATAAGACATACATAACTGAGTACTTTTAGGTTTTTAAAATTTACCTTACATAACTTAGGCTTTTAAATGGAAATACATTCCCATACAAAGAAAACAGATTTTAAGGGCAAAGTATCTATTTTAGAATTGTGTATTTATAGTCAGTATCTTAAAAATTTAAATTTCAATTACATGTGTTGCTCTCCTGTCATTTGCTCCATGTACACACACTCTGGATGCCTTATCTGCAAAAGTATGCGTATGAGTGCACTGCACTTCACTGCGGATCTTCCCCAGTCACTGTAAGTAAACCACTTTTTACACTGAACTTCTGAAGGTAAAAGCTTAGGTCAGAGTTTCCTGAGCACTTTCTATTACAACGTTTAACAGTTTATCAGGACAGAACTTTATACTTTTTTGCCTTTGTTTTCCCTTACAAATCATGGAATTTAAAATTTTGGGCCTTGGGGGCAGGGTGTATGAAATTCAACAAGTATTTCCAAAAGCTTGTTTAAAAAGATTATTGTTCTTTGACCAAGACCATTTGTTAATTTGCCTTTTGGCCTACAAATGTCAACCAAAATATAAATGCCGATTAAGACATTTTCAATTATTTTTTATTTCTTCTCCAGGAGCAGCCAGTCCTGGGAAAATACCTTTTATTCCACAAAGGAAGAAAGAATTTCTATTTCTACTGGCCATGGGGAAGGGGTGTGGGGCCGGAAGTGGGACATGGGAGATGCTTCTTAGGCTTCTTCCTATGGTACTCAAAACACACAGAATCTAAATCACCCAATTTGTAAAAAGTATTTTCTTAAAATTGGAATTTTTTTATGGCTAGTAATTAACCGTGAAACTACTGTAGCGTTTTCCTTTATTGCATATTTTAGGGTGTATGTTTCCAATTAAAGAAAAAATTACAGTAAACGACTTGAGCCATTTGATAGTAAATATTACCAACAGGGAATATGGTATTTATTCCACAGAACTGTAGAAAAATTACACTTCTTAAATTAACTTCCCGAATTATTTCTTGATTAATAAAACTTAAGTGCTCTTCATATGCTCTCTACCAGTACATCTGCCAGAACTGCCCTGCATGTTTACAAATTTACACAGCTCCTCTTGGTCCATGAGATGAAATTTGTGCTGGTGTCAGAGACACTTTACAGTCTGACCTCTACCTTGAGTTCTAAAGACCAGAGACCAGGGCAATGCTTCAGTGGAGGGCTCTACCCAATTAATGAGCTCTGCACTTCCCCCTTGTGCCTGGGCCAGCTAGTTGGTGCTACACCAAAAGCCCTTTACTAACTGCCTTTTCTCCTACTGCCTACAGAGAACCTAGCTCATCCTACAAAAGCCACCCTTGTCGGAACTGTTCCCGCCCCATCCTGAAATCCCCATCCCTAGACATTCTGCTTGTATCTTTCACAGGCCGGCTATCATGCGCTTCTGTTACGGATTCTTCTCATCACCATGATTCTTAGGAACAGCATCCATTTCTTATTCACACCTTTAGCTCCATAAGTTCACGCACTGTTGCACTACTTTATATGCACCAGACATTCAATAAAGCTTTATGGAATGAATTCTTCTGTTATCATAATTTTTTATTCTGAATTATTCTTATTTGAGTAGTCACTGCAGAAACCAGTAGAAAAAAAGTTACTATCTATAATCTTTTAACAGCAAACAATAGAAATGATTAATCTTTCAATTATAAATTCTATTAGAGGTGAGTCTAGAGATCACCCTCATTCATAAAACGAGGCAGTAGAAGCCCGTAACAACACTGCCGTCGGGACTAAGCAATAGGCCTGGACAATAAGTTTCCTCGTAACTGAGAAAAAGACACACTGCATAGCAAAGGGTACATGGGAGACGTCACTTGGCATAAAATATAAATGAACGCACGGCACACCAAAGTGGTTCATAATGAAGTTTTGCTGAATATTCTTTTTTTTTTTTTTTTTCCTCCGGTACCGGGAACCAAACTCAAGACCTTGCGCTTGCCAGGCAGGCGCTTTTGCCGCTGAGCTAAATCCCCAGCCCCTGCTGAATATTCTTATTACCCCATCAAAGCGGTCAAATTTTAAAAGCTCCAAATCAACAAGGCTTAAAGGAATAGCAGGGCTCATTTCTTGGCATGACACGATTCTCTGTTCAGAGTTCTGAAGTGCACATAAACTGAGAAGTGTGTGATGGAAGAATTGATCAAACAATTTCATTTCATTGACCTAAACAATGAATCACAATTTGAAAATTACTCACCAAAAATGATAACAAAACATCCAAACACCTCGATTCCTAGTTTAAAAAAACCAAGCACCCCCACCCTGCACATAGAGATACTGAATATGTACTTTTGCATAGATGAATAAATGATTAGCTACTTTTTATTTGTGCAGTGCTGGGGATCAAATTTAAATCTATACATGAGCTAGGCAAGCACACTACACTGAGCTACACCCCAGCCCTTTATTTTTCCCTTTTTCTTTTACTTGTTGCTTTTTAAATTAAAATATTTTTCAATATTCTATAAAGCCCCTTGACAAGTGACATAATGCTAATATGTGAGCATGTATTTCAGGGAAGGAAGCTGCAAATCTGTCTGTTGGCTGAGTCTGGGAAACACTCCCCAGTCTCCAGGCTGCTGCTGGCTGTGCAGGACGACACCTGCAGGGCAGTGCGCCGCTTTCCGCGTCCTGGCCTCTGCTTACCAACCTCAGTGACCGGGGCGGGCAGTCCCAATTAGGATGAAAGCAATAGCGAGCTGCCCTTTAAACAAATCTGGAGGCAAAAGGACGAAGTAAAAAACATACACAGCATGGAAAAAGGAGAAAAGTGCTGTTAAAATATATGCAAACCATTACTGGGTGACTAGTAAAGAAAACTTTTAAATAACATATTTTGAAGGTGCTAGTTTTTCTAAGGTTATTTTTAAGCATATTCCAGTTTCCCATATAATTAAAATTTCCAGACACTTTGTATTCACAAAAACCCAAATGGGAATGAAAGCAACCCACAACAATAGAGAGCAATTTTAAAAATGACTTCTGTCACTCGCTTCTCACCAAGGAATAGCTTTAAAATGGAGTTCATAGTGTAGCTCCGGGTTCTTCAGTAACATTTCCCAAGGACTTGGGACAGAACTGCCAAGGACTGCAACAAGTTTTTCTTTAGGATTTTTTACAAAAGAATTTACTAAGTGCCATACTGTTACCAAAAATCAACATAAGAAGTCTCTTTACTTTTTGCCTTACAGATTTAGACTTATACTGACTACTTATCTCAAACGCATAGTGTCAATTTTTCAAAACAAGCATTGTACAAACACATCACTTAGCAAGGGTGACTACAGTCAAAGAACTGGTTGTTCTGTCTCTTTGACAGCTTACTTTTGCCACCTAGTGGGGGAGGCAGTTTCATAGTCTGGTTTTGTATTTCTGTAAGATTGTCTCCTAAAATTTAGGACAACGATTGCCTGCTTAGAAGATAATGATCAAACATATTTTTACAACCTTAAGTAATTTCTCCAAATTGGTCTATTTTATGCCTATTGACTTTTTAGAAAGCAGCTGGTTTTCATAATAATGATTAACTTAATGAATTAAAATAATACCTTTTCATAGACATTATTTGTGATTGGAGGGGTGGGCCTTTTACGCATTTCTAATTGTTCTCTATCCCTTTTCTTTGTAGCATTTTAAGTGGGGACCGGGATCAGGTTACTGGGCTGGGCAGGAGGAAACATGATGACCAAGAGTTAGGTGGAGCACTAACCACAGGAAGCAAATCTACATCTTCTCCCTTCATTTCAGATCATGGCTCTATTCCCGATCTTCAGTTATCTACTGAGTGTCAGCTCTGGAACTGACATTTAACGCGGCAAAAATCAAAGTCACCATCTTCCAAAAGAAACAAAGAATGGGGCTTCTTTTTGAGTGAGTGGCACAGGCTTAATCAGAGCTGGAGTACAGCCCAGGGCTATAAATGGCAGAAGAGATTTTTTTTCCTGAAGTGTGCAAAAATTAATGAAACAAGCAAAAGGAACAATCAGAAGTCAGGATCAGGTTACCGGGCTGGGCAGGAGGAAACATGACGACCAAGAGTTAGGTGGAGCCGTAACAACAGGAAGTGAGGCTCAGACCATGAGAAATTTGAAGTAGGTCACAAAGCTAAGGCTAAGGGAACTGGAAGGAAGACGTAAAAGAGGCAGAGAGTACCAAAACTCATCCTTAGGCTTGAGGTACATGCCGGAGTTGAGAGGGCTGTGGGTCCTGAGACACGCAGAAGTCTTGGGCCTGCAAATTTATTGTTTACCAAAATTTCCATTATCACAAATTTCTTACTGTGGAAGCTTATGAAACTACTTTGACATAGCTTTCTTGAGGTATAATTTGCATACCCTAAAGTTTATCCATTGTGAGTAGCTTTAGTAAATTCAGCAAGTTGTACGAACATTACCATGCTCTAGTCTTAGGACACTTCCATCACCACAAGGACTTTCTCTGCTCCCACTCCTAGTCCGAGGTACCCATTGATCTGCTGTTGTAGATAATGTCTGTTCTGGAAATTTCACGAGCACAATCATACAGTACGTGCCCCCTTCCTTGTGCCTGATGTAAGGTGTTTTTGAGACTCATAAATATGCATATATATATATATATAGACTGCTAAATTAACATTATATATTATGT
>NW_004955444.1:6577715-6703020 GCF_000276665.1 Chinchilla lanigera | reverse complement strand
TAGATAATGTCTGTTCTGGAAATTTCACGAGCACAATCATACAGTACGTGCCCCCTTCCTTGTGCCTGATGTAAGGTGTTTTTGAGACTCATAAAAATGCATATATATATATATATATATATATATATATATATATGTGTGTGTGTGTGTGTGTGTTGTAGCATGGATGTAATTCCTAGTTTGTGGGGAGTGGCAAAGCTGAAGATCAATCACGTGTGGCGCTAGACCAAGGCCAGCCCCAAGAGCACAAAGTGCCCAAGGTGGCCAGGTGAACAAGCTGTTTCAGCCCCGAGAACGTGAGGTGCTCCAGGTGAGCTAGGCAAACAAGTTGTTATGCAGAGGGGTTTCGCCTGACATCAGCCAGTCCAGTGTACAAATAAACGCGCTGCAGTGGTTGGGCAGTTCTTTTCTCCACCGAGAGAGGGCTCCACCTGACCTCAGCTTTCTGCATTTTCACGATAGCCTTCATTTCTTCACGGTCCTCCCCCGTTTTTCAAGAGCTACACTGGATGTGGCAATAGTTCGGTATTTTGTTCCTTTTCATTGCTGAATAGTTATTTCTTTCTATGAATATACTGTTTTTTGTTTACCCACTCACCAGTCGATGGGCATCTGGACTGTTTTCAGTTTTTAGTTACTATGAATAGTGCTATTAATGTTCATGTAAGTCTGTGTAAACACGTTAATTTTCCTTCAGAAGATATCTAGGAGTGGAACTGCTGGATCCTACTGTGGTTTTATTTTCCATTTCCCCAACAGCTCACTAGCGGACCATGTATTTTCTTTGGTGAACTGTCTATTCATATCCCTTATCCATTTTCATGAGCTGCCTTCGTATTATTGAGTTATAGGAGCCTTTTATATGACCTGGACGAAATTCATATATTAAATATATAATTTATACATAGTCTTAACACTTTTTATTTTCTTATAGGTGATTTTAAACCACAAAAGTTTTAAAATCTGCAACAAGTCCAATTTACCGCTTTCTTCCTTCACGGATGTTTCTGATGTTGTAGCTAAGAACCCTCCCTAACTCAAAATCATGAAACTTTCTCCTGTTTCTTTCAAAAGCTTCAGAGTTTTAGATTTTACATTTATTATCTACTTTGAGTTAACTTTTGCATATACTGAGAAGCAAAGGTCTAACTTCATCTTTGTCAAGGTATTTAATTTTCTCTGTGCTATTTGTTGAAAAAAGCACTATTTCCCCCATTGAATTTCTGTTGAAAATTGATTGAACATAAATTAAAACATTCATTTCTGGACTCTCAATTCTGCTCTACTTATCTACATATCTATTCCTATGCAACTAACACAGTGGAAATTTATAGTAAAATTTGAAATTGAGCAGTGCAAAGCTTCCAATTTTGTTCTTCCTTTTCAAAGTTTTAGCTATTCTGAACTCTTCATATCTCCATGTAAATTCTACGACCAGCTTGTCAATTTCCACCCCAAAAAACACTGCTGAGATTTTTTTTAAGGAATTACATGGATTCTACGTATTAATTTGGGGGACACTACCAAGGAAACAATAATGAATCCTCTAACCCACGAACGCTGAATGTCTGCCATTTAAGACCTTCTTTAATTCCTCTCAGCAATGTTTCATAGCTTTCCACGTACAAATCTTACACTTGTTTAGATCAGCTTGTGTCTTATTCTTTCTGATATTATCATGAACAAAACAGTCTTAATTTCAATTTTGGGAGATTTCTTTCCTGCATACAGAAACAACTGATTTTTGCTTACTCATATGTAGATTATATCCTGTCTGCAACTACTGAATTTATTAGATCTAATAAGTGTGTATGTGTTTTGAGTGTATTAGGACTTTCTGTACACAGGATGATCATGTCATTTGCAAATAATGCAATCCACTTCTTCCTTTCCATACTACAGATTTTTGTTTTCTTTTTCTTTTTCCTTTCTCTGTCCCATCACAATGGCTACAATTTCTAGTACAATGTTGAGGAGTAGTGAAGTAGACATTCTCATTTTGTTCCCAGTGTTGGGGGGGAAGCAGTCAATCTTTCACTATGTAGATAATATTAGCTGTAGGGTTTTTTCTTCTGTTCTGCTTTTGTAGATGTTCTTTGTCAAGTTAAGGAAGTTCTTCTTTTTTCGTTTTTTTTCTTTTCCCAGTACCAGGAATTGAACTCATGACCTCGCACTTGCCAGGCAGGCGCTGTGCCCCTGAGTTAAATCCCCAGCCCTGGAAGTTCCTCTTTATTCCTAGATTTTTCAGTTTGTTGGATTTTTGTCAATGGTTTTACCATGTCTACTGGTATCATGGGACTTACCTCCTTTATGAATACAATATATACAGTAACTGGTCTTCAGATGTTCAACTGATCTTGTTTAATCTTTTTTGCATGTTTTCCTGTGGTTTCTGAGGCTGTTTGTTTTCATTTTTTTCTGTTATTCCACCTATATCGTTTCTGTTTTATCTACTTTCACGTCCACAGGTTATTTCTTCTGTTATCTTAAACCTGTTTTGAGTCCATTTGTGAATTTTTCATTTCAGTCATGATTTTCACCTTGATCTCCATTTGATCTGTTTAATAACTTCTTTTTTTTTTTTTTTGGTACCAGGGATCGAACTCACAACCTTGCGCTTGCCGGGCAGGCGCTCTGCCACTGAGCTAAATCCCCAGCTGTTTAATAACTTCTATTTCACATTAATACTCTATTTATTAAATCACTGTTTCTACATATTCCTTTAGGTTTTTAGGTGTGGCTTTAATGCCTTAAATTGCTTTGAAGGCTCTGTCTGCTGTCTGACATCCCTCCCCCTTTATTTATTTCAACTACTGGGGATTAAAACCAGGGCTTCACACATGCTAGGCACGTGCTCAGACTCAGCTCTTTTATTTTGAGACACAGTCTCACCAAACTGCCCAGGCTGGCCTCGAATTTGGGATTCTTCTGCCTCCGCCTCCCAAGTAACTGAGATTACAGGCATGCACTACTGTATCTGCCACTCTTCTTTATGTACTTTATAATTTTTTTACTGAAAATTGGAATTTTAGATACACCATGTAATAATTTTGGTGTTCTTCCCCCATTGTAATTGTTCTGTTTTTATTAATTTTCCAGGACTAAGTCTGTGGAACTCATCTTCCTGTTAGTGCATGCACTAACCTGCTAATACATGTCTACTTTTCAGAAAAAAATTTTTCCCAAACATAAAAAAAATTTTTAAGCCTGGCTTTCCAGGGTCACATCTGTGTCTACATATCTTAGTGTTCAGCCAATAATTGGCTATGCATTTTTCATTTCAGTTATAATTTTCAACTCCAGTTCACACTCCCTAAGCCAGTAAAGCGTCTGTCTTCTGCCAATGGATCTATGTTTGGATGGGGGCTACATAAAAGTTTTGCTAATTTTTAATTAGCAAAAAATCAGGCATTTACCTTATGCCAGGCCCTCTTGCACCTCTGCTGCATGTGTGCAGGATTTCACAGTCAACACGTGTAGAGCTGGGGCTCTCTGACCGCTCCTTCATGGACATGAAGCGTTTTTTGCCAGCCAGGAACGTGTGGTGAGTTTATCAGGGTCCTCTATACTGTGTCATTTCCCAAATTTCTCTGATAGATTTCTCACTAGTGTGTTGGTCCTAACCAAGACAGTAACCTGCAGCTCACCGAGCTTCTAGGTGTCCCTTCTTGTTTGCCACTGAGGTGTCTATTGTTACAATGCTCACGGGCATAGGCCTTTTCACATTCTACATCATATGGAGAAAGGCCGTCCTTCGGGGAAACTGCTGGTTTTCACGCTTCCCCAGACTTTGTTGAAGTACTGTGCTGAATCTGGAAAGGAGGACAAGAGTGTCCCCAGTCAGGGATACAACAGAATCCTACTTTTCTTACCAGAAGCTCAGTAACATTGCCACAAATAAATGTTTTCAATGCATTGTATCAACTGCCGGAAGTGTAAGTTTGCTGATTTGGGCAATTTTGTTCAGTTTTATTGTCACCTTTTGGAAGGATGACTTCTTCATCTCTCCCTCTCCTCTTTTGGTAGTTTGCCTCTAGAACAAGTAATTCATCTTTTCCATTTTTTTGTACTCAACCACTCATCAAAGCCTGCTCTTTTTCTGCAGTATCTCTCTGGAAAGTTCAGTTTTCTTTGCCATTTGCAGACACGCACCCACCCAGGAAATCAGCACCTGAATCACAAGGCTGCAAGATTTCCTGCCCATCAACGGTCAGTCCTGCACCGACATCATCACAATCCTATCCCCTGCCCCACTGATGAATGACTCTTTGCTGTGAAGACAACTGTCCTATTTCAGCCTAGGTTCTAGACATGCGTTCAACCACCTTGATCTCCTGTAACTTCATTCATTCCAGGAGTGAGCAAACGTTGGGTTTTTCTTTTCCCACATATCCTTCACCATGTTTCTGGTTTCTTTCACGTTGTTCTGCTATGCAGAATTTTGATTTTCCATCCATCAACTCCTAAAAGAAGCTTAACCAGGTGAATTCTGCTCCTGATCACTCCTGTACTCCACGGCCTGTCAATGCTTACACATTTATATACTTAAGTCATTTCTGACACAAAACTGTATTGGTTTACATATGTATTTTGTTCCGTATGTATTTTGTTATTTCTTCAACTTTTTTTTCCATTTTAAGAGTTTATTCTCTAGAGCAATTTCAGGTTCACAGTGAAAGCAAGCAGGAGTTGCAGAGTTCCCACACAGTTCATGTCCCACTTTTCATCACTTTCTGTCTGAGGGTTTTCTGTATCTATGAGGGGAGCCATTTCTTAGTGTCTAGAGCAGCGGACAGGGAGCTGGTGCTTAGTATATGACTGGTAAATAAAGAAACTTAAATGCTTCTTGATTTCCAATGGAAATTTTCAAAAATCTTTAAAAATGGTCACTTGATTTTTTTTCCCCCAAGAACTTAACTCACATATATCTCTGAGAGCAGGGGAGATCTTAACTCGTGTGCCATAGAAACCAACCAATCCAACTGGACAACAAAGGACAGTCCAAAGAACTGCGGACAAGCAACAGCTCACCAGTTCCTACAGCACAGGGAGGTTCCAGGACACCAGGGCAAAAGGCCACAAGAGCAGGGGGTCAAAAATGAGGTGGCAGCTATTTGCCATGTGGTATGAAAGTACATACTTAAATACTTTAAGAATTAAGGTACAACAGCGAGCAGGGGACATACTGAGTATTAATTCTGCTAGTGTCGGACTGATATTTCTGAATTTTACAATGGCTGTAAAATGTAATAACCATAAAAGGAAACTGTTAATCCTGGGCAGTTTTGGATTTGAGAAGTAACATGAGAGTTGGTCTCTGAAATACAGATGAGAACAGCAAACAGGCAGAAGCCCGTGTCAAATGTCAGGCGAGCAACACAAGATCAGGGAGTAAAAAAGTACCTGCAGGCCAAGACAACCAACTGGGCAGACCCTAGGAAATAACTAGGAGTCAGAGGTGAAGGCAAGTCGATAGGATCACTCAAACTGACAGTGAGGAAAGGGTATCAAGAGTCCCAGCAGTCATCTAAGAAAAGAAATGTATCAACAAAGAGATTCTGACTTCCAGGCAACCTTCTCCCCAAGGTGAAAAATTTCTCATGTGCTTCCTTTAAGAAACTACCCTCACAGAGGTTACCTTACAGGGCAGGAACCTATGTGAAGACATAACCTCTCTGCCATGAGCGTAAGAAGACCAGAGAAAAAGCCAGTGAGCACACCAGTCTTTCAGGCTGAGAAAATGACATGGGTTTTTTGCTTTTTCACTAGGGACTGAATCCAGCAGCTACTACCGCTAAGCACACACTCTGCCACTAGCTACACTCCTGCTTGCATCAGTGTGAGTCTGGACAGAGTGACACTTCTTACCAAACACCAGTGAGGACACCTAGGACTGCGGGTGGTGTGTTAATTCATGTTCCATCCATGAAGAGGGACAGAGGACATTTAAAAATCACTACCTTGCCCTTGTATTTTCAAATGTTAAATATTTTGAGGTTTAAAGATACCATCAAATTTCTTCCATTAGAGAATGCAAAAAGAAAAGCCACTTCACTGAAGAGCATCTTTAAAATATGGGCTCTGAAGACAGTCACTGCCAACGCAGAGACACAGAGAGCAAGCCAAGTAACTCTCAGCGATGCGCGAGTACTAAAACATCTGAAATACGACCAGTAACCGGTTTGTCCAAAAAGGAATTTGGGACATGGGGAAAGGCATGACTTAAGTGAAGCTGGATAGCCAAGGGAGAGAAGGTTACTATTTTTCAGTTTTAAGTAGTATAATAAATCATGTGCAACACCATAATTTAAATTTACAAGGAAGGTAATACTCTTTAAGTTGTAAAAGTGACCTCCAGTGGATAATAATGCTCTCAAATCTGTGGTCCAGGGAACTACATTCCATTGATCGTCATTTTTAAAAAGTCTATATAGGCAACAGTTTTCCACTATAACCTTCACATCCATTTAGCCAATTATATACATATGGTATTTATTGGCTTAATAATGTATCTGGTTATGATTCATTAGTGTGAACTATTAACAGAAAGGTTTTGAGAATATTTACCCAGTAATCGTCAAGCCAACATTGAACCCAGAGACATACAGAATAGTAAGAAAGTTAATTCCTATCTCAATTTCTACTTAAACTTAGGAAAAACATTATGAAGACTGAAATAAAAATTAAGGGACTACTGACATGGAGCATGTATGGAGGTTCAACGTTGACAAAATTTATTAAAAACCTTGAAAACTTTTAGATTCTGTTTTATATGAAATCATAAACATGAAACTATCTTGAAAGTGATAAACTGTAATAAAACACAGAGCTACGGGTACACTGAGGAGCAGATTTCATAACCATGCTAAAAGTACTCTCAGTATAGCTGGGAAAAGTCAGGTTTTTTGGTTATCTAAAACTTCATACTTTTTGCTAATTAAAATAGATGTTAGTCATCATTCCAGAAAAAAGTGGGAGAAAAAAGCAATGAGTAAGTTTGTGGGTTTTGACTACAGTCCAAAATAATTTTATAGCTCAAATTAATAAGCCACTTGTGTGTACAGTATCACTGGAAATATGCAACCTCTTAGAAATGTAGCCATGCTGTACTAAGCATAAATGAAATTATGAGTCAATTTCAAGATATACAATATTCAATCTTCTTACTACCTTCCCTTATAACTTACTGTTGGTTCTCGAAATTGCTTATCCATCTGAAATGAAATAATGAAAGATCACTACAGAAACAACTGAATGTATTCTCTGTTCCTTAAGAGAAAAGCTCTGGCTGTGAAGCTTTGCTAAATGGCGTAAGAGCAAGGAGAAAAAAGTAACCTTTGCTATAGCCGAGCTGTTTCAACGCTGTGACGAATACTGATGAAGACAGACTTCTTATTCTCTTAGCAAGTAAAACTGGTTTCCACCGTAAATAAACCCAAGATGCACCGACAAGTCTTATTTGCTATAGCAGGGGCAGTATTTCTGGGAAACTGGCTCCTTTCTGTAAGAGAATGAACGCTGAATGACCATGTTTAATTATAGCGTTTGATACAAAATGCAAGAGACACATGCTTAGTGCTCCTTCCTTCTAATCCTAGGACTGAACTGGCAGATTCCTCCTGCAAAGGGACAAACAGTAAATATTTAGGCTTTGCAGGCAATGTGTTCTCTATCATGAATACTCATCTGCCACTGGAATGTACAAGTGACCACAGGCAACATCTCCATTAATGGTTGCAGCTGTATCACAATCAATACATTTTCGGAGACCAAAGCTTTGGTTCCATATAATTTTTGTTGTTGTTGTTGTTATTTTCCGGTACCGGGAATTGAACTCACCACGTTGCGCTTGCCAGGCAGGTGCTGTGCCGCTGAGCTAAAGCCCCAGCCCTGGTTCCATACAACTTTAATGTCATGAAGTCTTGTTCTTCTTTTTACTTCTTTTCAATGATTTCAAAATGAAAAAACTATTCTTAGTTCAGGTACTAGACTGGATTTGGGCCAACTACACTGACTTGTATTCTATTCATTAATAAATAGTACCCAGTGAGGAGTTACTGGTGACATATCCTGCTGTAATACATTTTGAAAGACCTTCAGTTCCTTAACTATAAGGTATATTTGTGTAAAATGAATATTTTATGTGATAGAAAGTCAGAATTTTACAAAATTTTATAATAAAAGGATAAATTTCAGATAGAGAAAACATTTGAAATACAAAAATCTATAAATATGAAAGTTCTTTCTCTAATTAAACACTAAAATTAATTTGCCTTTTCTACATATCTCTTTTCCCACCCTAATTCATAAAATGTAAGCAAAACTCAAGTTATATTTTGAGTTCTGGCTGCTCCAGGACCTCCTAGAAGCTGCCAATGGCAATGATCAGTAACCATACCCAATCTCTTACGACCCGCACTCTCCCGCACCATGGCTGGGTATGTGAGCCTGGCGAAGCAACTTAGTTTCAAAATCTACACTGCATTTGTCTAATACACAGAATGCCAGAACCGAGTTCAGCTACCACCAGGGTGACAACATGGGGTCTCCTATGAGGCAATGTAACTTAGGTGTATTTTATATTAATAAAAAGCAATTATTTACCTTGGGCAATTGTTGTGCTCCTGATACAGATCAGATTTCTCCTTTTAGATGTGGGTAAACCACATGTGATAAATGCAACTATGCTGGTCATCTTTCTGAGTCAGAGGACGAAACAGAGGAAGGCAAAGGTCAGAGACGGGAATAACTAGAGACCTTGCTGACCATGTTGAACAGCTTCACAGCCAACCCTTCCTCTCACTCTCCTCTGAACTTCTTGCTATTGGACAGAATGAGGTTCCTTGCTATTTAAGCTAGTATGGAGTCACGTGTTTCTGTAACTCGTCAAAAGCATTCTACCTATGGGGCCGGGGATTTAGCTCAGCGGCACAGCACCTGCCTGACAAGCGCAAGGTCATGAGTTTGATTTCTGGTACTGGGAAAACAAAAAACAAAAAAAAGCATTCTACCTGACACTCCATTGGAACATAATGACTGCAAAACCATGGAAGTACAAGTATTATCATTTAAAATACCTAGTACCACAAAAGTTCTGCATGAGATCAATTAAAATATTACTGTGATGTGGGATGGCCTTTTCCCTTTGAGTTTTAAAATACCCTATAAGATTTTTAAATCAATACGTTTGCAGTACAAAATGGTAACATTCACTGCCAGAGTTGGTACATGTACATAACACATCTTAATTTCCCCCTAGCCTTCTTCCTCTTCTTTCCATCCTTATTGCATAATTGGATTCGAGACAAATGTGGATTTCCCACGTCACATTTGTTGAGATGAGAAAGGCAAATATACATGGAGTATTCTCACCCGGATACCACAAGGACCTCCAAGCCTGAAGGACTACCCACTCTCTGAATGAGAACAGACTTTCCCTTAAAGGCTGACAGGGATGCGCCTGGACCACTTTCTGGTGACTAATAATTACCACTCCAGGAAGTCTGAAGTAGGCCTTACTAGTTACCGGCATCTAAAGGAGTTCCAAATCAGACTAGGTTATATTCAGTGCATTCCAAAATGGATCCAACATACGCAGAAGTACACGACAAACAAGGAGGGATCTTCGTTCCAACTCCTTGGGATCACTAATGCGTGAGTGACCAATAAAGCAATGAATCCGGCCCTTTTTTTCCTTTCAACTTCATTTTATGTAGATAAAACCAAAGCAGTAAAACCATGGTACAGTTCTGTGAGTTTGGCAAACACAATTTTAATGTCACCACCACAATCACAGTGTAGTGCGCTTCCAACCCTACAAAATTCCTTACGACTTTTTAGTCAATCTCTATTACTCCTAGCCCCTGCCAAACACTACTGTTTTCTTATCCACAGGTTGCCTTTTCCGTAATGCTGTGTGAGTCGTTTCTTCTGCCACTGAAAGGTTTTGAGCAGTTGAACAACGTGATTTGATTAACTTAAAAATAATTTTGGTGACTATGAAAAACAAAGCAAAAGGAGAAAAAGGCAAGCTCGTTTGAGGCTATGCAGTTGCCCAGGTTAAAAATGATGGTGACTTCAGTTAGAATGGCAGGACCACAGTGGGGGTAGCACAGATCAGAAAGCTAAGTAGAGGGCAAGCTACTGGGACTGGGGGTAGCTGACGGGGCAGAGAAGTGCAGGGCAGCTTAAAGGGCGGCTGAACGACATGTGATGGAGAGGCCATCGACCAGGATGAGGGAAAGAAGACTACGCGTGCGCACGTGCGCGCACACGTTTGGTGGGGGGAAGGTGGACAATTAAGAGCTCCATAAATCTGGACACCTTCCAAATGTAGACGGTGTTGAGTCTCTCTCCCTTTACCATTTTGCACACCTGCACTGAACTTCAATAGAGAAATTTTACTTACTAGTCTTTGCCCTGCTATTCTTTGACAGAACATGTAAAAGCAGTGGGTAATATATTGTGTCCATGTCAGAGTTCCCAGTGTTAAACTTACAAAAACAAGAAGACAAACTACAAAGCTCTTCCATTTTTTATCTTCGTATTCTAAACAGGTAAGAACTATCTGAATTTCGTAAGAGGGCTACCTAAAATTTATACATCTTTTTTTAAAAAAAATACTAACTCTGTTTAACACCTTCCCACTGGCCTGAACCACTGGTGGTACATGAATGACTGTTCCATCAGGTGGCTTGTACCACTGGTGGTACAAATGGATCTACATCACTTTTATCGTCTTTTTATTAATAAAATTAACTCAAAAAAACTACCCAATGAGACAGTCATGCATATTGCACCAGTAGATCAAGCTGCCTGGCAGCGAAACATACAAATTATAGCCCCATTGTAACCACTTCATTGCACTGGCTCAAGTGCATTAAGAATAGAAGTACTGTTACAAATTGTAACTTTTCTTGCTTTTAACATGCTTTCCTGCTATCAGTACTTATAACTTACTGGCAGAAAAGCATCTGGGGTCCATCTTTTCCACCTTACAAGCTCAACTTGTTGCTGGTGTGATGATGGACTGTCCTGCGCTCGGGCAGAGCTTCAGGGTGGGGAGCAGGTCCCAGCAACACAGTGTAGAAAGCAGATGAGGACTAGAGCTTTACTGTCCTTTTCCTTGGACAACCCACTTCTCCACGTCCATGGGAGAAGATCACAATACCCCTGCATCACACCTCTGAGGTCACCCCACAAGTGTTTTATGCATAGGTCAATCATTTCTATTACGGGCCCAGTCGTGCATTCATTCATCATCTGACCACTATCAACACATCTGCTGAAAGTTTCAGTTTTTAATCTTGACATTTCATGCAAATTTGTTATCTATACAACAGCTATATTTGTTTTAACATGAAGTATCTTTATTTACTTGCCGTTAGGTAAAATGAACATTCCAGATACAGGTACTATAAAACAGTACGTACAGCTGTATAGTTTGTGCACCATACCTCAAGGAAATACCACTTACATCCTAGTTCTGAATTTGGCTGTTACAAAAGTTTTCCATCATATGGGAATAAAATGTCCCAGCAAGAGGCACTTTTTCTTAAGCCATATGGCTTTACAGTAGCCCTGGGCTCTGAGTCCCCTGGCATACGGTTTTGGTACAGGTCTGAACCAGTGTCATCATCTCATTCATTAAGGAAGTCAAGATGCAAAGCAGTGAGCCTGCGTCACACAGCTAGCTCGTGGGAGAGCTAAGTCTGATTCTAGTCTCCAACCCAGACTAGCACTCTATTACAGCAACATGCTGTGTCCGCTAGTGGTGAATCGCTCTTCTCAGACCCGTGTGGGTTACGGGAAAGAGATCTTTGCAGTAGAGATACTCCATCTGCTCCTGCTATTCGTTCCTGTCATGGGTGGACACACAGAGACGTAGTTGGACTTGCTACACAGCCAAAGGGGTGAATGAGTCAAAGGAAGCTCCACGTGAGTGGAGACCACGTCTTAACGGCCTCACACACACTCCCCAGCATACAGCCTACATGCAAGCTGTAGTTTTATATAAGGTAAGGTATTTTCCTCTGTAAGCTGGTTTAGGCTGTGCCCCTCAGGTATCTACTGTACTGTCTTCTGCACCAGGGCAAACACCAGCGTAAAAAGAGCCTGAGGAGCACTGGAGTGTGTTTTTACATCAACATGCTACACCTGTTAATTTTTTGCCTGGGCACATTCAACCAGGGGCAGTGAGATCATAAAATGGAGCACGGGGATACACCTTGTAAATCAAACCCCTCATTTACATTTCGGGAAACTGAGTCACAAGGCTAGATAGAATCCACTCAAGTAATTGCAGCTGGTTTATGCTATTAGTTCCTAAAACTCACCCTGGCCATCCATTAGTTGCTCTTTCCTGAATACCACACATCTTACCACCAATCAACGAATGATGACTGGAAAACCCGAAGGTCAGACACTGTGGACAGGACAGGAATGTCCTTAAGCATGCCTTTCTAGCTCTTGTCTGAGGTGAGCAATTATAAATCATGCATTTGAGAAGATGCACTATTATGTTCTTTTATTCTTTCCATGCAAAAAGAACTACTCAGATGAAAGGAAAAAAGGTTAGTCAGGAAACTATTAGGAGCCTTCACATTTACTGAAAGACAGATAAGAACGTGGGTTGGGACTGTCGTGCATGTGGTTAATTTGGAAAGCCCAGCTGGTGAGTCATACTGTAAAATGCCTCAAGCAATAAATTCTGTAACCTAGATAATCAGTTCAGTCTAATATGATTTTAATTATCTTGTAAATAGGATGTATTCTTAAGTGGCTAACTAAACAAAGGGATTTATTAGAAATAATACACTCTTAAAATTTTCAGCTTTGTTTCACAAATAAAACTTCAAAAGTAAAACAACACTGGAACTTTGTTTCTAGAATACCTCAAATTATGGGGCTAAACTGCAGGTTTAGTCACTGTATTTTGTACACATTTTATAATTCAAAACTCTTCAATAGAAGTAAATGAGCATATCAAAGTGAGATTCCAGTGTTAGCTACACTCTGTCTTTTTGAGACAGGGTCTCACTATGCAGTTCAGCCTGGCCTTCAGCTCACTTTGTAGCCCAGGCTGGCTTCAATTTCGCAACCGTCCTCCTGCCTCAGCCTCCTGATTGCTGGGATCACAGGCGTGCGCCACCGCACCCTGCAGCCACACTCTTTGTTGATCATACCTCTCATACTTGATTACTCACAATATTTGTATGTAAGGCAATTATTTCACCTTTATAAGAAAATTCTATATTTAAATTAATAATGAACTGGAAAAGCCTAAAACAATTTAAATCTCCTGAGATACATGCTTCCCAAATCTAATTTTTCAAAAGTCTAGCAAATGCTGCTAGTACAGGAAAGCTGTGTGTGTGTGCATAAACTTCCACTGTGACAGCCTCCACTTTCTCAGCTGGGCCACAACGCAGCAAAATGGCAGTGCTATATTATACCTTGGTCATGGCTGGCTTCAGAGGAGCTTCCACTATCATGAAAAGTCATCTGCACGGGAGCTAAGGTCAGACAGGTCACATATTCTCTGCCACTTTGTCTATCACAGTAGTGAACCTATAATAGAACACACGCAATCTGCTGAACACTACTTTTAAGAGGAAGCTACTCACAATAGGTCCTTTATTCAAAGTGTGTAGATTTCAAAACAAATTCAAATAATTTATGCAGAATACACCAAATATTTAAAGTCTTAATGGAACCCTCTAGTATCTATGGAAAATCATTAACTCCATTTAAAATCTATTAAAGGAGTTTAGGAAATGCTACACAAAATTACTTTATTATGGGAAGGAAAAATTCACAATTAAAAGCTACACCTATCTTTAAGGACCAGGTTTCCATAATGTATAATGTATAAAGGACTCAAACATAAAAGTCAAAGTTCATTTCATTCTAATGGAACTCTGCCAACCTGAGTTTTCTATCATCTGTGACTCTATGTGTATGTGACTACCACTGAACTAATAGTGACATCCTTCTATTTCTACATGACAGTGCCTACAAAATCACTGTTGAAAAAAATACATAGATTTGTCATGATGTTTGAAGTTTTGACATAATCAAATTAATTTGAATTGGTTTGCAAAATGCAGACCAAAGTGGAGTTCACAGAGTATTATTTTCCTTGTAGTTAAATACAGTTCATCGTTATTAAAGCCACATGTAAGACATGCTGCGTTAGAGGTAAGGCATATGGAAGTGGGACAGTATGAGTCCATCCTCTCAGTAAGAAAATGTCCACCCTTCCAACAGCTACTTTAAAAAAAAAATTGTTTTTTAAAACTGTAACCAAATTATAATATTGCTTTTGTGATAAATTAATAATCTACCTACAGAATGAAATGGGGTTTCCACTAATTACATTAGGAAAAATTAATTTTATCAGCTATATATTGCTCAATTTTTAAACTGTGCATAGAGTAAAGGCTTAGGTGAAAAATTTTGAATTTGTGAGGAAAAGTAAAACACACATTAGTTTCCTGTCTGAGGTTTTATTCTAATTGCTGCATAATGCCCATATTCTTTTATTACAGAATATGGCCCATACTAACTTGGTCATATATAATATAGATCTGACTGAAAATTATAATAATATCAATCTAGTCTAATGGCTTAATAATTCAATTTTTTAAAACCAGTAGGGCTGTTAAGAAGGGCCATCATTTTCCCTGGAGGTAGGGAAAGTTGCTCCTGAGAATCTATAAAAGGAGTTTAGAGCTTGAATCAAGTCAGTATAAAAGCCTTGTTTCCAAAGTACCATAAAGATTTTGTTGTAAAAATATTTGACAACAGTTTTAACTCACTATACTATATCTCCTGAGAAATTACAAGTTTAGTTAATGTATGTAAGTTCAAGAATGTGGAAGTGTTGTTTACTGTACATCAGCTAAGAATGAGGGGGAAGAAATGAAACATCACATAACAAGTTTATACAAAAGCCAATAAATGGTGACTCTGTAATAGCTACAGTGCACAAGCATTTATGGTACCATTAAAATATTATGTCTGATATAGTGCCATTATAAAACATGCTCTTTTCAAATTTCATAAAATATAATCACCCATTCAGCACCAACGGGAAGTCTGTACGAAAGACATGACATTCTCTTAAATATAGTCAGTGAACACACATGTCTGCTGGCTTACTACACTTCTATTTGTTCTCTTAAAGAAATGCAAATTTAAAGACAGAAACACAAAAGAATCTTAGTTTAAAAAAATAAGCTCCAAATTCTGCTTCAATTACTGAAAGATTTAACTTTTCTCCTAACTATATACAATTCACTGTAAGCCTGACAGTACTTAATAAAATACTATATAATCTGTGGACATTCCATATTGGTGTACATATATAACTCAGGTGAAAGATAAATGTAAGGCTTCATACAGTCCCAAAGATGTCACTGCTAGTTGTCCTCCAATGCTCTTCCATTGTAATTGCTAGCTGGGTACTTGGATGCTTAGAATAAAGACTTTCTTTCCCAACTCCCTTGTAGATATGACCAGCCAGATGACTAAGTAGAATGTGTATGAAAGAATTTTGTGGTAGCTCTCCAGAAATTTTTAAAAGAGCTTTCAAGCGTATGCCTTTTGTTGTCCTTTCTCACTCACTTGCCAGTCCGACACTTGGAGTACAGACATTACCATCTTTAATCATGAGGAAACACAGATATGGTGGAGTGGTGAGACAGGGGGAACCCGGGTCCTTGAAGAACAGAACCGCATTACCAGCCCTTGACTGCATGATTGTACACTTTCACCTGACCAAAAACCAATCCTTACTCTATATTGCCGGGCTTTTTATTACTCAAGAAGGAACCTAGGGCTAGGCACGGTGGTGCATACCTGCAATCCCAGCACTACAGGGGCTGAGGCAGGAGGATCGCCATGAGTCTGAGGCCAGCCTGCACTACAACAGTGAAACCGATCCTTGCTCCCGAACTGACACCACAGCCAATCATAAAAGGCACTCCAGGGAGCTACGAACATTTAGGGCAAGGCCCTGTTCTGCTCTCCACCCACTTCATGGGTCAGCACGAAGAATACACAGTGCACAGGGAGGGGTAGGTGAAGTGAAGGAAGCATCCAGACTGGCAGCCTTAGGAGGAGAAAGGTATAATCAGCGAGTGGGGAAGCTCTCAGAGAACAGCTCTAGACAAGGGTAGTACCTACACAAAGGCAACGTCTTCTGGTGAGGTTTGCTAACACTGAATCTATGGCACCCGCTTCCAGATTTACTGGCAGTTTTAATGAATACGAAGAGACCTTGCTGAAGGAGTCCCAGGAATGTAGCATACCTGAAAAACCAAAAAGGACAGAGGAAGACATGTTCACTCTGACTTCCACGGCCCTTGTAAGGAAAGAAAGAAAATCTTGGCAGATGCCAAGGAGCTAGCTAACCCTGCAACCAAGTAACACCTGACAACAGAGGGGACCAGGGGCAGGAGCCACTGTTTCCCGAAGGAACACTGCTGCCCCTGAGGACAGAGCTGGGAGAAGCTGATCACCACCTCAAGAAAACTATGGGTATCACCTACAAGGAACCCAGCCTGGGATGAGGCCAGGCTAACAGTACCATTTTCCCCTGCCTTAGTCCCCCTGCAATCCTCTCAAGACCAGAGGAATAAGAGGTAGAGTGTGGAGTAAACTGTCTCAGATTCAGATCAAGCCCTCACCTCAATAATCAAATACCCAGAGATGCTCGAGCGAGAGGAGAGAGAGAGACCCAGGTATATCGCCTCCTCTAAGTCTCTTGAGCCAAAATGAATGCTTGTAATGGAGGTGTATGAACCTATAGTTTTCTCTTGGGGGTGCGGGGGCACCAGGATCGAACTCAGGACCTCACGCTTGCCAGACAGGTGCTGCAACACTGAGCTAAATCTGCAGCGTGAATTTGTAGTTTTACACTGAACTGGATGAGAATTTTGTTTCTTTGTTTGACTGATTGGCTGGTGCTAGGGATTGAATGTAGGACACTACATATGCTAGACAAACTCTACCACTGCGCTACACTGCAGCCTTTGAACTACATTTTTAAAAAGCGGTAACTAGCAAACTGTGGGACTTGCCAAAGATAGCACAAATGAACACGAGTGAGAGATCTGACAAAGCATTAAGAGTAAAGCAATGACTGAAGAAATATCATTTTATATTTTCCCCTACTGTTCCTACTGCAAGAAAGAAATATTATTTCCTATTTTCTCCTATTCAGACTGCCTAATCAGCCACATAAAAGTATGTGGGAAAAAAGTATGAAACTATTGCTTGAGGACCCAATTTCAAATTAAACAAAAATATGCTGCTGAGAGGCCTTCAGAGAGTAACACTTTGCATACCTGACCCATGACTCATAAACACAGCTCTCTTCAGGTATATATTTATTTTCTTCTTGGAAATAAAAACAGAAGTGTTCATAAAACTAAATTTTTAAAACGTGGGTGACACTTTGAAACTCACCCTTCTAGATCTAAAAATGTGATCCAATGAATCAGCAGAAACCCAGCATCTTAGAACACTGCTGAAGTAATTAGGGCAATAAAATTCTATTATGTTCTATTATGCACAAATCTTCAGAACTGACGGGCAAAGTCTTTCTGCTAAGTCAAATCTGTGTAGCAGTTCTATATCTGTGGCCCTAAAATTTCCAGTGTACCATGTAACAGGTCTCTGATTTTCATGAAAGAGAAATGAATCAAGTCCATTTTAGATTATGAAATCTTCATATGTTTAAGATTTATTTTTTATAATCATAAAATTTTGCTCCTTTTGATCTCTAAAGCAGGACGGCAACCTTTCAAAGCTTTCGATGATGCACACACCCTGCAGCGCGCGCCCTAGGTCGGCCACCGCTGCTTTAATGTGTAAGCAGCTGATGCTGTAATGCTTGTCTCAGATTTATAACACATCAACAACGTGAATTGACATTTTGTTTTTCTCAGGAATTCCTAAAAATTATTCCACTAAGAGCTGAATCACAAATTTCAATGTCAAATAACATGGCTCCATTTGAAAACTGCAAACCTACATTTTTATTTTAAAATAAATTTCCTAGTTTGATTTGCAACTCAATAAACCCACATGACAAATTATACTTGTTTATTCTGACATGTATCTTGCCAGTCTAATGATTTCCTTTTTCTAAAAAGAGGCAAAAATCATTTCAACTATTCACATAATTTAAGAAATAAAATAGTATAAATCTTAGAATAATTTACATTAGAAGCTACTAGGTATGTGATTTTTTCATGCTCATTTGAAAATATGTGGGGTCATCCAAATGAACATTACTCTCCAAAAAACAGTTGAATCAAACTGTCTCCTGCAGGGCTGAAGTTCCTTGATGTTGCGGGACAACTAAATATTTCACTAATCTCAGCAGGGAACTGGTTAACTGCCAGTCTGTCAGATGTTTTTAATGGCCATCTCCTGTGGGGACAAAAATGAGCAGGGTGTGAAAAATACTTAGGCTTAAAGAAAGTTGTTCATTAGATCATTAAGGAATGATAAAGGCCTGCACTTATGTAATACATAACAGAAATCACAGTGTTAAAAAAACACAGGTTTGATTAGTACAGTGCAGGTGCGTTAACTATGAGCCTACTTCACAGAGCAAGAAGCTACGCCACTGTAGTTACAGCACAGAAGTCCTACCCAGAAGAGAAGAGAACAAGGAGCTGAAGAGCCGCAGCTTAGCAATAAATCTTAGGATAAGCAAAACATGCTTGATTCTTGCACAGCCTGCACACCAGCCGCATAAAAGAACCTAAATCTTTATTAACACAAAATGGCACGTTCTTAGGAAGGTATGAAGCAGATTTGGTAAGTAAGTAAGTTGGCCTTAAACACTTATTTTTTTAGAAAACCCGAGGGTGTAAATTATTTTTTTAGGTCAAGTGCAATCAATAGTGCAACTCTACATTATGTTAGTTCTATGTAAAAGTAATTATAATAGATTATTTTATTTATGGGAAGCATTTAGAACTGTGGCTTGCTCATGGTTAATGTTTTATTAAAACAAATATTAGACATTCCTATTTCGATAACACATCCCATTACAATAACGTAAGATAAAATTATGTTAAGATGTATATATTCTAATTGGATAATGTGTTTCTAACTTCCTCTAAAGTTTTTTCTGCAATGTCTTTCATAATTAAACTAATACCACATCCACTCCTTTGTGACAAAAACATAAACACATTAACATAGTTACATACCAGTGTTTTACTTAATGAGTATGTGTTTTCACTAAGAGTGCAATAAACTTACCACAATAATGCCTCTAAAGGGATCGGGATAAATGAGTGAATGAAATCACATTGCCTAGACTGAGACTCAACTTGTTGTTATCTTTTAGCAATTCTGTATTTTAGATAAGGTTCAAAATTTACATGTTTATATTTGGTGTTCAAAATCTGGCAGTAATGTACTAAGGTTTATTTCTAGTAGAAGCCATGGATAAAAATGAACAAAGGGAGGAAAAAAAAGATGCATTGTTAGCACTGATTTTTTTTAGTGGTCCTGGAGATTGAACCCAGAGCCTCATACATGCCAGGCAAATGCTCTACTATTGAGCTACAGAGCCAGCCCTTTTGAGATGGGTCTCATTAAATTGCTCAGGCTGGGGGCTGGGGATTTAGCTCAGGGGCAAAAGCGCCTGCCTGGCAAGCGCAAGGTCGTGAGCGCAAGGTCGTGAGTTCGGTTCCTGGTACCGGAGGAAAAAAAAAAATTGCTCAGGCTGGCCTTGAGCTTGTGATCCCCTTCCTCATCCTCCACAGCAGCTTGGATAACAGATATACGTTATCATGCCCAGCAACACGAAATGATTTTTAACAGATAGTTTTATATGTACTAGAAAACAAGCTTCCTTTTCTTGTAGTGGGCACACGTGTTTGCCACATACATTCATTTACACATGTTAAAATAAGCCGTATTCAGAGGACTTTGTGAAGACAGGTCCTTTTAATAACGAAAACTTTCCCAAATCAAAGGAAAAGTGCAGTTGTACAGCATTACACCATTAAAGCTAAACTAATACAAACTCTTAGTGAGGCCAATCTACTTTCCAGATGTTAGAATTCTATTGCACTGAACATCACTTTAAAAAATGGGTACAAAAGACAAGACTTTACAAATCCTTTCATGATATATTGGCTTAATACCACTTAACTTTTTTTACAAAAATATAGGAATATGATGCTGTCTTGGCCAGGAATCATGGGTTTTAGAAATATGCAATATACAGTTGTATTTAAAATACATGTAATTACAGGCAAGGTTGCAGGGGGAAAAGGACCCCTTGTACATTGTTGGCGGGAATGTAAACTAGTACAACCACTATGGAAATGTGTATGGAGATTCCTCAAAAAAATAAAAATGGAAATGCCATTTGACCCAGCTATTCCCCTTTTAAGTATCTTCCCCAAAAAGTTTTAGACATCGTATCACAGTGATCCATGCACACCCACATTTATAGCATACAATCCATAACAGCTAAATCTTGGAAGTGGCCTATACATCAAAAGATGGGTAGATAAAGCAAATACAGTATTTACACACCGTGGGTATTACCCTGGTGAAAGGATAAACCTGAGCCATGTACGGGAAAAAAAACACATTGAGACCGTAACATTAAGTGAAATAACTCAGACAGACAAGCTTAAATATTGCATGGTTTCTCTCATCTGAGAAACCCAAATTACGGTATAAATAAAGAGCAAGTGAAAAGATAACAGAAAGTAGGGAAACAGACCTTTCTCAAACGGAAAGGGGGTCAGGAGACGGAGGGAGGTGGGGCAGTGGGTGAGAAGAGGAATTAAGATGCGTCAGGTGCACTCATCAAACCCACACAAAGACGAAAACACTGTACACTGCAGACTCACACTAGTAAAAACAAAGTGTGGAGGAAAGTATAATCACACTCATGGTTTTTAAAAGGCCATTCTGACTTCCACTGACAGACACAATGGAACAGCAAACAGCCCCGGATGTTACACACAAAACAAACATGAGAGGACTCCGAAAGGTGGAGAAAAGGAGGAAGACCAATCAGGGATTTCAGGAATGAAGAAATAGCATGGTAGCAAATTCCTGGGTTTTTCTTTCACTATGTATCTTGGACTGGATGCCAGAGAATCCAGCAACCTGGATTGACGATGTGTACAGAAAAAAAAACACAACAAAACAAACAAAAACGGAAAGCCTATGTTCTCAAACTGAAGGAAAAGGAAAATAACAAGATACTTCCCACTCCAAGGAATCACCATGCGGGAAAAAGCTGGCAGAACCAGTACAACCTCCAGAAGCAAAGGCCAGTTAGGGAGTCCACACTTTCATCTTGAGGAGTCTGCGATAGGGACCCTGCTAGCGTAAGGCAAGCACAGGCTAATCATCCTGTTGGATGCACAGATGTTCAGCTTTATCTGGAAGTACTCTGCTCCCTACCTCTCCTTGGCCGGGTGGGGTCAGGAGAGGCGCAGGGGGTCAGGACCTTCACTGCTCCCAGCTGCAGCAAGTTCTGCTCCTCCCGACACAGTGCCCACGGAGACTAAGTAGAAAACATGCACTTCTAGTAACAAGGCGGCACCCTACGCCCCAAATGGTACAGTATCAGAGGAGGCTTACGGGAACAGAAATTTTAGGAACACAGTATTTAAATGTCCAGAATTCACAGAATATCATTCCTTACCAAGAACCAGGATAATCTCAAATTGAAAAAGAAAAGATCATCACCCAGTCACTGACATCAGAGATGTTAGTGTTATCTGACAAGTATTTTAAACTAGCCATCATAAACATGTTTTGGAAATTAACTGATCACATTTGAATCAAATGGAAAATAAAAACCTCATCAAAGAAGACTCAGTAGATGGCCTTAACAGCAAAATGAAGAGAACAGAAAAATGAATCATTAAACTTGAAGACATAAAATACAAATTCCCCAATCTGAAAAACAGAAAGCAAACTTTAAAAAACACCTGAACGATCTGTGGGACTGTAACAAGTGATAGAAGAATATTTATGTCAGCAGAGTTCCAAAAGGAGAAGACGCAATGGGTGAGTTTGAAAAAGAATTCAAGGAAATGATGTCTGGAAAGCCACCAAATTTCGGTAAGATTTAAACCTACTCCTTCAAGGAGAGCAAGCCTCCACACAATAAACACAATAACACAATAAACATACAGAAACACAATAAACATACAGAAACCCACTTGAAAACACATAATAATTAAACTTCTGAAAATTAAAAAAAAAAATCTTTGAAGCAATGAGAAAGGAACAACTCCTAATCTACAGAGACAAAGCAACTACTTTGCCAGTAGTTCTTTAAAAAAAAAGGCTACAGAAAATTGGCTATTTTTCAAGTTTTAAAAGAACTGTCAATCCAAAATTTTATACCCTGCAAAAGTATTTTAAAGGAAACACCAAAATATTCTCAAATGAAAGGAAACTAGCGAGTTTTCAGCCAGTAGATATAGTCTAAAACAACAGCTAACGGTAAATTATTGAAACAAAAAGGAGATGATGAAAGCAAGAGTCTTGCAACTCCATCGGGAAGGAAGAACAAACCCAGAAGAGTTAAAACATGATATTTGAAGCAAAAATTAAGATGCTCTGATCCTGTTCTTGAGGTATGAAGAGGAAGTACTTGACGCAGTGAGCTGATAAACCAAGGCACACAGCAAGCACAGAGAAAAGCACAGCATTTCTGGATCTTCTTAATAAAATGAGAGTCAATCTGTTATCAGAAAAACTCAAATTCAAGAACATACAAAATAAGCGGTCAGTATTCTTCAAAAGTATTAAGACTATAAAAGACTGAGCTGCTAGTTGGTTAGAAAGACTTAGTAGATATAACAATTAAATCCAAAGTGGGGTTCCAGCTTGATCCCAAGGAAAAGGGCATGAGTAGGAAAACTGACAAAACATGAGTAAGATCTGCAGGTTGGTGTACATCGATAATTACATTCAGTTATAGAACAGTGAAGATTAAACTCAGTAATACTTTACATTTTCTCCGAGGGCCCAAAATTCTTTCTTAGAAGCCATTTATCATAGGAAAATAAAACCTTGAGTGAAACATTCAAGATATATGCAAGAAGTCAAGAGGCTATTAGAAGATGTAAGGGACCATTTTAAATTTTCCTGTGCGTATCAAAATTTCACGTTAAGAACAATGAAAGAATAAATGGAGACTTTTTCTGCTACCGTCTGGATCTTCAACGTGCCCCCAAAGACCCCAGTACTGAAGGCTGGTCTCCAGCTGGTGTGCTATTGGACGATGGAGCCTTTTGAAGGCAGGGGTACTGCAAAGACGCTAGGTCACTGGGGACTACTTCTGCAGTGGGTAAATGCAGTATGGAGGTGAACAGACCTCCTCCACCACATGCTCCCGCCATACGTACCGGGTTGGCACAGGCCCAAAGCAACAGGGCCAAGACCATGCAGTGAAACTTCTCAAACAATGGGCCAAAGAAATCTTTCCTCTTTACGAATGGATTATATTAGGTATCCTGTGAGAGTGGCAGAAAGTTAATATGTTTTCTTAATTAGTAAAATAAAAGTCACTGTAAAATGTGGTGCCGTCTGCCTCTGATATGGAAAAAAAGATGCAGGAAAAAAAAGTATTTCTGGCCTAAAAGCCTGGAATCCTACAATATCTAAAGAATCAAGAAAAAGACGAGTTAGTTACCTACTTAAGTTAGTATTTTAAGAGAGAAAAAAATGAAATATAGAGCTATGCTCAAGAAGCAAGGTAATGATGACCAAGAAAAATTAATACATTCTACTGGAATTACAAAGCTCAGAGGAAATACACTGCTGCTTACGTTGCAAGCCCAAACTGGTAGCAAATACCACTGACATTACTTTCTAGATATTTCAATTTCTACCCTGGGGTATTACTACCAAATTTCAACTTTCTCCTCTATCATTTAGTTTACTTATTAATTTATTCTGACACAGGGTTTTGCTACATAGTTTGGGCTGTCCTTGAACTCACTATGTAGCCAAGGCTGGCCTTAAACTTGCAGTTATCCACTTGCCTCAGCCTCCCAAATGCTGGAATAACAGGCATGTGCCGCCACACCTTATGCTCTATCATTTATTTTATTATAAAAAGTTTTCACTGAAGCTACTCTAAAAGGAAGTAGTAACCATCTAAATGCTAACTCTATTAGCTTCTTTTTTGCAGCATTTGACATTAGCAGGTGAAGAAGAAACGAAGTGAGATTACTGACCCAGAAGTCTAGAGAAGAACAAGTTTAAGAGAGAAAGCAAAGTTTAGAGTTTGAGTCCAGACAGGGCATATATCTCAAAAAATAAAACTCAAAAGTATTCAGAATAACAGAACCTAGAGTCTCTATAATGTACTATTCAAAGAAGTAGAATATAATCTGAAATTACCTGACCTAGAATAAACAGGAAAAAGTGATCATACTCAAGTGAAAAGGTGGATAAGAGACCCAAACTCAATAGCCTCAGCTGCTCAAATTAGCAGAACAGGTGTTTACTGCACCTAGACTAACTATACAGAGGGAAAGTAAAGGAAAATATGTCTGCAATGAATAAATAGATAGGAAATCCCATCAGAGAAATAGAAGCTACTAAAAAGAACAATACGGAAACTCAAAAAATAGAAAACACACCATCCAAAGTTGAAGTCAGTGAACTTCCTGGTCATTAAAAAGGATTCAATCTTATGTTCGGGGGGCGGCAGGGGGAGAACAGTCTCAGCAATCAGGAACAATATTAAAGATGCATGGAAATCAAGTCTCAGAAGGAGAGGTGAGAAAAAAGGAATGGAAAATTTATCAAGCCTAAAATGATGAATCTACAAGCCAAGGAAAATAAGAACTGTAAAAAATCGTAACAAGTTAGAAAAAGGCACAGAATGGATTCTTCCTCACAGCCTCTAGAAAGAACCAACCATGCTGACACTGACTTTAGACTTCTGGACTCCAAAACTGAGGAAATATATGTATTTTTTTGTTCAAGGCACTGTCCTCTTATATAGTCAACTATGCAGTGGACATCTTTATAGATTTTTCATGTTTTGAATTATTTTCTTGGGATGGATGCAAAGATTACAAGTTGGTAATTAGTGGGTCAATTCAATGGACACTTTAAAAAATCAGTAGACTATAGACTCTACCCAAATCCTGGCTGACTGCTGAACTTCACCTATACAAAGGGAGAACTTAAAAAGCCAAATGTGAAAGTAGGCAGAAATTGGTGAGAACTGGTTGAGACATGACATGTTTGCTTCTTTGTGTACTGAGTGCAGTCCCCAATCTGCACACAGCTCAAATGATAGAAAGTTAAAGTTTTACTATGTTGAAAAATCAGTGACCATGAGGCTAACAGATTAGAAATTTAGAAGACAAATGCTGATGCTAGGACACACAAACAGAGTGCATCCCCAAGTATGAGAATAAAGTAGTCAGGAATCACACAATTAAGAGAATAAACTAGTTCAAATTACTGGTTTGCAGTTGTATTATGCAAGCACAGAAGAGACCATAAGGGCAAAAGTTACAGTTGGAGGATGAAAGAATTGAGTGGAAATATCACAAGGAATAGCACCAAGGGGAATTTTGTAGTTTTAGTCTAAGCAACCTGACTACTAGATCAAAACAAAAAGACAACCTTCAAAAGAAAAGATGACCCATAGTTGCTACATATTATCCATGATGTCTATTTTTCAAACAAAAGTTAAAGATAATGCAAAAACCAAAATAAAACAAAACAAGAAAAAGAAAGGAAAGGAAAGTAGGAATCACACAATTAAGGCAGTCAACAGAAACTGACTCCTACAGAGCCCATGTTTGACGTAGCTGACAAAAACTTCAAAGCAGCTATTACAAAGATGTTCAAAGAATGAAAGGAAAGTAAGACCTTAATAACCATACAGATAGGAAATCTTAACAGAAATAAATATTTTAAAATCCAAATGTAAATGTCAGATATGGAAAACAGTGTAACTGAAATTAAAATTACTATATGGGATCAAAAGAAAATTGGAGAATACAAGGGAAGAATCAGTAAGCTTCAAAACAGTTCAATAGAAATGACATAGTCCTACAGATTAAAGAATAAATAAACAGATCTCTGGATCAGTATCAAACAGACTCAACATATGTCTGGCTGGAATTCTATATAGGGAGGAAAGAAAAAATTTGGAAAAAGAAACAGTAGCCAAAAGCTTTCTAAGATTGGTTAAAACTAACTTAAAATTTTATAAAGCTGAGTCCTGAGCATTATTAAAAATACTCCTAAATGTAGCAGAGTCAAACCAGTAAAAACCAAAGATAAACAGCTATCTTGATAGCAGCTAGAGAAAAATGTAAGCCATTACATTCATGGTGCCGAAAGCACTTAGCTACAGCTATCCTGTAAGGAAAAATGGTGCTCACTTTGGGAGGACACATACGGAAACAGAAGACATGAGCTCCAACTCTCACACCATCCACAAAAACGAACTTTAAATATTAAATATGTCTTAGCACTAAACATTAAAGCTAACACTATAAAATGTCTATAAGAAAACGTAAGTAAATATATTTGAGACCTAAGATCTCTTAGATAAGAGCAAACTGGAATAAACCATAGGGGAAAATGGAAAAATTTTACTTCATCAAAACGGAAAGTTTCTGCATTTCAAAAAGCCACATTAAAACAGTAAAAAGACAAGTCAGTGGCCGGGAGATAGTATCTGTAATGCATACAACTTCTTTTCATGATATGAAGAATTCTTATGAAATTAGGAATAAGGAAAAAATCACAGAAGCTGAGTAAAAGATGGACACTCCACAAAGATTAATAATAACCATAGTAAGCAAATGAAAAGCTCACTTGCTTCATCGCTGATGAATACAAACTAAAATTATCAAAGACATACCACTGTAATCTCAACAGAATGACCACAGTAGTACATGGAACCTCATACATTGCTGGTAGGGATATAATGATACGGTACACAGAAAAATAATCTGTTTATTTTCAATATAAAATTTTATGTGCACTTACCATATGACCCAGCAATTCCACTCCAATGTGTTTTTGCAAGAGAACTGGAAACATGTCTGCATAAAATTGTGCATAGCGATGTTCAAAAATAGCTTTATATGTAATAGTACCCAACTGAAAACAACCCAAATGCCCATTAACAGGTAAACAAATTGTGGTATATGTGCATACAGACTGGTACTCAGCAATAAAAAGGAACAACATTGAGTCACAAAAATGTAAATGAATCTGGAAAATGTACTTAGTAAAGGAAGTCAGACACCAAACTGTACATACTGTAAGATTCCATTTACATGAAATTCCTGAAAAGGCTTTAGTGCCGGAAAGAATATTATGGTTGTCTAGAGCCAGGGAAGGTGAGGAAAATCAGCTGCAAAGAGGCACAAAGACATTTTTTTTACAGTAGTGGAAACAGTCTCATCTTGCTTACAGTGGTAATTAACATGGTAGTATACATTTTAAAAATGCATGAAACTGTACAACTAAAATTGAGTGTTTTATTGTATGTAAGTTATACCTCAAAGTTAACTGAAAGATTTAAAAAGTTTAGTTACCTTTAACACAAAGGTGGGCATAAGTCATTTTTGTACTTCTCATCATTAACGTCATAGTTATTTCCTGGCAATGGCTACCTTAGAAGCTTAATACCATTTGACACTCAATCAGACGTGACTTCCTGCCTTTCCACCTGCCAGCCTCCACCTCTGTTACCATTCTAACGTTAGTCCCAGGAAAGCAGGACCCTTGACTGCCCTCATGCAGTGTCCTCAGTGCCAAGAAGTATGCCTGGCTGGTGGTAGGTGCTCAGTACAGAATTTGAAGTCGTGAGTGAATGAGTCTCTTACGTGTTAGCATTCACTGTGACACTCCACTAGACCTTTGTCCACTCTCCCCGGCCAGCCTTATCTACTTCTACGGCTCCAATTGTGCCTACATCACGATGACTCTCAGATCTGTGCCGAGTCCTCCCTGCTGATCACCAGACTCATTTCAAGTGTTTTTTGGACAACTTCACTTCAGTGTCCTACAGACAACACTCATTCTGCAGACTTAGAATGGAACTCACAAACCTTCCGTAAGCTTATTAATCTCACCTACTGTAAAACTGCTTAAAATACCTCACACTCATACTACTTCATTTATTCCTGTACACTATTTCTATGTGGAAGGATACATGTACATAAATGATTTCTTTCTCCGTATTTCCCTATTGGCAAATCTATATCTATATCTATCTATATACATTTAAATGGATACTCTATTCTTTAAAAAAAAGTCACAGTCTCTTTGATGGTAAGTGTATGGGTCACAAACATCAAGTACACGGAAGATGGGATAAAGGAAGAAGGCTGCTATCAGGTTTCAGGGAGCCCAGTCACACATAACTCCCACTCTGAACCCCTACGTCAGCGTAATCTACACTGAGGTCACGCTGTTTAGAATAAGTATGTAAAGGAAATCTGTAGCTACAAAAGCCTGCTGGAATCATATTAAACTTCACAGAAGGAGAACTACTGTTGAAATGTACTAAGTAGGAATTATATTTGAAAGCAAAGTTTTAAATTTAAGTAGACATTCTCATCTTGCTGGAAATGCCACCCCTACCTAGAACAATAATGAACTTAGGAGGCTGAAGCAGGAGGACTGCTGCGAGTTCAAGGTCAGCCTGGGCTATATATTGAGTTCAAAGCCAGCTAGAACTACACTGTAAGGCCTTGTCAAAAAAAAAAAAAAAATCCTTCAGTAAAACTTTTTTATTTTGGAAAACTAATATGGCTTAACTAAAATACCAAGGGTTTCTTTGCATTATTTAGTGAAAAAAATCCTAGTTTGTCACATTGTAAACTGAAGATTCTCAAATCACCCCAGTGGATGATGATCACAAGAAAGATACAGAATAGCAAAGTAAAATTAAATATAGATAGAAAAGATAGCTCATGTTCATTTTCAATTAAATAATGACATTTAAATAAAGGAACTGTTTATACTTCTACATTTCTAATATGATTGGTATGGAAAAGCATAAAAGATATAAAACAATAAGGTAAAGTCGCTGCCTGGCAAGTGCAAGGTCATGAGTTCGGTTCCCGGTACCGGAGAAAAACCAAAAAAAAAAAAAAAAAAAAAAAAGGTAAAGTGCTGTACAACATAAAACAAAGCCTACCTTCAACTCAAATGCACAGCATTAAAAATATGCTTGCCATAATTTTCTTTAAAACTTCAAAAAAAAAATATGACAGAGATTCAGAAGACTTCCTTCTAAAATGATAAAAATCTTTAGGTGAGTCCAAGCAAGGATAAAAGCATGAAAAGTATAAGTCTTTAGTCACTTTCTGTTCTGTGAAATCAACTTTGCATAATATTTTTACTTATCTTGCAGATTTAAATAAAAGGATCTGAACTTAATGCCTATAATCTAATGTGCAAATTACCCTTCTGTAATTTAAAATTTTCAATTGAAGACTATAATAAAAAAATTAAAAGTTAAAACAACTTTGTTTTCCACATACTCACATATTTTTCCTTGTCAATACAATATAGCTGTCACATACAATAGCTCGGTGAGGCTTAAATCAAATTGTAATGCCTGAAGGAAGGCCAAAGAAGGGTTTACACAATACTCAATAAGCAATAATATCTGTTCAGTGTGCAATAAAATAAAAAGATACTAACCTAAAAACAAAGAAAGAGAATTTATTGTTTTTAAATTCCAGAAATAAAAGTAACAGAATGCATATAATCTGTAACAAGCTGATCCTCTACACTACAGTCCAGTTAAGACATATAAGAAATAGCAACAATCTATGTTTTCTACCAGGTACACATACCCGAGAAAGCTACCTAGAAAGAAACACTCTTTAAAACTCTTAACCGCAGAGCCTTGTACTGACGTTAGGAAGGTGAGTTGTGCATGTGACAGACGCTGAGCCACTTCCCAGAGATTCTGTGCACTTCCTAGCTGTGGATTGTGATCCATCAGCAACACAGTATTTTGCATCAATGCCAGCTCATTCAACCAAGGAAGCACAGTAATGTTTTAAAACCATCTGTTTATAATCACCAGTACGTGAAAATCTCAGTACACAGACATGGAAATATTTAACTTAGCCATAAATAAAAGTGTATGATCTCAGTATATGCTTTTAAAAGAGGTCTGGGTGGTCAGTTCAATAATGGGGGAAGCAGACTACCTCTCGGGTGAAGTGAAGATATACTTAAATTACGTTTGTTGTCACTCATTGCCAAGAACAAACAAAATGAATTTTAAAAATTAAATGTTTTCTGGCAGCAAAATTACACCTTCTGTAATACATCCAAGCAAAAATCAATTCAGAGGTTGAATGTGATTTGTGCTTTGTTTCTATAAAAATGCAGTATTACTCTGATATTTCTAAACAATTAGATTTGCAAATAAGCAGGGATTTTCTTTTCATTAGAGTTTATTTCTAATTCATCCTATGCAGATTACATGTAGAACTAAATATTACTTAATTTCAACTATAAATCAACATCTTTGTTAAAACAGTGATTTATTGTGATTCTTTAGATAACAAAAACAAATTCTAAAATTATAACTTCAAGTTAAGCATTTAAAATTTCAGTTGACAGCCAATAATTGGTAACAGCTTCTTTTATATTAATAGTCCAATTAAAAACACTAATAACTACCTGGCAATAGATTTGAAAGGATCTAAAAGGTTCAATGAAGGAAAAAAACAAAACCAAACATGCAAAATACCCCCCAAACACATGATCTTCTCATTTTATAATCTAAACTTGTAAAATGTTTATAAATACATGATCATTCTACACAGTACAGGTCATCTAGGGCATCTCTAAAGGAAATTACAGTTTTTGGTCTTACGGAATGAGACTAGGGTGGGAAAGAGGCTGGCGACAGTGCGGGCTGGCAGCAGCATCTGACTACACAGGAGCAAGCTCAGTTCCTTCAGTCAGGCTGGTGACTGCAGTTCATACATGGCTTTCAAGGCAACTAAGAAATCAGGACACATGTATTTCCCTCTACTAGAATTAACAATTCTTTTAAAAGCTCTGAAAAACCCACACAGGAGTACTGGTTTGTTTTTCTCCCCCAAAGGGAACAAAGCATAAATGAAGGGGGGTTTCCATTCCGAACTTCACTTACACAAGTTAAACCGTAAGATGGTTATAGACTACTTCATGAAACAGAGTTGCTGGAATCATCGCAGGCAGGTGGTACTCCACCTGGATGGTTCAAAACAGGATCCAATGAAACAAATACATACTATGCCTCAAATACCTAGAAAGCATTTCATCACTGTTCAAATACCATGTTGCACCTTAAGGGTGTGCCTGAATCATTATCAGCAACAGAACACCAAATTCAAAACTGCGGTGAGAGTAAAATCATTAGAGAAACTTTAATGTAAGAGAGGGAGAAAATGAGTGTGAATACTGACGCCAAATGTCTGGAGGCAGAAGACAGGGCGAGGGAACAGACGCACCCGATCAAGATCCACTGCACGACGGGAGAAAGGAGGGACGGGGGAGACAGGGAGGAAGAAAGAGAGAGGGGGTGGAGGGGGAGCGAGGGAGGGAGGCAAGGAGGAAGAAAGAGAGAGAGAGGGAGGGAGGGAAGGAGGAGGGAGGGGGAGAGAGAGAGACAGAGACAGAGCGTATGAATGCATGAATATGAATGAGTGGAGAGCCAGGCAGCAGCAGAATTACTAGACAGAAAAACGAAGCATGTACATACGGCTCTCTTTTTGTTGTGTTATTCTTTGTGTTCCTAAATAACTTACAGTGTAAGTGGCATACAGCCACACTAGCAGGCAAGGATGAGCTTTCCAATGAATAGATGAAGGATCTGGGGCTAATGTTTTTTCTTTTTGCTATTAATTCATACCTGAAAGCCTTGAATCCTTGCTAAATATTCCAGTTGTTTTGAAGGTTGTACTGGAGAACAAGGGGGAGTAGGAGAACTTCCTTTTAAACCTATGGCTTCAGCTGTAGTTGTTCCATTCATAAGGAGTTCCCTGGCAATTGTAGCTGAGCTATTCGATGTGGGAGATATACTGAAGAAAGAGCTTGAAGGTTGGTTCATATCTTTGGGTGACAAATAGCCTAGAGCAGTGCCAGAGATTACTTTGTGGCGGCTGGCTTCCATCTCTTGATAAACATCAGGAGACAGATGAAGAATTCCTTTCGGAGCTATAAATAAAATGAAGGAACACTGTTAATATACTTTAAGTAACTGAAACAGAAGCATGTTGCAGTATTATTAACTCAATGGCTTCCTTTAGTCTGGTAACTGAGAACCGTGCCGATCAATCGCTGTCCTTTTATCTGTAAAGAACTGCAGCTTCCATTTAGAAGTGAATCACGTATGTTTCAATATCTTTAGAATCAGAACTTCTGAAACTCCACAGAAGCGATTTCAGGGAGGCTTGTGTATGTCGGGATGCTGTGGAGGGGCAAGGGAAATCGGGGTGTGAACGTCCAATGCGGAAGGGGGCTGGGCACGTGAGCGTCTTCACCCTACAGCTAGCACCTTGTATCTCCTAAAAGAGAGGAGCATGCCACAGTGGGTGTGGCAGCTGAGGCACAGAAAGTAAAACAAGGCAGCACCAGTGCACACCCCTTCAGACGCACAGACCTACATACCCAGTGACCCACTGGTCCTCTTCTCTCCAGACAGACATCCTGCAGGCTTCAAAAACTGCAGAAATCATCAGGACATCTTCTTCCCCAGATTACCAGTGTCCCTATCTTGCTGAACTCACTTTGACACCACCACCTAGCTGCTTATCACCCAAGCTACACTCCTGGCAGCCATCTCTGACTCACCCATGAACAAGTCGTCTTCATGTCCTATCCAACCTTCTACAATTTGCCCTTCCCTGTCTCGAGCATTTATTCGGCCAGTCCACAGTGCTCAAAGGGGTGAGGTGGAGCCCTGTCGTCAGTTGGTGGAGTTTTAAACAGATTAGAGAAGCAATTTACTTGGACTATCATTTGTGTCAAAGCAGTTTCCAGCCACTTTTCACAATGGTTATGCAAATGTCTTCTGATCAGATAACAACAGCTCTCAAATCATACTGAATTTAAAAGTACTGCTAAGTCATCCTTTGTGGAGAATGTGCTCCGAGACACACAACTTAATTCCTTTGTTGTTCTCTTGCTCCTGACTGGCCTTCTGACGCCAGCACCCTACATTCTGCACCAGCGGCTGCTGAAACAGGCACGGAAAGGTTTCACTGCTACTAGTCTCCGTTTTGTGAAATGTGTTGGATACCGTGGTCCCCAAGTTAATGGGTTCTGTGATAAACAGATTTTGAGAATAATGCAACCCCCCATATCCCTTTGAGGGGATTAAACATGTACATTAATATGGTAAAGAATTTAAGAAGCCCAGAAAAACAGCATATTCAACTTGGTTTAACCAGAATTTCCCATGTTTTATGTCCAAGCATTTCCCAAAATGTTTATTAGCAGCTAACCCATTCTCTGCCTGATTTCCAATGGCCTTTCATTTGCTTCATCATGTATGCTGCTGCATCTAACAAAATTTTCAGTTCAGTTATTGTACTCTTTATTTCTATGATTTCCACTTTGGATTTTTGGTTGTTTTGTTTTGTTTTTGGCTATTCTGAGACAGGGTCTCATTACGTAGTCCAAGCTGGCCTCAAATTCACTATGTAGCCCAGGTTAGCCTCAAACTTGTGGTGATTCTCCTGCCTTGGCCTCCCAAGTGCTGGGATTACAGGCATGTTTGATGTTTTTAAAGTCTGAAGTTCTCTTCGGTTGGGATTCGCATTGATTCATGAATTATTCTCCTGACTCCAGTGACTATCTTTAAGAAGGTTATTTTGAATTCTCTGTTAGGTAAAAATCACGTATCTCCACTTCATTAAGGGTCAGTTTCTGGAGATTTATCTAATTTTCTTACATGGAAAATATTTGTGTTTCTTTACTTTCCTTGATTCTCTGTGTTGGTATCTGTATGTTACACAAAACAGCCATTCTCTTCCTGTCTTCACAGCCTGGCCTCATACTAGAAAATACTCTCAACCTGCCTGGCCATGGGTTCCCGGTACCTCTCAAACCTTTGTATTAGTCTAACTGGCTTTCTTTGTTCTTGGTTCCCAGATGACCACAGTATGCCAGCTGCATCAGGATTCTTAGACAAGCGGGAGTGAAGCCAGTCCTTTAGGTGCCCCGGAGAGAAATGGAGTCGCTGAACTCACACTGCACCTTTGCTCCCCAGGAAGAAGCTGGGTGCTGGAGTTTTTTTAACTGTTTGCGCTATCCTAGAAGGGTCATGGTGACCAAAAATCATCTCCTTTCTCTCTGGTGGCAGATGGCTGGAGTATATCACGCCTCACCCAAACTCTGAGACAGGCTAAACAGCAGCCGATCCTCCGCACAGCGCTCAGAAGAGTGGGGTGGTTGGATGCATGATACAGCTCTTTCCCTTCCAGGTAGAAGCTGCGGCTGTGGGGGCCATCTTGACTGTACGGTACTGTTCCAAGAGGCTGGGATTATGGTGTAAAAACTATCAAATTTCTCTACCAGTTTTGGCTGGTTTCATGCTCACCTGGGGTGCAGAGGCCTCAACTAGTTTCTGGATTCTTCACAAAGGGAATATACTTATGAAATGTCAAACTGCTACGTTCTTGGGGGTAAAGAGGAACCAGCTTTGTATTACCAAGGCTGGACTACTCTCTTACCTGAAAGTCTTTCACTGGTTCCCCACCTGACACTGCAGAAGCCAAACTCCTTAGGATGAGACAGGAAGCCCTCAGTAATAACACCTCCTATTTACCTCTCTACCCTCACCTACCAAGTTCCTTATGAAGATCCTACGTCATAGGTATCCAGTCATACAGATACAATCCAACTTTTTTTCATATTCTGCGCTGATCCTAACACACCTTTATTTCTATTACTCAAACATACTCCCTCCCTCCCTCTCTCTCCAACATGTACATCTTTCCCCTTTCTCTGTCACTCTTCTAGTTCAGTTCTCACTGCTGTCTTCTAGACACTGTGCCAGTCAACAAGGCCCTCTCTTCAAGTCATGCTGAGCCTATTAGGACAGGAAAATGAAAAGATAAAGCAATGTAATAGACGCCTCACTAGAAATAGCCTCGGAGCGCAATGAGAGTGGGCAGGAGGAATGCTACTGGAGGCGCTCAGGAAAGGCCTGCTGGAGATGACACTGAGGAAATCTCAAGGGGGCGAAGGAGGAAGCGAACTGTAGGTGGACGGACAGCGTGGGTAAGGGCAGGGACTGTGTGCTCCAAGAAACTTCAAGTAGTTCCTTATCACTAGCACCTGAAGAGGGAGCTGGGAACTGCAAAAGGTGAAAGCAGAGGTAGCAGAGACTAAGTCCCAGGCGCACTTTATCCGGATGGTATTAAAGCATTACACATTTAGTCTTTTTAAAAAGTTTAACTAAAGTATATTACTTTCATTAAAGCTTAAAGTAGTGTATCAGTCCTATTTTGTATATTCTTTTTATACCTTTGTATTAGTTTTCAAATAGCAAGTAGCACTTACTAACAGTAGCAAATATCAGTTTTTTATAATCATAAAGAAATTTCAAAAGAAACATATGAACTGGAAAAAACAGATAAATCTTACCAACCTGAGGAAATTATATTTCATTTTTTATAATCATTTTAAATACGATTATAAAAAATCATTTAAAAATCATTTTAGATATGATTTTAGTCCATTTTTAGTTATGCACCTTTTAGTTGTCAGTTGTTTAGTTGAAAACAACTTACAACACAGGAACATCATACAAACCCTATTGTTCTCAAACATACTTTGCTATCAACTTTGAAAACACAATATTATATGGACTATTTCTTTTGGCAGTTTCAGACAGCTGGAGGTACAGCCGGACTTGCCTGCCTAGAAATGTGTGAGGCCCCGGGCTCCACCCACAGGGAGGTGGGGGGGAGAATGGGCGGGGGCAGAGAAAGGGAGGGAAAGACAGGGAGGGAGAGAGGAAGGGGAGGGAGGGACAAACATCCTCCAAATAAGCTGCACCAACTTTACACTCCCAGAAATCTATGGACGTGCTGCTACCTATTTTGGTATTGGATATTATAATTTAAAATACCGCTCTAATTAATAAAAAGTGACAGGAAAAGGTAAGTGACTTCCTGGGAATGGGAGTGGCAGGAGTGACAGACTGCAAAAGGGCGCGAGGCATTACAGCACAGGGTAAGAACTCCCAGAGTTCAGGTTCCCGTATCACACAGCTCTTCTTCACGAATAAAGATTCCTTTTACAGAGCTTAACAGAACAGTCATAGAAACTGCAAACACACGTGCACTTAGGAGGCCTGCAGTCAACTTCTAACAATTTTTAACGGGAATATCATTCACAGTGTTCAGATCAGTCATGATTCATTTTGGATTTTTCAGCTGGAAATTTAAATTGCTTTTCAATAGTGTAAGGACCTAAAAGTAGAATCAAAAAATAATTTAGGGTAAGAATATTTAAAGACCTTTAACTTACTTTCCCCACTAAGTCTCCCAAAGAGACTATACCAATGCATATTTCCATTAGGAAGGCACTGATTTTTCCACTTCTGTCAGAAGAGATTTCAGTTATTTGATACAGTCACTGCCACTCTCCAAGAATTCACTGTCGCTGTAATTTACTTTCACCGATCACTGCTGGGATAACCTTCTTGTTGTGCGACCACCTTAGGTCTGTGCCTTCTCTGACCTCAGTTCTGCTCATGGACCGTGATTAAGTATTGCTCTCTCCTGCTTCAGCTTGTTTACGTGCTACCTGGAGAGGTCCCGATCCCACTGTCCCACCACCCATCTCCTGTTACACAGCTGCCTCTCATGCTCCATGCGATGGTAAGCATGGTACACAGCTACACTGCAGGTTCAACCCCAGCACTGTTCTAGCACCTTACTCGCATTCTCTCATTTAATTCCCGCAATGACCCTATTAAACGGGCACTGCTACTTCCCTGTATTAGAGGGGGAAGAAAACCACGAAGCATACAGACTAGGTAACTTATCGAAGGTCATATGAATACGTAGCAATGCTAGAAATTTAGGCAGTCTGTCTCTAGAATCGGGTACTTCACCACTGAAGTAAATAGCAGACAGAGGACTGAACGGACAGAGGACTAAATGTAATGTCCAGCCAGCTCCAAACGGCTAAGGTTTAAAAGTCTGCACAGTTTCCCCGGCTCTGGCCACTTGACTTTTTAGCTTTCTGAGAACAAGGGAATTTCTGATGGCACTGTGGACCTCATGGCAGGGACCCTGTTCTTTGTCACAAGAGCTTGAGGCCCAGCATCAGATGACCCACGAAGCAGCCCAGGGAGCCACAGGGCCATGCTGCTGGAGTAAGAAACAGAGTCCATTGTGGGCTCGGCCTTCCGCTGGGAGGCTAATGGGAGCTACAGAACTCTGCCTGTCTTGCTATTCCTGTTGTCAGGATCCAGCGGAATGGGCGACAGTGATGCGACCTCCCAAGTCATTTCTACGTAGCTCACTGCCAAACTCGTCTAGATGAGGCTGCTGGCTCCCTAGTTCTACCTCTTTTTTTTAAAGCCAATACACACCATCTATAAAGTAAAAAAATGAATAATGCAAACCTGAGGAAAATTGTATGAAAATTAAAGTTAAAAAAGAAAACAATGCCTAAGAGGAATACAATGAAAAATATCAAACAGGAACTGATTTTTTTTAGAAGTTTCTTTTTAAGGTCAATTTCAAAAGCATTTTAGAAGGTAAAGACAAAAAGAAACACCAACAGTAAACAAGGAGCCCTTGCTGGACAAATGAATAAAGTGATGTACTTTAATGTGTTCAAAAGCGTAACGCATCAGGGTTATGAACATTAACCTCGTTCTTGCCCTTGAGAGTTTAATGAAAGCACCGACTTGTGAATGTGTATGTTGTACCGGTCCTGTTTTTCTATGTGTAACATGATATATGTAAAATTATTAATTTAGTGGACTGTTATGAGTAACATTTACTAAGAAAGAACTTTTCAGTAAGATATTCAAGTCTTTTGGCAGTACTATGAGGGAGAAGTGCTTAGCCCAGCCCTGACCCCCAAAAGGCAAAACCTTGGATAGAGATCTGGCGGGATGCCATGATGGAGCACCCGAAATACCCTAAAGACACAATCTTTGTGTGACATAGGAGTACAATGTGAAAAAAATGACAAATTATAAATTTTCCTTTAAGAACTAAAATCAACAGTAACAGCAATAAAAATGATTTTGACAAAAATTTCAAAGATTAATTTGTAACACGCTGGGAAGTATCTTTGGAAAGTTTATTCTACTACATATGTGTATGCAAGCTTAGCCAGAGAAAGGGAGTCTTCAAGCCAGGGCTGAAATACTATTTCTCCTTTGAAAGATAAAAATGAGAAGTATATAATGACAAACAATAAGAATCTAGACTGGTAAATAAATCCACCCTTAATCTTTATCTGGATCTTACATTAGTGCACTGATTTATACTTCTGCCTGGAATTTTCCTTAATAAAAATAATGAAGTGCAAATAAATGATGTCAATCAAAGAAAGTCTGGCACAGGGGTTTTGAAGAGGGAGGCCTCTGGAGGTCAAACTCCTATTTGTCCTGCTTCCACAATAAACTGTTTCTATCCACACAGAAAGTGGGAAGGAGCAATACAAGCCTTTTGGATAGCAGAGTTGATGGATGCCCCCAGCCCTTTGCCCAACATGCCCTACTTGTTCAGATATACCATCTCTGATATCTGAAATATCCCGTATGGCAAGAAAGGAATCAAAGCAGGAGCCCTCTTCTGTTTCCTGGACAGAAGGTTTGCTGGACAGCGTATAATGGGGACCAACAGCAGCTGGAACATTTCAGTACAGGAAATAAAGTCCTGGACTCTTGTGGCCACAGCCTTTAAGGTTTGCTATTCTCATGTATAGTTTTCAGAAATAACACCAACTTTCACTAACAAAGCAGTAAGTACTGCTTGCCAGAAAGAAACAACCCCTCACCCCAACTTTATACAGAGAAATCTTCCAACAGGTTGGACTGGACTTGATTCTTCCTTTAATACTTTATAGACTAGGAGATAATACATGGCAAACAACTGTTAACATTATTTATCATAACCAAGTACTGTAAGTCCAAGCATCTGAAAAGCTACAGTTGCCTTCATCATATATACCAAGCAGTTCAGAGATGAAAGCAGCAATGGTGGAGAACGTCCTGATGACGTTTACTACAGTACATCCAGTTTACACGTAAGTATCAAAACTTTCTCCCATAGGGAAGGGTGAATAGTACCACAGCCCATAGCCCATAGCCCATGGTGAATAGTACCATAAAGGAGGGAAATGTTTCTGCTGATCTTTGGCTTCAAGGATTAATACCAGATTTGGATCTCCATTAGTTAGATAATTCGTAAGGAATCTTGTAAAAGTTGTAAATGACAAAAGCTTCTTACCATCCTCTGCAGGTATCCACACATATTTCAATGCTGGGACATTTCAGAGCTCTCCAACTACCTAAACTGTATGTGAGTACTATCCAAAGAATCCTTATTACTGGTTTTTGTAGTTCAGATTGTGTATAGTGCCCTAAGTATGATGGTATCACCCACAGCAATATAGAGATAGTCAACTGGAAGAAGATCCCAACTATAAACCAAGTCTTGGTGTGTATTCCAACCTTCAGTTTCTGTAATCACACACTCACACACACACACACACACACACCTGAACCACAACGAACACCAGATAGATGACCACAGCTAAAGGTTGAATCCACTGTCTCCATTTCCTCCAGCTACATGTGCAAGGTGTGGCTTCTCCTACATCAACTCCAAACAGAAAGGAAAAAGCTAGAAGATTGTAACACAGATCCCTTTTCTCTGGTTGTTTTGTCAACTCCCATACTGCAGAGAGCTGTTGGGTGACTTCACCAACAGTTGCACCTTCATCTTCTTGGCTAGTGTTGGGCTTTCTGCCGCTGTAACTCTGGGTGCTCAGGGTGCTACCACAGAGCACTGCAGGCAGCATCCTTTCTTTCCCACAGTGCACCTACCCAGTTCTTCCATGGCAAAACCCCAGGGAGGCCGCTGCCCTCCCCAGGGGATTAGTCAGAGATTCACCACGGCCCATGGTATACACTGAGACAGGCCTTAGAAACCCAGTGCAGCCCACTGGTGCCCCTTATTCGCTCTCGTCTTCAGGGAGCAAGCTTCCTTCTTCCTGAGCTCACAGGTATTTCTTTGCAGGCCTTTGCTGATATACGGGGCCCCAGGATTTCCTCACTGACACACATGAGCGATCCCCTGTGGCAGAACCCAAGGTCAGACCGGGACCGTCAAGTCCTTCAGATCAGAAAGGAAGGAGCAAAATTATACCTGTTTGCAGATCACATGACTTTACTTATAGACAATACTAAAGAATCCTAAAGAAACTACCTCTAAGCTACCAAGTTTTCCAAGGTTGCCCGATGCAAGATCAACATGCAATGATCAGGTACATTTCTGTCAACTAGCAATGAGCCATCTAAAAATGAAATTTAAAAACTGTTCCACTTATAATAGCATTAAAAAGAATGAATACTTACAAGTTTAGGGCTTGTAAACTGAAAACTACAAATGTCATTGATCTAAATAGATAGAAGGAGAACCCCTATTCATGGAGAATTGATAATGCTGTGATAGCAATACTCCTCAAAATGATCAACAGATTCAAATGACAAAGTGATAATAAAATTCATATGGAATTGCAAGGAACCCCAAATAGCCAAAACATTTCTGAAAAAGAACAAATTGGAAGAATTATACATTCTAATTTCAAAACTTATTATGAAGATATGGTAATCAAAACAGTGTGTGCACTTCTCAAGTGAAGTATAAACAGCAAATACATAGAAAAAATTTCAACATCATTGGTTATTTGAGAGATGCAAATTAAAACAACACTGAGATTCCATCTCACCCCAGAAAGATTGGCTATTATCAAGAAATCAACCAATAAGAAATGCTGGTGGGGTATGGGGGAAAAGGAACCCTTCTCCACTCTTGGTGTGAGTGTAGACTGGTACAGCCACTGTGGAAATCAGTGTGGAGATTCCTCAAAAAGCTAGGATTAAGGGTCCCATTCAACCCAGTTATTCCCCTTCTTGGTATCTTCCAGAAAGAATTAAAAGCATCATTCCACAGCGGTATATGCACACTTATATTTACAGCAGCACAGCTTATAATAGCCAAATCTTGGAAACATCCCAATAACCCATCAACTGGTGAATGGATAAAGAAAATGTGGGTTTTTTATACAATGGAGTACTACTCGGCCATAAAGGATAAACGTGAGACTTTTCAGTAAATGGGTGCACCTGCAGACCACACTCTTTAAGTGAAATAAATTGGACACACATGGGTAAGTACCACATTGTTTCTCTGGTGTGAGAAACCAAAAGTGTAAACAAGGACCAAAATGTGTAAGAGATACTGTGAAACAGGAAGAAAATGTTCAAATGGGGAGAGGAACAGGGGGCGGGGGAGGGTAGTTTTTAAAAAGGACAAAAGAAGGAAAAATGCAAACAAAGCTTTTGTAAATGGGGAGGGGAGGAGTGGTTGAAGGGAGTAGGGAAATGGGGGAAAACAGAATCAAGACATATGATGTACAGCAGGAACAAACTATTTATGATGAATGTGATCATTACGTATACTGATATTTTACTATATTTTGTACCAATAAACTTAAATTTTTAAAAAACTTCCTAAAATCTAAAAAAAAAGTGTGTATAAGGAAAATACTTAAGAGAGCTGTAAGGGAGGAAGAGAGACACACACACACAAGGGAGACATAGTTCTCATATTTCAATTACACTGCAAAGCAACATCACTAGGTGGATACACTATAATAAACACACAGTTCCCCCACACACATACACCCGAGCAGTCTTTCCCCTTTCCAAGGTTTTGCTGTCCACAGCTGGCCAAGAGTGGTCCCCAAATACTGAAAGGAAAATTCCAGAAATCCATCGTCAGTTTTAAACTGCACACCATGCTAAGGAGCATACTGAAATCCTGAGCCAGCTGCTCTGTCTCATAAATCACCCTTCGCCCAGCGTATCTATACCATGTCTATTCCCCGCCTCAGTCACTCAGTAGCCATTTGGTTATTAGTATCACTTGTGTTCAAATATTTTACCTAATAATGGCCCCAAAGCTCAATAGTAGCCATACAAAGGAAGGACCACAGAATAAAATATGGAAGAACTGATTAGTACTTTGAGGCAACTGCAGGGCACATAGAAAAAACATTACAGCATCACTCACACACACACTTCATTGTTCTTCTTGGAATGTATCTCCTGAGGATAAGGAGAAATCATTATAGAGTACATCACCTAACGCAACCACTCAAGGGGCTTTATAAGAAGAAAAATTTAAAAACATTCTAATCATCTAAATGAAATTTTAAATACTGGTGACATAAACCATGAGAAGACAGAAAAAAGAAAATAAACAGAACAAATAGAAAAAATATAAAATGGCATACTTAAGTTCTATCAATAATTACACTAAATGTAAGTGACCTAACCATACCAATTAAAAGGAGATTGGGCAGTGTGGATTAAAACTGACCCAACTATATGCTTTCTCAAAGAAATTCATGCCATGTATTATAATACAGGCAAGCTGAAAATGAAAGGATGGGGAAAATAGATATACTATGCAAACATTAATGAAAAGAAAGCAAAAAGTTATCCTTCCAAAAGATAAAATCTGGGGCTGGGGATTTAGCTCAGCAGCACAGCGCCTGCTTGGCAAGCGCAAGGTCGCAAGTGCAATTCCCAGTACTGGAAAAAAAAAAAAAAAAGATAAGATCCATAGACCTCCTCCCTAACAACCATAACTGGCAAAAATTAAAATTTTACAGTCTCTGGAAATTGTCCTAAGGAAATTAGCAAATGAGAAAATATCTCCTATGTAATAAAGAATTTGGTTGGATTTCTGTCCCCAGTTCCTGGGAGGTAGCTCCTAACTCCTTATATTTCCTAAGTGATAAAACTGCCTTTGTTATTCCCATTGGTGCCTCATGTACTACACAAGATTTTATGCTAATCAGTTGACTTATAGTGGGCCTCTAGATAATATTTATTAGTGGGATTACTTAGGATGGGGACTTTCCATGTCAGAAGTACCAAGCATACAATTAAGAGCATTTGAGCTTCAAGCTACATGCTGTCAGCCTGTCTTCAAGGGCTTGAGACTGACATCAATTTTGTGGCCAATGATTCAATCATGTCAACATATTGAAATCCCAATAAAAACTAGACAATTCTAGAAGTTCAAGTAGTTTCCCTGGTTGGCGTTACTGAAGTTAAATCCCTGGTGTACACAGCCAAGAAGTTGGAAGATCCTTCCTCCACGAAAACTATCATGCCACTCATATAACAAAGGCTCTACATAGGAGGAGAAAGCAGAGAACACCTGAGTACTGATATCCCTCTCTCAACTTCTTCATAGGAGGGCGGTACCATGTCAGAAAAAAAAAAAAAAAAAAAAAAAAAAAGCCAAGAATATTAGGGAATACTTCCTCTACCCAACACCCTGGTCTCAAGGGATTCACCCCAAGACCAGTGGGCATCGGTTTCAATTTTCCACTCTGGGGCAGTGACACAGAAATTTTGCACTTGGGAGAGGTAGTCTGTAAGAACAGAGAGCTCCAAAAAGAAAATGACTTTATTTGATGTGGAATGTGGGAAACTCAAGCCTAATAGCAGTGTTGAAAACAACAGAGACTTCGGTAGTAAGCAGTTCATATGTGTGAGGTAGTTTTATAAAAGCAGCAAGCTTCACCATAAAGCAACTGGTCAGAATGAACCAGAGAGAGAACTAAAAAGAGTACTTTTGGTGTCAGAACAAACACAAAGACTGACCTCAAAAGCAACCCTGCACCGTGGCCCAATTTTAATCAGGGAACAATTTAGGTCTCACAAAAACAACACAACAATCAGTCAACAATTAGTGGAGCCTAGCAGCTACACCTGAGACTAGCAGAAGCCCAAAACACAGCAAAGAACAGAGACAGGAAAAGAGCCCTACTAGCTCCACTGTCACCCCAGGTGACCATCCACATGCTCAAGAAGATGTCCGCTGCAGAGCAACATTACAACACAGCCGCACTGGAAATCATTTGATATCCTTCAACAGGTTAGACTACCCTATATTACAGAATATTTCTAATATGAGAAACTTCTCTCTCACGTAAAGAAGAGCGGGGCGTGCACGCAATGTTCTGGACTTCCAGAGGGCTGCCCTGGGGACTGGTTTTCGTCTCATTTCACTTGGAGTGCTGACCGAACCAGCATACTCTGAGTACCTGTAGGCTGCTGACGAAGACAAAGAGCAGCGGCCGATTTGCTGTGGCTGGCACAGCCCAACATGATCAAGACAAGGCACACAACATGAGGCTTCTCCAGGAGGAGGGGAGAGGAGTGAGACGCGCGCTGAGCACACCCACTCCGCAGTGCTGTCTGAGGGACTCGCGCCTATCCTGAGTCAGAGTGCTGATGAGGAGTGAGAGTGCTTTGGACAGAGCTGGCTACTGAGCATGGGGGCCTGCAGGATAAAACCATAAAATGTACAATGCTGCGAACAGCAAGGGAGTAAGAGACTACAAACCCCTAAAAAATAAACTGACAAACCTCTCTAAGAAACTACACGCAGGCCCAGAGAAGTCACAATCTCCTAACAATCTCCTAACAGAGGTTTCGCAGCCCCCCAGAATCTTATCCAGGATGCGCTTTCCCCTGTAGGAGTTGCTCCATAAAGACTGGGAAAGGTGGCTACTTTTTCAAACACAGGCTCACAGCGTGAAGTTACGAAACACGTAAAGAACTGGGGAATGTGGCTTCAAGAAATGGAAGTATATGATCTTTGACAAGGGTGGCAAGGCTACAAAAGGGAAAGGATGGTCTCTCAACAACTGGTTCTGGGAAAACTCGTATCTGCATGCAAAAGAATGATCTTACACCATACACCATACTCAGAAGTTAACTTGAATGTATTAAAAAGCAAACATATGACCCGAAATGATAAACCTTCTACAACAAATACAGAAAAAAGACTTCATGACACCAGCCGTGGCAGTTTCTCGGGAGTGATGCCAAGAGCACATGTAACAAGAATAGAATAGACCAGGGGAATTAGAGGAGAAGGTTCTGTATAGCGAAGAAAAGAACATAACGAATATGCAACCTCCAGAATGAGAAAAACTATTTGTATTCCAAATATATGAAAAGGGGTTCATCTCCAAAATATATACGGAACTCCTACCAATCAACAGAAGAACCAACTAAAGCAATTTAAAACAAGGCAAAGGCTGTGAGCAGACATTCTCCAAGTAAGATGTAAAAATGGCCACCAAGTGCATGAAAAGGTGCTCAGCACCAGTAGCCACAAGGAACTACAAATCAAAACCACACCATCAGCTGCTGTCCTGTTGCAGGGACATGATACCCAACACCAACGACACCCAAAAGAATTAACTAAGGGAGGAGAGGGTTATTCTGGTTCATGATTACGGTCCACAAAGAGCAGGCTCCAAGGCAAAAGCCAGAATGCAGAGGGGCACAGCAGAGGAAAAGATGCTCAACCCACGGCAGCCAGCAAAATGAGGAGGGGGCAGAGACACCCCCTTCCAGGTCATGCCCCACTCCTTTTTTTTTCCTTTCTGAGACAGGGTCTCGCTATGTACTTCAGGCTTGTCTTGAGCTCACTTTGTAGCCCAGGCTGGTCTCGAACTTGCAACGACCCTCCTGCCTCAACCTCCGAAGTGCTGGGATTACAGGCGTGCACCACCCACACTAGGCCTCTACTCCTAACAGCAAACTCAGCTACTGAATCCACGGATAAGCAAGCACCCCAAGGTCCAATCACCTTCCACACAAATGAGACCTTGGGGTACATTTTAGATTTAAACTGACACAATGTGAAATCACCACAGTCTATTGAGATGACTATTACTATAACAAATACCAGAAAATACAAGTGTTGACAAGGACATCGAGTAATTTTAACAATAATGCAAAATGGCACAGTAGATAAAAGAAAAGAGTCCTAAGTATGAAAAGGTTGGAGAATGTCTATACAGAAAACAGTATACAGGTTCCTCAAAAAGTTAAAAATGCAACTACCCTAAGATCCTACAGTTCCACCTTTGAATATTTACCAAATTAACAGAAAACAAAAGCTAAAAAAGATTATCTGTACTCCTATGTTCATTGTATGAACTCCTAAGTTCCATAGTCAAGAGGTAGAAACAACTAAATGTCCATCAATGGATGAAAGGAAAAGAGTTTATCAAGGTAGAGAGCCACTCAGCCATTAAAAAAAAAAAAAGAAAGAAAGAAATCCTGTTGTTATGGTTGAAGCTCAAGGACATTATGTTAACTAAAATAAGCTAGTCACAGGAGGCTAAACATCGCACGATTTCACTTAGAGCAGGTGGCTGAATCACAAAATTCATAGAAACAGAAAACAGAATAGTGTTTGCCAGGAGCTAGAAGGAGGGCAAAACGGGAAACTGCTGAATGGACACAGTTTCGGTCACACAGACAGAAAGCTGTGGAGAAGCACCCCACCACACTGTGCTTGGTTAGCAATGCTTAACAACGGGGTTCAGCACACTGCACTGAAGAGGTTAGATGTTCTGCATTCGATACTGACAAAAAGTAAAGACAACAAGAATGGAGTAGTAACTGCTCTAGACTAAGGCCCAGCTATCTATCTGGCTGCGCGCTGGGGGCCACAGAAAGTCTCTTTATCCTACATTTTTTCACCTGTAAAATGAGTTAGACTGGAGGAACTTGAAAATTTCTTTACTCTAATAGTCTATGAATCTCTTAAGACAAACCAGAAAAACCTGGAATGAAGGAATACACTTCAATAACATCATCCATAAAAGCCTACTGAACGTGTCTTAAAATGGGCTATTACTAAAGAAAAAAAATCCAGTAATGCAGATGTCTATTCCACTGATGTAATAATAGTTAAAACAAACATTTCACATAGTTTCTCAGCCACTTGGTGTTTTCATATGATCCGCCCAAATATCAATGTTGTATCTGAAACAATGGTTTGGACATTTTCCATGTTATAAAACACCCTAAGTGGGAAGAGGGAGAGAGGGAGAGAAGGGGGAGAGACAGACAGGGAGAGAGGGAGGAAGGGAGAATACGCGAATGGTCCTGACACGTGATACAGAAAACATCTTTCAAAGCACGCATACCCGATTTTAGTGGAATTCCCTAACAACATTTTGTTCAAGACTACCAGCAAGTAGTACGCCTAGAAATACCTGTTACCTTGCAGTAAATGCACAGACTCTGGAAGCGGAAGACAAGATATCAAGCTTACCTTCTAACTGTCTTCAGATAAATTACAAAATCACCTGAGCCTCAATTTTCCTGTTTGTAAAATGAAAAGCCAGACATTCTCCAACCTTTTCATACTTAGGACTCCGCATACTGTTCTTCTGTTATCTATAACCATGTTTCAAGGATCTGCCTTTCAAACAGACTGCATTCATTAGGATGCAATAAGCCATCTTCCAAAGACTGCCAACCTAAGCTTCAGAGCACCCGGAGATATGAATTGAGATACAAGTGTAACCAAAGCAAAGCAATCTGCTAAGAATAAATGCACTACTTCCGTTAGTAGCTGAAACATCAATAATGTCACCCATCACTATACTGAGTCCGGCACCACCAAGATGAAAATCACAGATCTAGGTGAAATGAACATCCCTAGGATTCTACTTTAAGCAAATTTGGTAAGAGCTAATTGTTGCACGCTATAAACTGCTCCGAAAATCATCAATATAGTGTGTAGGGGGGTGAAAACACATTCTCTTTCTTTAATTTCCTCAAATTAGCATGAACGTCAAGAACTGTGCTTCATGATTTTTATTATAAAAACTGATAACTTGATTCAAATAACACTGATTCCATGTTTTAAAACGTTCTCTCCTTTTCCTACTGGAGGTTTCCTGTTGGGGTGGTGGTGGCTACCCACATTTATTTTCTAGGTAGCTTAGCTTTTCAAGGAGCAATTTCAATTTCAAGAAACAATAGAGATCACCAGTGATACCAAGAAGGGTACAAAGTAGCTAACCAACACTCAAGGAAACTAAAGAGCCCTCAGGTTCGGGACACAAAGGTGTGCCGAGAGCGCCGAGCCGCTGCCGGTCTGAACCGCGCGGTCGTCAGTCGCACAAGCCTGTCGCTCCTCGCGGCACCATGGAGTCAAAGCCTGGGCTTCTCACACCTCTTATTTCTGGTCTCCAGGGGATTTTGATCTTCTCAATCGTGTGCACTCTGAGTAGCGTGCAAGAATAGAATGTAACAAGAAGAGCAAGCATACCTTCATTCACAACTGCTGAAACCAAGAGACCTTTCAGTGGTCTCTTTAACTCATGTTAAAATACAATGAAAACTCAAGGACAGTATCTGATGCATGAATAAACACTCAGATGAACAAAAAACACACAGAAAGTCCAGAGTACAGCCAAATTCATACAGGATCTTCGTAAACAGTAACAGTGAAGTGTCAAAACAGTAGGAAATAAAATTGGATCCAGGCCTTCAATGTAAATGCTGAATGGATCAGATTTAGAGATTAGAAACTAGAACTACTATAAAAGTTCCAGAAGGTCATTTAAAAGAATTTTTGTAATATCATGCTAGGGAAGGCATTATTAACCGTGCCAAGATTAGAAATGTTATAAAACAGAAGTCTTTAAAAGGTCATTAAAAAATTAAACACATTCAAATATACATGAAAAACCAAACTTTAAAAGGAAATTCCATCATAAGCAAAGAAAATATGAAAAATATTTGCAAGTCATATTACAAAGGCATAGAGACACAAACCATCCTACCAAGTTAAAAAAAAAAGACCAGTGATCTAATTTAAAAATGGAGAATGCAGCTCCCCATACTATTGACAGAAAAAGTACACAAATGGCTCATAAATGTACAAAAAATACGCTGTCTCATTTTTAATAGGAGACACGTAAAATAAAACTACAGTACACCGAATACCCTTGTCTGCTATCAGATGGGCAAAAATCCAGAAACTTGACAGCACACTGAGGCTGTGGCAAAGTAGCAATCTGATACACACATTGCTGGTAGAAATTTAAATTGTTAGGTGTCTACCTAGGGTAGTCTGGCAACATCTACCAAAAGTGAAAGTACAATATATTCTTTTTAAAATCCTATCTTTAACTAATATCTAATAATTGAATATATTTATAGGATACAGTGTGGTATTTTATTACTTGTTTACAATGTCTAATGATCAGATCAGGGTTAACTGGTATATCTCATATCCACCACCTGAGACTATCATTTCTTTGTTAGAAACATTTAAAGTCCTTTTTATTACTAGCTGTTTTGGAACAGTCAATTATTACTGTCAGCCACAGTTATCCTGTGGCGCTACAGAAATCCCGAATTATTCCTCCATTCAGCTACAGCACCACCCCGTCAACCGCCTCCTCCTCCTCTCTCCCTTCCCCACACCTTCGCTTGGCGCCGGTCACCGTTCTTCTACTCCCATTTCTTTACAATCAAAACTGCTTCCTTGATTTGATTCTGTAAGTCACAACCAGCGCAAGTTAAAGAAGAACTCTGTTCTTACAAATTTTAAAATCCACGCGACTGGATTTGTAAGCTAAAACTCTGAGTAGAGACTACGAAGCTGACACCATCGCTGGCCCGCTTCTCGCAGGTGAGGAATTAAGGTTTCTTTCTCAGGTGTGCGAGTGTGTTTACCACTCAGCTCAGAGATAAAAGTAAAGTGCATCGGTGAACGGTGGTTTTCCTAACGCTGCAGTTTATCCTTCTTTGCCTTGTACGTGTACATGAGAGCACCTGTGTTTGTCTTTCTGGGCCTCGTTTCTATCACTCACCAAAATGCCCGCCAGTTACATCCATGTCGCTACAAACAACAAAGCTTCGTTTCGTGGAGGAACACTATTCCATGGCGTGTAGGTATAGCGCTCATTTAGTCATCAGCTGATGGGTATCTATCTAGCTTGAGTCCACATCCCTCACTGTTTCTTTAGCTGTTTAATACATATTATTTATGTTCAAATCCAGTTTGTGCATTTCAGGCCAAACTTTGTATGTGTGGGTGACTTAAATAATTTCACTTTTTTGGCTTATAAAACAAGTGATTTTATTTAATGAAAACCGTTCTCTTTTTCTGTATCTTTTAATTAAGCTTTAGAAAGAATATTTAAATATTTAGGCTAACTTCCCTCAGAAAGGCAAGACTAATTCACAATTCTGTCAGTAGCAGGGTCTGTTTCGCCAACAGGTAAAATTACTATTCTTAAATCCATGACACAACCAGAAATTGCGTACCATTTATTTTATTTTTATTTTTATTTTTTGGTTTTTCTCCGGTACCGGGAACCGAACTCACGACCTTGCGCTTGCCAGGCAGGCGCTTTTGCTGCTGAGCTAAATCCCCAGCCCCATACCATTTATTTTTACTCTGTACTTTCCGTTGTTGAGGAATTTATTATTTATTGCCTGTATTTTTCAGTGTTTCCTTAAGAACTCTGGCCATTCTTCTGTGCTATCTACACTAACGGTGCTATAATCTACGCATTCTAGTTGGCATGTGTCTCTCCCTTTTCTTAATTCTGAGGAAGGGCCTCCCTAGGGTGTTGTCATTCAGTCTGAGTTCAAGCTTCTGATCCTTCTGCTTCAGTCTCCCTTGCCCACCTCTCCTTTAGCTTCCATGCTGTTCTCTAAAGCCAGTTTTAGTTCTACTTACCTAAATCTATCACTTTTTTCTTTAGGATTTCATCCCTTGCTCTTATCCTTAAAAATACTTTCATAATACAATAAATATGTCCTTAAATTGCTCAACATTTTCCTTTAAAAATCACTCATCTGATATCTTTTTTGTGTACATAAAATATGAGCAAGTTTTTAAAATCATGAAAATTTACATTAACTCTTTCCTGAGATTATGTCAGGAAAGTTGTTTTCTGTGTTAACATGATTAACGACTATCTTCAAAACCTCCCCTTATATGAATCAACCTTTAAAGACATACTCCACTGTCAGCAAGCCCAGCCTAACATCTACTTTCTTAGATTCTGTGGGCAAGAAAATAGAATCCTTGCGAAAGTGACTCTTTTTCAAAGGCTACAGCTTCTCACTTCTTAGGCGGGTCCAACATAATCCCAGGTTAAATGGGGAGTACCTTTCTGGAACATTGGGTCGTTTCCTCCTTTGCTTATGGCAGGAACAGTGCTTTTATCACTGGCCTCAGATGGACAGTACTGGGCTCCCCAACACAAACAACCCCCCAATCTTTCTAGATCACCTACAGATCAGCTATAAATCAGCTACACGCTTCCATTTCACATAGTATTTATGTCTAAATAAGTAAGTTAAATTACTCAGCTTTGTATTTAAATCCAAGTGGCTCCAACTATTTTAACTGTCTCATTACAAAGTGGTTTCTGCTATGAGACCCTCCTACAAAGGAATTTGTTTAGGGAACTCTCCCAAGATACTATTACAGACAGAAAACACTGATCTGTTACCTTAACGGTACAACTCCACAACATCTTAGCAAAAAGAAAGAAAAGTAGAGGTTCTAAATACAGAATACCTCCAGTGTGGGGGCACACACCTGTAATTCTAGCAATCAGGAGGCTGAGGCAGGAGGATCGCTGGGAGTTTGAGGCCAGCCTGGACTACATAATGAGTTCAAGGCCAGCCTGCACTACATAGCAAGACTGTCTCCAAAAACAATCAATCAACAAAATAAAATAAAAATAGCATATAGCACTGTGGATAACAAACAGGCCATTTATCCAATACCATCGCTCTAATTTCAGGATGTACAGCACTTGATAACACACAGAGCAGAAATGCAATAAAGAATTTGTTAACTAAGATCTTGAAAGGTCAATAAGAGCTCTAACCTATCTACCAAATTTTTGTCTTTGGTTCGTCTCTAATGAACCTAGAAGAGCCAGCATATTTCACAGGGACTAAATAAAACTTTTTAAAAGGTTAATGGAAAATAATTTATGTGAGAAAATGCCTCCAAATAATCTTTTAGTGGGTGGACTTGGCACATGCCAGTGAATACCTTTGAATTTAGTCCAATTTTGAATTAAGTTAGAGTCCACCTTTAAGAAACAATGAACCTGCTTTTAAGTAAAACCCTGTATTAATAAGAAACATGGAATATAAATGAATACAAAAGGTATCAATTGAACTATATCTAAATATTTTACAAAGGTTTCCATGAGCCATCAGTAGGTCTTTAAAATGCATGATCTTTTAAAGAACTTGAAGCCAGTCGTGTAAATTACTAGGTTTTTATGTCTACGCCAAGCATAAAATTGCCCTGTGCTAAATTTAACACAAACTTCACGTTACAGAGCTAAGTGCTTTTGTGCCTCAACATAATTATGACAATAGTTTGAAGGACAGAAACACACACAGAATAGTCTACTTTTTGATGCATTTTGGTAAAATGAATAGCCTGAAAAGCATACAAAAATGAGGTCCATATTTTAAAACTGCAGGCAGTCAAGCCAAGAAAATAAATTGAGGAACCAGTCCATGTAATCATAATCACTTGCAGAACCATTTAAACTCCTTTTTAGTTGTAACTGTTAGAAGCTTCTTATTACCCCAACCTTTAAAAAACCTTCCACTCCAAAAATTAAATGCACATATACATTCACATTTTTTGTCTACATATTGCTGGGTGGCAGCCATTCCCAATTAAATTCCTCTTTTTCAGCCAGGCATGCTGGCACACGCCTGTAATCCCAGCTCTTGGGAGGCTGAGGCAGGAGGATTGCTACAAGTTCAAGGGCAGCCAGGGTCACATAGTTCAAGCCCAGCCTGGGCTACAGAGCAAAACCCTGTCTCAAAAAAACAAAAATAAAATTAAAATTTAAAAAAAGGAAAGGAAAGGAAAGGAAAAAGTAAAGTTAAAGTAAAATAAAATAAAGTAAAAGTAAAGTAAAAGCAAAGTAAAATAAAATAAAATACCCTTCTTCACACTTACCAATTTTGCATTTCCTTCTTTTATGTACAGTATGATTCCAACTTAATTTTGTATTGTTTACCCAAATAATGACTGGTTAGAAATTTGATCCTCAAAATTACAGTTTAAAGTAGAATTGACCAATAATAAAAATAATAATAATAATGAAGAGTCACTTCACGACGACATGAAGTAACATGTCACCTTTTCCAAAGACGTAGTAGTTGCATAATTAGTAAGTCTCACCATTATAAATTGTTATGCATAACTCTTCATAAAGCATATTGAAAAATATGATGTAAAGTAATTTGTTAAAGATCAGGCAACATGCCAGTGAGGCAGCTCACACCGGCAACCTCAGATTCTTATCTTCCCTGACACGTGGCATTGCAGACATCCCTGCTCCAAACTCTGCCTGCAAACTTCTGACATAAGTGTTCTTCACAGGGCAAACACAGAGCAAGATTTCAAATGTCAGGGACTAAGCAAGTAGGAAAGAATTTACCTAAATGTTACCAATGGGAGTTCATGTTAAAACTGGCTAGTTAATTACCACATCACCTCTACATTAAAATATGTAATATTCATATTCTTCAAAACAATGACAGTATCAAAATGTAACTAAGAATACACATTCTTAGTGTGGTCACAATGTGCATGCAAAAAAAGTACGGATAAAAAGTGTAAAAACAAAATTTCTGGCAAAGGTACATGGAATTACATCATCTTTACCAAAGAAGGGGGAAGGAGACACAGAAAGCCAGCATTCATTACAAGTTCGCTAAGAACAGGCACCATGGTAAGTATTTTATATAAAACTGCAGTCACTTTAATTTTTCTCTGATTTCCTTACCCAGTGATTTTACACCAATATGTTCAAATATCAAAGGAATTAAGTGCACTCTTTCAGGAAGGCTGAAACGGCTCCCTCTCCCTGGGCTGTGTGCTGCGTGAGCGCATCGCATTATCACTCGTAGGTTCTCGGGCACGTTCATTTAAATTACTCCAGACAGAAACCCAAGAGCCATGACCTCACTGAAATACTCTTCTCAAGAGGTTAGCTCTGATGACCCAGCAACTCAGTTCCTATCAGCATGCTCTGATACGACCTGTTGCTAATTTCCCTATAAATACATCAAGAAATGAACCGCCAATTTGCAGATTTGAGCCTTTTTAGCGTCGAGGTTGTAAGAAGAGAAAGGAGGGTAGAAGAATGGGTATTTAAAACCACTGGTCACATGCTCGCATTGATGAACACTAGAACAGTCACTTTAGTGAAAACACATGCTTCATGCTTGGGGGCTGTCGAAGAAAAATATCTGCTGATGCAAAAGCTTAATCTCAGACATTTGAAAAAAGAAAATAACAACGCTGATTTTTAAGTGTCAGACAATACTGTGTGTAACAAGTGGAATAATCTTATATTTCTATTTTTTATACTTAGTGATGTCAGTAAAATACACTTCTAATGACTCAGCAAAATGTGAAAGATGCTCATAGCAATGGACGGTGAAAGCAACAGAATAAAAATATTTGTCAAGATTACAACACACAAAAATGAGCGCCCAGCATGGCGGGGCGTGCTTGCAGTGCCAGCACCCTAGGAGGCTGAGCGAAGACAGTAGGTTTTAATGTAATCTCTGCAGTTTGGGGACTAAGCAAGACCCTGTCTCAAAACTTTTTAAAGAATTTTAAAGTGTTTGCAGAGATAGCAGAAATATGAAGGCCTTAGGTTCAATCCCCAGTACCACATACACGCATGCATGACACATACATATTTGACTGTACATTAAAAAACCAAAGCTGAAAACAGTGGATTTGAGAGCTAACTGATTTGTGGGTAATTACTTTTTTTTATTTTTAAAGAATGTTGTTTCAATAAAAAAGACAAAAAAATGTCATCACTATGTATGTGTTAAGTGATAATCAGTCTGTACTGGCTTCCCCATTTTAAGAGTACAAAAGTACATGTAACACGGTGATCTCAGTCAGCACCAATGACGAATAGCAAAGTGAGTAACACAAAGCAAGCACTTACTGTTACTGGTCGGTTCAGGAAACCCGGCCTTTGGACCACTCCATCCTTTGTTTTCCCCAGTCTAAAAAGAGTAAATCAGTGGTTTACACCCAGGGAAACAGGCTTATTTAAAACAAGTTTACTAAGCAGCTAAGCGAGACAGCCACCTCTCACACGGCTGTTCTCAGTATTCTCTCCAACTCTCCCACAGGAATGACAGCTGTGAGAGTTACTAATGTAAACAGCATCCTCCAGTCCTTTTCTACATTTGTATCTATTTCTCCTTCTTTTATTTGCTCACTTAAATTTATAATTTAAAGCATGAAGAAAGGCTCATATTCAGCCTTACTATTATATATAAAATGGGTTCTACCTAGAATTAAAAAATAAATAATTTTTATTCAAACAGTAAACAATAGTAATAATTCCAAGTACTACAGTGACTAAAAGACCTTTATCAATCTAAAGTGAGACTGATAACAGAAATGTTACGGTGTCTATTCTGGAAAAGTCCTATGATAACTATCAACAAAAGATACAATCCTAGGAAACAGTTTACCAATGTTCCGTTTTCAAAATTTTTTATTTATCACACTAAGTTATCATGTATCTTAAAGGTATCCAGGAAAGATAGGGTGGCAGAACAGAAGTAAAAAGAAAATAGAGAATCCTGAAAAATAAGTTGGTAGTATGCTAGAAATAACCAGCAGCCTCATACAAACCACTGAGAACCTTCTTTCTTTAATGATCTTTTTTATCTACTTAAAACAGTTCCTTCACACTACTGCCTGAGAGACCACCGCTGTAACTTTTTCTACAAAACGCTAACACAGGCATTCCTTACAGGACAGATAAACTGGCCGGCAGGAACAGTAGAAGTACCAGATGTAAAGAATGCCTGGTAGTGTGCTAAGTGCTTTACATGATTAGAATCGTTTTCCTCAGTCTCACAAAATCTGGGGTAAGTGACATTAATACTCAACTTTATAGAAACGCAAACCAAAATGAGAGATTCAGTAACCAGCCTGAGGTCACACAGCTAACAAGCAGGAGTGCTATAATGTCAATCTACATCTTTCTGACTGAAGAGTTAATAATCACAGTGTTATCTTTTTGTTCAGAAAGAAAGCAGATGAAGAAAAAATGAGTAGGAAAAGTATGAATTAACTATAAGCTGGACCTAAGAAAGGAAAGAAAAACAATGTGATGATAAACAGAGAATGGACTTGGTAAGAACAATGCTCAGCAGCAGTCATGAGGGAAAGGATTACTGGAAGGAATAAATGGAAGAAACAAAAGCCGACAAAGACACCTTTTATTTTTAAAGAGATTTTAAAAAGCAGCTAACGTAGTTACTGGTGTGAAAAGCAGGTGAGCAGAAAGAACTAAAACGTATTCAAAGTTCCTTTCTCATTCCTTCCTGCCTTGCCGTTTCATTCATGCTTCCGAAACAGTTTGCGCCTATGAAACCGCTGAGAACTGCGTAGGTTCTTAGCGCCGTGTTTGTGTTTCGGGAAGTCAGAGCAGCCCCACAGTGAGCCACGAACTCTAGCCACTCTAACCAAGGGCATTTTCACATTTAAGGGGTGAATCAAAATCTGTTTTATTCCAAATACTAATTTCTTCTTTCATGTTGCATTTTTAAAAAGATTTCAGTAACTACAAATTTTAACCAGTAGATAACATGATTCTCACCTGAAAGCTATGCCTAAAGTCAAAACTTCTCACCCGTTCAGAGACCACTATACTGGGAGAATCTGGGGAAAGGGGTCAGCAGGTTCGAGGCCAAGGTAATTATTAACAATAATGCAGCTCCTGAAAAGAGGGAACTCGCCAGGCACAAAGCACAGCTCATCTCCCAAACCCAGCTTTCTGTATGTCTTCCATTTTACATTTGAATTACTTTACACCTATAAACACTTCTAACTGAATTTCATTGAGTCATCCAAAGCCTTTGCTTCCCCCGCCTATCATACTACTTACTTTCTTACCGGCCTTACTTAAATGACACAGTCCTCTCTAACGTGCTCTTCCAGTGACCAGCCACTCCTCACATACAAGACGGACTAGATTTAGGAGGATGAAGACAGCTCCCCATCACAAAAGGATGCAAGAAGAACAAGTGTTGATAGATGCAGAATACGTAAAAGAGACACTAGGGAGGCTCTTCTTCCCAAGCTCTCTGTGAAGTGCAAGTCAAGATCACAGAATGAGAGGCAACGCTGACTGCTGATGTCCGTACATTCGAGCAAAGCACAGAGAGGGAGGAACGAATCATTTTAGAGGGGAGGACCACGCTGATAAGGAACATGCTCACTCAAAGGCATCTGAGAACTCCATTTACATTGGTAATAATAAACTTACCGTTTCATTCCTCCTTCACTAATCCCTCTCCTACTGACGCCTAAAGAGAAGTAGTAGTTATATTCCCTGTGCTAATTTTTCGCCTTCAACTGAATCTCAAGCATACTGCTCTGTGATTTCTACTTCCACACTCTAATGTAATTGCTTTTGTTAGGTTTCAGTTTAAACATGTCAAACTGATCACAAAAGTGGTCTCTTCTCTTTCCCAAAATATGTATAAACTGGTAATGTAAGAGTCTATAAATACACAAACACATACACACAGAATATGAGAAGAAAAAAGCAGAAGAGATACGTCAATCAAAGTCTAGAACCTGGATAGGAAACGAGCATGCAGTAGCCAGCTTAGCAGATGCGAGCGGCTGATATTCAGAGAGAAGAGAGAAGCCAGCAAAGAGCCTGCGAAGAGTAAACCGGTTTGCGACCCAGGACTAAAGGTCCTAATTCTGTATAAATAATGCTACATAGATTAGAAAGGAAGACATAAAGCTTTATTTACAGAGAACATGATTACAGATATAGAAAATTCCAAGTTTATATATTAAAACTACTCTGATAATTCAGTTTACCAAGTGAATATATAAAATCTAGTGTTTATAGTAGCAACAGACAATAAAACACTGGAATTAAAAAACCAATTCCATTAACAACAGCATCAGAAAATAAATATTTAAGGATAAACATAAAAATATACAAGCTATTTCTCTGACAAATATTTAGAAGGATAGATTTCCAAAAAATAAACAAATGGAGAAATAAGACTTTCTAGGTAAGAAGACTCACTCTCCTGAAGAGATCAATTCACACAAAACTGATCTATACAGATGCAACTAACATAATCCCAATAAAAATTCCAACCAACTTTTCCCTTTCTTTTGGTAGAAAACTGTTCTAAAATATTCATGGAAACACAAAGTCTCTAGAGCAGCCAAAACATACTTCAAAAAGCAGAACAAAAATGGAATTTTCACTTTACCTGATTTCAAGTCTTACTAAAAAAAGCTATAACCACTAAAAGAGTTGTAATAGTTTAAGGAAAGAAATATAGATTACTAGAACAAAATAAAAAATAAGAAAACAGACCTCAAAAATATGTGTTCAACTGACTTTTCAACAAAACTACCACAGAAATTCAATGGAGAAAGCATTAATCTTTCAAATGTATCTAGAACAGCTGAATTAGCCAAATATTAAAAAAAAAAAAAGAAAAGGGATGGAAGAAGGGAGGGAGGGAAGTAGATTCACCCTTACTGTAGCCCCTGTGTTCAAAAAACTGCATCAAACATGGGCTAGGGGTATAGCTCCGGGGTACAGCACATGCCCAACATGAGCACGGCCTGGGTTCAATCCACAACACAGACAGACAGACAGACAGACAGAGAGAAGGAAGGATGGATGGACGAATATCACAGGTTTAAATGTGAAACCTAAAACTAAAACTTCTAGAAACAAGCAGAGAATCACTGCCACCTTAGAGCAGACCAAGTTTCCTCAGATAAGATCTAAACAGTACAGATAATAAAAATTCTGACAGGACAGAGGCCATCAAAATTCAGCATTTTAAGAGGTGAGGTATGGCTCAGTGCTCACGTACTTGCTTAGCAAGCACAGGCCCTGAGTTCAGTCTCCAGCACCACAGAAAGTGAACACGCGCTCTTCAAAGAACAGTATTATAAAATAAAAAGTCCCCAAGGGAGAACACATTGTAAAACATATATATCTGCATAAAAGACTTGTATCATAAAAACTCTCACAACCTGAAAAGAAAGCAAACCATCCAATCTTGTAAAAGGCAAAAGTCCTAAGAAGAAATAAACTTCAAGGAAGAAATAAACACATGATAAGATGCTCAACATTATTATTACAGAAATGCATATTAAAATACAGAGACAACATGACCAAAGCAACCAAAACTGACAGCACCAAAACCCGGAAGCAGAGCTATCTAACCGCGGGTGGGGACACACAGTGGTACAGACTCTCTGGAAGACAGCTTGGTAATTCCTTATGTGCTCATTAAAATGCACTTATTACATGAATACACACACACGGACTACGACAAAGGAGCATGTACAAATAAAAACCTTCACACAATGTTTGTGACCACTCACTTATAAGAGCTCCAAAGTGCAAGCAGCCCAAACGCTGGCAAAGCTTAAAACAACTGAAAACACAAGCTAATGACAAATGCTACCAAGTGACTCTCAAAAGCATTACACCACCCAGCAGGGAGTCTGACGCCCCGCATACACACAACTAAGTAATGTATGACTTAATCTGTATGATATTTGCAAAAATACAAAAAAGAACAGAAATAGATAGGGGGCTTGCAAGGAGATTAAGGCGAGGGACCATATTAAACTTAAAAAGAGCAGGGCGTGGTGGCACACACCTAGAATCCCAGAACCCAGGAGGCTGAGGCAGGAAGATCGTTGCGAGTTCAAGTCCAGCCTGGGCTACAAAGTGAGCTCAAGCAAAGCCTGAACTGCACAGTGAGACCCTGTCTCAAAAAGACCAAAAAAAGAAACAAAAAAAAAAGAATTTAAAAGTTTTAAATCGATTCAGGACATCAAGGCAGCCATGACAGCACAACTAAAGATATGAAGGATTTCCAAAACTGCTTCTGAAGTGGCCAGAATGGGGATAAGTGTGTTTGAAGTGACGGGGAGGCTTCCGAGGGGGATTACTGAGAGTGTTTTTAACTGTAAGAAAGTAGTTTAAACATTCACCACAGTTTCTGCTCACACTGCTTGTACTCTCTCCTGGCCCCGGCCAAGTGTACTTCCGAGTCACCGCTGCGGTCCTCCCTCCCTCCCTCTGTACAGTCTAGGTTCAAGAGCTCGGTGTCTCTGGGCAGAGCAACTCAGCTGACTGCTGCCTGCTCTCCCTGCCTCAGCCTCCCTCGGCTCAAGTCCATTCTCCACGTTACTTACAGAACTATCTGCTGATGAAGAAAAACCAGGCCTTCTCACTTTCCTGTTCGGGTCTTAAATGAATGACTGCCCAAGCTCTTTGCATAAAAACAGCCACCTCAGCTTTTCCTGATCTCCAGATTCGCCCCATGTTCCCTGGGTTCCGGGACACCATAATCTTTGTTATATGATCAAAATTCCTCACTAAGCCAGGCGTGGTGGCGCACTCCTGTAATCCCAGCACTCTAGAGGCCGAGGCAGGAGGATCGTTGTGAGTTCAAGGTCAGCCTGGTCTAAAAAGTGAGCTTAAGGCCCGCCTGAACTGCATAGTGAGACACTGTCTCAAAAAAAGACAAAAAAAAAAATTGTACAAAATCCCGCACTCAACACTTTAATGGTTGAGTTCCTCAAACAAACAAACCAAGTGTCAGCCACTTTAGCTTCAGTGATAGCTGCCTGGAATTTAGAGGGCGTAACAGTTAACATTATGAGTCAACTTATCTGGATCACAGTGCCCAGACATTTTATCAAACATTATTCTGGGTAGTTCTGTGTGGAAGTTTTTTTGGTGAGATTTATGTTGAAATTGGTGGACTCTAAGTAAAGCAGAATGCTCTTCACAATACCACTGGGCCTGATCTAATCAGTCAAAGGCCTGAACAGAAGAAAAGATCAGGGCTGGGGATTGGCTTAGTGGCACAGCACCTGCCTGGCAAGTGCAAGGTCCTGAGTTCAATTCCCGGTACCAAAAAAAAAAAAAAATCAAAAGTCCTTGAGCAAGATGGAATGCTCCAGCAGACTGTCTTTAGACTGAAATTATAATTGTTTCTTTCCTGAGTCTCCAGCCAACCCTCTACATGCACATGGGCTAATTCTTTAAAATAAAAGTCTGCATGTTTGTGTGTGTGTGGAGATTGTGTATACCCACACCCAGTTTTTTCTGTTTCTATGGAGATCCCTGACTAAAACAGTGGGTATGCAAAACATGTTTCTCAAATAGGTGAAGTTAACGCCGGCTTTTTGTTTTGTTTTCTTTCATTTAACTTATAAATATCTGTGAAGTGATTTATTTTGACATATTTTTATAAAGCACTCACCACTTTTAAATCAATATAGAAGTGCTAACTTAAAACAGCATATAGCCAATATAAGAGCTACAGAAACTTGAACATATGTTTGGTTTCATATTACAAATACTTTTAAAAGATGAAAATGCGTTGACCAGCCAGGTTATAAAAACAAGTGAAATCTCTAGCAATGCTACACAGACAAATGAATTTTTAATCATTCAAGAGAATCACAGCTGTCTCAAATAGTACAGCTAACTGTTTTTAACCAGAAGACAGTTTCTTACTCTAAACTTCAGAAATGAGTTCTCTCAGAAACTACAGCTCGGAAACAGAACCCTGACATGGAAAAGGCCTGGTCAAAAGTGTATTACTTTTGATAAAGTAATTATTAAGACTGTTTTATTATGAATTTTCACACAGATATAATGTTTCATAGAAATAATTTCTACATATACACAGATCATAAAATGATAATGTGATACAAAATAAAGTGAAGCTGATTCTTGCCAGGTCATCTATCAAGTCCTGAATTCAGGGTTCTCTGCTTCCCTTGCAGCAAAGTTAGGTGCGAATGATGTCATTAACTGCTGCAAAAAACAGGGGGCCAACAACACAACTCTTGGCAGAAAACAAACACCTCTGAGTTTATCTTTAAATTTAAAGTAAATAAAAAATTCGTTTATGGTGTCTAATATAGTTCCTGCCCTAATGGAGTAAAGTCAACATTTTTATTTCCAGTGTTCAGCTACATTCCAAAAATAAAGCTAAAATCCTCTGTTCCTAAAGACACAAATTAAGACTATGTGTATAGAAAAAATGACTAGCAAAAATAACCAATTGATACATTTTAAACTGGGTATTACCTAGAATATGGATGACTATACAACAAATTTTCAGTACCTTCTAATTTTAGGATTATAACTAATATTTTCTCTTATCCCTCACATAGGTGTCATTTTATACTTGGGACAGCTGCTTTATGTACAGCACTGCTTCGAACATTCGAAGTGGCACAGGCTGCAGTGCCATTTAGGACCAGAATTTGTTATGAGCAACAATCTGAGAGAAGCACACGCACATGTGGAAGTTAGTTCTCACCTTATCGAGCTGATCCTGAAGACTCGTGGATGCTTTATAGCCAAGTTGTAACAGCATTGCTTCTGCAGCATTTTTTTTGGCTATCTTTTTATTGGGTCCTGTTCCAGTGGCAACTTCATTGCCTACTTTGACCTGTTAAGATTAAACAAAGAAATGAATGATAGCTGCTGTGTTATCTAGGAAGTTCTTACATTACAAAACTATGTATTCCATTCTCTAGCATTCAAAAATATAAAATTCGGTCCAAAGTAAAAGAGCAAGCTAAGTTACCACACAGGTAATGTTATATACACACAAGTAAAAGTGTACGTAAGAGAAAAATATGGAAAAATGGTCCTCAAAATGTCAGCGATGGGTTACCCCAGCACGGCAGACTCGTAGTAGAGGACTTTCTAATTCTTTATACATTTATTTACTATTTGATTTTTTTAAAAAGATATATGTATGAAGAAAAACTATCTTAACAGAGTTCACGTTATTTATGACAATTAGCTTGTTTCAATTAATACACTAAAAAGGCTGAAATTTATATTAATACAATTTAATATTCATATTGTATTCCAAGTTTAAAAAGATTTATATTAAGTAGTTCTTTGAAAGAATTAATATAATAGGGTCATGATAATACTATGTTAAGAATAAAGATTTTCAAATCAGATTGGGATCTGAAATTTAAATCTATTCTAGCTGTATGAACTATTTAATACCTCTTAGCCTCAGTAAAGCAAGAGTAACACCAACTACTTATTGTCAACCTACGTACATCACAGTGATTAATCAATCATAATTAATAAATAGTGAACAATTTTATGGTTATCGTTTGTGAGCAGTTTAAATATGTATCTGTGACATATCTACATATATATTTAAATACACAACAGTCATCTTGTATTCACATGTAGATTTTCTTTTCTTTTTTATCAGTACGTGTTTGCAGATGGGAATCGGCTCACATGTACACTTTCTGAGTTGGGTAATTCTACTCTAGAGATGTACATGTTTATGGTAAGAGATACAACAGATATAAAAACTGAATTAGAAAACTGAAAAACAGAATTACAAGAGAAATTCACAAAGAGGCAGAAAATATACAACTACTATGAGATTTGTTTTTACATGGTATTCTCTGTAATCAAAAGAAGAAACAAATAGTTAATCACAACACTGGAAATGAACATAGCCCAAACAATCCACAGCTAAAAGAAGATATCCTAATGGAAATTAGAAAAATTTTTGAACATATCAAAACTTGAAGAACACAGCTAAATAAAGGAGGCTCTAGAAGAAAATGAACAGCTGCAACAGCTTAGAGAAAGTCAAAAATTGACCTACTATCCAGCTCAAGAAATTATAAATGTAACAGCAAAATGGAACTAGAGAAAACAGAATAAACACAGGAATAAAAATTAAGAAATGGAATACAAAGTCGTCTTAGTTAATGTTTCTAGGCCCTGAGACGCACTCCTGACCCAACTTCAGGAGGAGTTCATTCTGGCTGACGTTTCAGTCGCCAGCTGGCCGATCCCAGGCAGAGAATGGGGCCCCTCTGGCATCCGCGAAGCAGAGAGCAGGGGCAGCCAGCGCCAGGGCCACACCCTCACAGTCGCACCGCGTCGACCAGCCTCTGCTAACGCGCCCCTCTCCCAGCCACACATCAGCTCTAACTCCTTCACAGTCCAACAGCCTCCCAGGCAACTGAGGCTGCGGGAGCCACTTAGCTCTAAACCGTAACGCAAGTACAGCACAGAAGTTTAAAAGTCAAAAGTTGATTCTCTGAGATGATTAATAAACCAAAGACTGATCAAGAAAAAGAAGACTGAAAAAGGGAGACTACCACAGCTTTTGCAGCATTATGAAACATGACATTCTCTGTTAAATTTTAAAAATACTTAGATAAAATGGAAAAATTCCTAATACAAATTATCAAAATTACCACAGAATAAGTCTACCTACTAAAGATATTAAAGCCATAACTTTTAAAAAGAACTTTCCATAGAGAAAACTCCTGAAAGTTTCTCCAGCAAATTCTACCCAATACGTAAGGAAGAACACGAATCTCACACAAACTCATCCAAAACTAGAAAATGAGGAATCAGTCCACAATGACTTAATGAGGGATTACTCTGATTTCAAAGCCCAACAAAAACAGTGTCAGAGAGGAAATTCACTAAACAGTTTCACTCATGAAAATAGATGGTGAAGTTTTGAACACTATAAGAAAGCAGAATCATGACAAAGTTGGGTTTGCTCCAAAAATGCGATGTTAGTTTAACATGTGAAAGGCACAGACTCTTCTATATTAGTAGGGTGAGGAGACAAAACCGTATGACCATGGTAAGAAATGAAGTAAAAGCACTTGAGAAAACAACATTTGTTCATAGTGAAAACTACTAGTAAACCAGGAAAAGAAACTTGTTTAATACGATACAGACCATTTCATAAGAAATCTACAGCAAACTTCAGTAAACAGTACACCTAATATTGAAATTATGAGATTAGAAAGAATGCTCTTTATTATTTCCAGTATTTAATATTTTACTATGAATCCTGGACAGAGCAATAAAAACCACAAAAAGCGTTAGAATCAAACAGAAAATTTCTATTTAAGACATGATTTTATATATAGGGAACCCAAAAGTATCTACAGACATAAGAATTAACGAGAATGTAACAAGTTGTCCATATAAGTCAACATATAAAAGCTAACTGCATTTCTATATTCTACCAACATACAGCAGATAATAAAAAATATTTAAAGATACCATTTATAGTAAATGAAAAACTAAATACCAGTAAGTGTAAGGCCTCCACAGAGAAAAACAGTCAGTAGTAATGAGAAAAATTAGGAAAATCCAAATAAACATGATATGCCATGTACATAGCTTGAAGACAGCAGTGTAATACAGCATTTCTCTTCAAATTGACCTATAAATTCAATAAATTTCAATGAAAACTCTATACATACCTTTACAATAACTGAAGGCTGTTTTCAAAATTTACATAATAATACAAGGTGCTAAGAACAGCCAATATCCTATGGATAAAGAGGAAAGTGGGCGTACTTCTCTGACTGGGTGTCTAGGCTTATTATGAAGACAACAGAAAGGAAAAGACCTAAATCTGACTGCCTTAAAACTACTTCTGTCCCTGCCAGGCATTGCAGTGCGTGCCTGTAATCCAGCACTCAGGGACCTAGTGGAGGCAAAGGTAAAAGAATCACAACTTTGACTGTAGCTCGGGCAACTTAGCGACCTGTCCTAAAAATTTTAAAAGGGCTGAGGATATAGTTAAGGCCCTGGGTTCAATTCTTAGCACCAATAAATACACACACACACACACACACACACACACACACACACACACACTTTTTTTTTTTTTTTCCTGTTTTGAGACAGGGTCTCACGTTGCAGTTCAGACTAGCCTTGAACTCACTGTGTAGCCCAGGCTGGTCTTGAACTCACAGTGATGCTCCTGCCTCAGCCTCCTGAGTGCTGGGATTACAGCCCTGTGCCCTCACACCCAGCTCGCTCTCTGCTCTGCTCCTTAAAAATCACTATTAAAACAGGAAAAACAGATGGAAAGTCACAACGTAAGGGACAATATTTGAAATGCAAAGGCTCACATCCAGAACACACAGTGGATTCCTACAAATTTCTTTTTTAAAAACCGAACAAGAAAGATGAACAGGCAACCCGTATTTTAAAAGTTAGATTATGTTACTAGACGTCATTTCTTTGTTTGTTTGTTTTCCTCTTTGTTTCAAAGAGGAAAAAAACCTAGAAAGCTCCAAAAACTTCATTTATTTTAACAAAATTTCACAATGGCAATACCATGGATGTCAGCAACGAATGCACAGATGGTACAGTCAACCCAGGATTCAGGCACATACCAGGATATTTCTAATCGTACTTTTTTGCTTTAGCTCTTGTGTGCAGTCGTAACATTGTTGCACCTGCTCCAGAACACACAGATTTCCATCTTATATCCATACTTTCCTCTTGGCTACTTATTCTTACACCATTATTTTATTTGTGTAGCTATTACCATCACTACCTTTATGTTCCAATGAACCAACCACTTTAAAGACCTTTAAAGATATATAACACAACGGCAACAATGTACCAAGTTGAACATAAACATGCAAATGGTATGACAAAGAAATGACTCTTTTAAACTAAATGGCAGTTCTTGCAGCATATGAAACATTGAAAAGGTGTGCCTTACAGAGTTTAACAACTATCATAAATCCTACAGCTCAAATCTGTGAAATGTTTTTGAAACATGACACTGCCCCCTTTTTTCAAAGACAGAAAATGTCACATCCCGACAAGTCAGAAGTTGCCTGTGGACCTTCTTCTGAGAAGCACTGCTCATGGCAGCAGGTTCTAGAACAGGCAGTGTGAACCTGTGCTCAACATGACAGGCTGTACGGACAATGTGCTTCAATCCCAGGCCGCAGTCACCTCCGCTACCTGTTATTTTTCCAGTGCTTGCTGCATTCCACAGCTCTCCCAGCCCTTAAGCTGCTGGAGTGTTTATTAGAGAGCAGACTAGATCAGCTGTGTCAGATGCTTCCTCTACCGCTCTGAGGGTCAAAACCTTGCCAAACTAAACATAAGGAAAAGACCACGGAGCAATAAACGACTACAAAAAAGTTTTCAACTGTTTTTACCTGCTATACATACCTCACTGAATCTCATTCAGTTTTTCTGCTGCGTTATCCCTGAAGCTCATTTATCTACTCAGGTCTGCTGCTCTTGGACTTGTCAACTGCAACGCTGCTCCCACCTACACTGACTGTGTCTCGGGCTGCCGGACTGCCCCTGCCCAATTCTACTACAGTCGAGACTTACTCCCATAAAACAGGTGCCTCCCCAGAACCACTTTCCCAGTCACCCCCGCCTCACACAAGCTCTTCTAACTGCATGTGCAGTCCGTAGGCAGTTATCCCAAAGTGAGCTGTTAGGACTGAAAAGACCGCACTGCTGAAGGACTTTCATTCTCTGCTCACAGAAACAGTGGTCACTGAAAGTATTTTATTATAAAAGTCAAGTAAGGGTACAGGCAAATTTCCTAGGCATATTCCTAGAAAGTATGAAAATTCTTTAAGTACTGCAGCTAAGATTTTTACATCAACATGTTAATTTCTATCAGCAAAGAAGCTTAATTACTTTTATAAACAACATACACAAATTTTTCTTTAAACAAATCATTCAGGAATCAGGTCCTTAAAAAACTTACAAACAAAAGAAATTTTTAGATAGCAATTACTAAAAACTTAATTCATTGTTTTTCACTGAATAAAACATATTAGGTTTATGTAATTTTTAACAATTTGGAGATCTTAATCATAGGTAGAGAAGTTAACAGTGTATGATACATTATTATAGTGTACTGATAAGCAATTTAGTTATCATTATTCTCTGTTTGAAAAGTTAAAACTACTCCTTCCCCACAAAAAGGAAAGAAAAAACTTTAAGAAATTTGCTTTAGAATTAACTACACAAAAAATGTCATCAGGGATTTTCTTCAGTTTATCTACTAATCAATCTACATAACCGCATTCCTTTTTATAACACATAAACTAGCTCTCTCTTTTTTTTTGGTGATAGATAAAAATAAGCAAATTATCTCGAGATAGTTCCATTTACCTTCATTATAACATGTGATAACACTGCTGAAGGAATTTACACAAAAATTTTTATTGTGATAAAACTGCCGCAATATTGTAATGAATCCACTGGGGCTTCCAAAAGGGGAAAAAAACAATTATGAATTCAGTGTGAAAACATTTAAAAGCACAGCCAAATGTCCCCATTTGACCAGAATGTTTATGAATACCCATAAAATGAAAGCTGGCCTTAGATACTCTAAATTCCTCTTTAAAAGAGGTATTCAATACATTCCATAAAAAAGAATTAATAAAGTCCAAACTAGGTTGTATTTCTAATACAGGTCTAAAATTTAGGTAACTTTTTTTCAATTTTTGAAATTCGAAGAATATACCATGCTATGCCATGCTATGCCATGCTATGCCATGCCATGCTCCACTATTCTTTCATTCATTAACAGAACTGGAGCTGGGCATGGTGGCGCACGCCTGTAATCCCAGCACTCTGGAAGACCGAGGCAGGAGGATCACTGCAAGTTCTAGACCAGCTGGGGCTACAAAGAGGGCTCAAGGCCAGCCTGAACTGCACAGAGAGACTCTGTCTCAAAAAAGACAAAAAAAAAACCAGAACTGGAAATCAAACCCTGGATTACTCTACTACTAAGCTATATCCTCAGCCCATTCTTAACTTTTTATTTTGAGACACAGTCTTGTAAATTGCCTAAATGAGACTCAAATATATCATCCTCCTGCCTCAGCCTCCCTCAGTGCTGGATTAGGTGTGCACCCCTACACCCCATACATCCTGGTATTCTTAAAGCAAAGACTGTTAGAGAAAAGAATGAAACAAAATGAAAATACCACAACATTCTTCTGAGTCCTAATGACATGCAGATAATAATGTGCTCACCAACCATGGAAGAATTCACCCTGTGGACATCTAGGTCCCTAGCAATGGTTCATTTGTGACTACCACATGTTTTTATTTTCAGCAGAAGCTTACTCAGGTAGGCAGCCAACAAATATACAGCAAATGTTTATTAAGGACCTACTACTTACAAACCACTGTATTGAGTACTATGAAATAAAGAAATATGGAGATTACAAATGAAGAGAGAAGGCAAACTTAGTTCTGCATTAAAATTTAATCAAGGGCCAGGGATGTAGGTCAGTGGTGCAGTGCCTGCCTGGCAAGCCTGAGGCCATAAGTTCAATTCCCTGTACCAAAAAAGAAAAAAGAAAAAAGACCCAAAAAAGCCCCTTAAAAAAGGAAAATTTAATCAATATGAGAAACTATATTTGAATGTCAATGTCTGCAACATATACCGTGGATTTGATGACAAAAAGCTTCTTTGACAAATGAATTATTAAAAAACGGGATAAAAAGAATTTACATGTTGACTGGGTGTTACATAATTCTAATAAATTTCCTTTTTTTAAGAGCTCTAACCAAGCGTGTAAGGTTGAAATGACACACGGCTAGAAATTAGCTTCAAAATACTTCAGAGAAAGAAGGAAGAGGGGGAAAGAAGAATGGGAGGAAGAAAAAAAATTAATGGCTAAATCTGGTGTAGTAAAAAATCTTAATTCTTGTGTGTGGGTAATGGGTAAATTGGGGTCCATTATACGATGCCCTCTTCATCTCTAGATAGGATTGAAATTTTCAGAGTAGCAACTTAAAACTAAGATTTCCTCAATGTTGTAGCTTGAACTGAAAAATGGAGCTGAATAAGTGTGATTTAAAAACAAGGAGGGCTGGGCGTGGTGGCACACGCCTATAACCCCAGCACTCGGGAGGCTGAGGCACGAGGATTATTGCGAGTTCAAGACCATGAGTTCAAGGCCAGCATGGCGAGATCCAGTCTCAAAAATGGCAAAAAGAAAAAAAAAAAGAAAAACGAGGAGGGCGTCTGGGCGTTCCTCCTCACTGCCAGCTCCCACCTGCCTGCGAACACGTTTGCAGGCACCCTTCAGCTCCCCGGCTGAACACACACCGAGACCGCTCAGCAGTCCTGTCCCACAGGCCGCACCTTGGTCAGCTGCCAGCCACTCTTTTCCTTCTAAACTTTGTTTCTAATTCCATTTGCTTCCAACGTCCAGTAGTGAACAGACTCTGGTTGCAAATGTAACATGGAAAGTTAAAAGACAGGCATGAAATGATAAACTGTGGTAAACAAACTGCGAACTCACAAGCCTTTCCAAAACCCATGCTGTCTGTTCTAACATGTCCTTGACCCTGGTGTGTTCCCACCAAGTTGATAGGTAGAACCTGGCAGGAATGAAGCGTAAATAGAGTTCTACTTTCTAGTTAAATTCTGATGTGTCTTGCCCCCGTATCTCTGTCCCAGCCTGGGTACTTGTAAATCTTTTCCATAGTTTTGGAACCTTCCAGTATAGAAGTTACAAATACCTGCATCACAAATTCTCGACGTCGAGGCATTCCTCTTTCTGAAAGCAAAACGTAATCTGGCTCCTTTTCCTTTTTCGCCTGTTGAATTTGAGCCAGGCGGCTAATGGGGTTCATTCCTTGACCATATTCCGGTCCAGCCTAAAAAATAATTTAAGAATATGTTTCAAAATATGTTTGTAAAACTTACTATTGGATCCTTAAAGAAACAGTGGTTGTTCCCTCCACGCTCACAGCACCCTAAAACTGTGACCAGCCAAGATAAGCAGGAGTAAACTGGAAGACCGGTAAAGTAAATCATGAAATAGATGAAATATAAAAATCAAATCATAAAGGGGGTGACAAAAGGATCTGGGGAAAAGACAAGTACAAGCAACAACTGGTAAGGCTAAGACTGAGAGTCCAGTGAAAAGGTAAAGGGCGCTCTGAGCGTGGCACTCGAGTACGCCTGGTAGATGAGGATATTCACATAAATACGTTCTTCCAATGGCATGCTGTTTATATTCCTGTTTCTCGTGGATTTGTAACATTATTTTCTGTTTAAAAAAATTTTATTGTATTTTATTAGTACATGTTTGTAACCCATGCAGTGCACAATCACCTTGGAGAGTAGTTACATGTACATATTATGGCTTGGGTTTTTTGTTTGTTCATTTTCTAATTTGACTGTCATGTCTTTTAAGGACCAAAAAAATTATTGTTGCTATGGATTTCAATGACAAGGAACTAAATACAGAAACTGAATTTACATAAGGATTAAATTCTGAGGACACTAAGAATGGCTGGGTCTCTCTTTCTTTGACTAAAATTAACTATAAACACATGACAATTAAATCATTCCTTGGATATCAAGTCTTAGATTAGTAAGGACTGCCTTATAAAAGATGTACTTAGAAAATTTTATCTCCAACACTGGAAATCCTTCTCTGAAGTCTCATCTTATAGAAAAGAATTAAAGAACAGAATAAAACCCAAGGACAGGGGCTGGGGATTTAGCTCAGTGGCAAAAGCGCCTGCCTGGCATGCGCAAGGTTGTGAGTTCAGTTCCCGGTACCGGAAACAAAAAAAAAAAAAAAAACAAAACAAAACCCAAGGACACTGTGAGAGAAATTTCACGTTAACAGCACAACTACACAGAATAAGTCTTAAAATCCAAATGAAGTTCACCGCAACTAGTTTCAAACGGGCACCGGGTTAAACACGGCTGGATCTGAAACCCAACTACTGTGAGATTTCAGCCGAGTTTCTGAAACACAATGCCCTTGTTTGTAAATGAGGATGGAAGCTCATTCACCACAGAATGACAGGGGGATCATGAGACATGACAGTTTGGGTATTTTAAATAAACTCAAGACAGCTCATCACCAACAGCTTGCTTCCTTCCTTCCTTCTTTCTTTCCTTCCTTCCTTCCTTCGTTTTTTAATCTTAGATAGTCTTGCTAAATTGAACCAACTGACTGTCAGCCCACGATCTCCCTGCCTCATTCTTCTGAGCTGGCCTCCAGCCCACCACTCCCCCGCCTCACCCTTCTGAGTAACTGGGATCAGCGGGGTATACCATTGCACCCAGCACAAATATTTTCTCTCCTTCTATGGAACATAAAAAACCACAGACCCTGGGTGTATCAGCCATACAACGATGTGAGGAAAATCAAGATAACACTGAATGGATCCATACATGGGCACATTATTAGGTATGATTATACTTCAATTTATAGACTCTAACTCATTATACACATGTGGCTCTCTCAAAATAACCCTGCATTTCCAAGGATATCTACAGGCTTTATTTTACATAAGACATACATAACACAAGTAATTGCAAGTGTACTGTATATAAGGGACCACGCGGGGCAGGACTTCAGACAAGGCTTCCCTGAAGAAGTCAAGTTTCAGGTGAGATCTGAATGATGGGTGCGAGTAGTTCCAGAATACGCTTCTACACTAGAAGCGGTAGCAAATCATTTTAAGAACTCCTGTCTCGGGCTGGGGATTTAGCTCAGCGGCACAGCGCCTGCCTGCCAAGCGCAAAGTCGTGGGTTCGATTCCCGGTACCAGAAAAAAACTAAAAAAAATAAAATAAAATAAAGAACTCCTGTCCCTCACCTCTACATTACATGCATATTTACCATTTTGTAATTTTTTTGTTTTTTGGCAGTACCAGGACCCGAACTCAGGACCTTGCGCTTGCCAGGCAGACACTGCACCACTGAGCCGTATCCCTGGCCCTGTATTATATTTTTAAGAGAATAATTGTGTCTTTAACAGACATAAAACAGGACTTAGAATTATATCCTACTATGTAGTACTGTATAGATCTAGTTTAACAGCTTAGTATCCTTAATTTATTAAGATTAGATTGCATTTAATAGACTATGTTCTGGTTTAGACTTAAAATGTCCTCCAAAAGTCTCGTGTATTCAGAGGTGGGCCTTCTGGAAGGTGGCTGGGCTGTGGGGTGCTGTACTCTGAGGGTCAGGAGCAGAGCGTGCCGCTGGGAGGCGTCACTCACCGGCAGTGTGACTTCCTGTCCCCGCTCCCCCCTTCGCTCCCCGCTCCCTGGCGGCCACGGGCTGAGCGCCTTTTCCTCTGCCATGTCCCTCTGAGATCCTGTTTTTGCCCTGGAGCTAAAATACACCTCCTCCTCCTTTAAGTTGCAGATATTGGGTTTTTTGTCCCAGTGATAGGGACAGGACTAAGACATTAATATTCACAATAAATACTTAATAATAACTAAATCATTTTGTGCATTCCATTAAGATAAAAATATTAGGAAACAAGTATAGTTTATATTCCCACTTTATAAATGAAGGAATGTACAACTAGAAAAGCTCAGTGATTTGCTCAGGTCACAAGGACTCACACTCAAAATTGACTTGAAAGTCATGCTCTTAATAGTTCTGTCTAGTCCCTGGCCACATGGCTAGAACCTAGATAAATGAATACTACACCTCTCTGGAACCACCAGTGACTCACGATGGGTGTGGATCTACTCAGAATTTATTTTTTAGTCTACCTTACATATAATATAGACTTGTAACATAGACTACTATTTCAAGGAGTGCATAACCTGTATCTTCTAATTAATGTCAGTATTCATTAATAAAATTTAAATAGTTATTTGCATATATAACATATTTTTAAATAAAGCAGAGGTACAAAACCTATAAAATACCTACATTGTGCTACTGCACAACCTAAGCAAAAGAAATTCATCAAGGATTAAATATATTTATCTGTAATTCCTGATCTGTAGCACCTACTCAGAAGTCTGCTGAGGCTGGATGTGATGGTGCACACCTATAATCTCAGTGATCTGAAAGCTGAGGCAGGAGGATCACTGTGAGTTCATGGCCAGCCTGGGCTACACAGTGAGTTCAAGGCCAGCCTGAACCGCATAGCAAACCCCTGTCTCAAACAGACTAAATAAATAAATAAATATTTTTTAAAAAGTCTGCTGACCAAGCAAGGCTGAGCTGCTAATGCAAATGCTGGCAACCGAAACCTTTCTACAGAAACAGAGAATGGCAGCTCCACCCACGTCACGCCTACTCCCACTCACGGGCACTATTTTACGCTAAAAGCTAGCTCGTTTTTGCCCTTTTTCTCCCTTTTTAATGTAAATAAAATATGATCCAATAAAAGAAATTGTCACGACATACTGAAAAGCTGTGTGTTCTACATGCTTCTTTGGCAAAGTACGCATGCCTGAATGAATAGAGAGAAACAATACCACTGACCTCATAGAGAATTAAATGTGATAAAGGACACAAAGTACTGGACAAAGCCTGGCACACAGAGTGCCTTGTAATTTCTAACTGCTGCTGCTGTCCCTGCTGTAGTATTCATGTGCTTACTGCTCCGCACCCTGTTACCAATTCATGAAATCCTGAGAAGTTACTATACAGCAGTGTTGTAGCCCAAGGTACACTGGACTAGAGATCAGAGCAGTTCAAGCTGTTCCACATGATAGCTGAGCGCATTCTTTCAACATTTTTGTAAAACATTATTTGTAAAATGAGGGAAAATATTGTCTACCTTGCACGGTCATGAGGAATATACTGAAAGACATGAACAGGAAAGCACTTTTTAAATATACGTATCTAAGGTATTATTATTTTACAAACAATTTTACGAACAATATTTTACGAACAAACACATGTGTGTTTACAAAGCAAAAAATAAGTGTCATTAATTTAGCACTCTACATTCTACCCTGATGCCTGGACTGTGTATAATGCATAGTTCAAGAACTATCCTTCAGGAAATCGTTCACCTGTAGCAACTCACAGTGAAACTGACCATTTACAGTATATACTGACCTTTACTATAGTTTTAGGGCGTTTTTTAAAAAACAGTTTTGGCTTCTCCACCACAGGAAGAGGTGGAAGTTTCTTAAGCTCCTGTAAGACAGTGGTTGCAGCACGCTTCTTGGACAGCTTTTTGCTATTTCCCTCGCCTTCTGCAGAGAACTCTCCCACTGACACCCGAGTGACAAAGCTCTTCATGTGCGGGGGTCCGCTCTCTTTGATAACCTGTTAAGTACATGTAAAACATTAAGTATATGTGCTGCCAAAGTGAACATGGAGTAAAATATTAAGAAACATGCAGACACTCAAGATGTGTTCATACAGCATCAATTTTAGCATTCTTATCAACATTAAGAATTATACAAAATTATAGTACTTCTATATAAGAAAGCTATGAAAATATATCACCAGTACTCATTCATGGTGTTTCTAATAAACTCAAGTTGAAAGAATTCTGGACAAACACACTCAATTCATGATCAGAATTGGTTTTTACTATTTTAAAACAGACAATTCTAATTATGGTTTCCCACACGTCTTTCAGAACACAAAACTAAGAACATAAAGCACAGCCTATTAGATTTCTAAAGGTGAGTACACTCTGCAGTACGTAATGACTGCATGTGTCAGGGCTGAAGCTAGCACACGCGCATAACACATCCCATTCTTTTCTTACCCCCAGTGCTCCCAGCCCTCCCTGTTCCTTCCCTCTCTTGGTTCCCTTCTCATTTGCAAAAGCTCTATTGCTTTCTTTTTTTTTTTTTCTTTTTGGTCTTTTTGAGACAGGGTCTCCCTGTGCAGTTCAAGCTGCACTTGACACAATTTGTACCCCACACTAACCACAAACTCGCAACGATCCTCCTGCCTCAGCCTCCCGAGTGCTGGGATTACAGGTGTGCGCCACCACGCCCGGCAAAAACTCTTATTTCTATTTCTGTATTTTTTTCTAATTTCTTTTCTTTCCTCTCCTTTCCTCTCCTCCATCCACCTCTCGGTTCCCTTCCTATTTGAAAAACACCTCTCTACTTCCTAGCATCTTTTATTTTGCTTTTTATTTATATTTTGGGCTTCTCATACAAGAGAAACTGATATTTAAGCTTTTGTGGCTGGTTTATTTCACTTAATATTGTGGTCTCAAGATCCATCTGTTTACCTAGGAATGCCTCAAGTATGTCTTTCTTTATGGTAGAGTAGAACTCCATTGTGCATAAATACATTTTCTTTATCTGTTCACCTGTTGATAGGCATATGGGCCATTTCCAAAACTTCCTCTTATGAATTGTGCTATAAACATATGTACCCATGCATCACTGTAACAGGATGATGTGAATTCTTTGGGGAAGACACCTAGAATGGGAATAGCGGTCAAACGGATTTTCTAGTTTCAGTTTTCTGAAGCATGTCCACACTGATTTCCATAGTGGTTGCACAATACTACTTTACATTCCAACCACAGCCTCTCCAGAATTCATTATTATTTGATTACTTGATAATAGCCATTCTTTCCGGAGTAAGATGGAATCTCAGTGTTGTTTTAATTTGCCTTTCTCAAATGGCCAGCAGTACTAAACATTTTTTCATGTATTTACTGGCCATTTGTACTTCTTCTGAGAAGCGTCTATTCATTTCAGTTGCTCATTTTTGATTGGGTTTCCAATGTAAGGGTGGTATTTCATTACATTCTATGACCTGTGAAGGGTTTTGCCTGTGGAAGCCTCTCAACAACAGGTGAACAGGTGAAAGTTAACTGCAGGTTAACAGAGGTCACAGAAGTTGTTATACAGGAAAGGATATTTACTCTCATAATCTTAAGATATGTTGTTATGCAATAAAAATGTTTAGCTTTCAGAAATAACAAATTATGAATCTATCAGCTACATATGTTCCTAAGCCCTCTTTAATCTCTTTCTTGTTTTTACACCATTGTCATCTTTTGGAGAAAAGCCTTTAAACTCCAAATACTCAAAACTTTAGTCTCCTTCAAAATTCCGAACTACAGAGAGGGCAGTCTACTTAGGTTTCTATTTAACATAACATTGAGATTTTGTCTTCCAGCATTAGATACCAATTAGAAGAAGAAATAAAAGCAACACAGTATCTCAACACTTGATCACTGTGGACAAAGTAATGACACTTTTCAAGTAATTTAAATTTACTAATGTTTGTTTGTTTTGAGATAGGTAGTCCAGGCTGTCCTTGAACTCACTATGCAGCCCAGGTTGGCCTCGAACTCCCAGCAATCCTCCTGCCTCAGCCTCCTGAGTGCTGGGATTATAGGCGTGCACCACCATGCCTGGCTCTAAATTTACTAATTTAAACACCAACTGTTTAACCATTTTGAACCACATCCTTCTCAAAAAAAAGTGCAAGTTTTACTGACTTATTACCAAATACTAAATCTTTAACCTCTATTTTTCACAGTAGATTATCATTAATACGCATTATTCCCTACCATAATACACTGATGTACCCAGGGACTGCTAAAACTTATAGAACTATTGGTATTTGCTGCAGTCTTTAAAAGAGGCAAAAAATTTTTAGTATATGGCAATTAATTTTTATAGGTTTTCCACCTTTTTCCTGTCATTTCTTTCTGGGACCAATAGGCTCTTACATACAAGGCATGATTGAAATATATGGTGAATGTTTAATTTTTATTACAGTGAAAGGTACATCGCCATTAATCTCCTTCAAAATACTTCCCCTGATTTCAACACACGTATTCCATCCCTCTTCCCACTGTCTGAAGCAGCTCCGGCAGTCCTCTTCGTGTCTTTACAAACACCAAGTACGATGAACGCTGCTGCTGAAGCCCACCTTACTCACTGGGTCTGGTACGGTATGCTCTCAGCCCTCCCCCAAAATCAAAATCACCATGAAAGGTAAATGTTTCACCTCAGTTCAGGACATAAAGGCAGTCAAGACAGTGCAACTAAAGACAATGATGAAAAAGAACTTCCAGAACTGCTTCAGAAAGTGGCCAGAACAACGGGAGAAATGCGTTTGATCACCCTGTCATTCTCTCACTGCCCTTCTTATCTTGCTGTTTCACTCTGCTACAGACACAAAATCAGACAGCACAAGCTGTAGAACTGTACCCAACACGAACGCAGTTTCTCGGCCTGGGTCAGATGAGCCGGCCACAAGTACAGTGCGGAGCCATCTAATAGGAGAATGCTGGACAATGTGAAGGAGGGTTCTCTACAGCTTACTTCCTGCTTCCTCCCCACAGTCCAGATATGACCTGCAAAACTACTGCCCACTTAATTGGGAGATATAATAATTATTTTTTAGAGTTTCCTCTTTTAGGTTTCATACAGTTTCAATGCATGTGTGACATACTTATCTAGTTTGTAGGGAGCTACTTCATTACTTCTTGGTGATCTGTTGAACATATTTGGGGGCACGAAGTGTTACCACAGTGGTACAGGTGTAACACACGAGACCCTGGGCTCAACCCCCGGGACCTCCCCCACAAAAAAGTTCAAAAATTTTGCCCTCCATACAATGAAAAGAAATTGAGTATTAACACAACTGTGTCAGTAATTACTACCTTTAATACAAAGTTGTACAGGAGTACATTAGTGTTAATTAGCATTTTATCTTATTTAAAATACCAAATCCTACAGAATATTACAAATTATATTATACCCATAAAATAAATGTTATGATTGTTATTTTCCTATTATTTTGTTATGAAATTTTATTTTTTCCATAAAATAAAATAACTAAAATTTTATGATTAAAACTAAAATACTGTATCATGTGCACAAACGGCTTAACACAAAAAAGACAAAGAGATCTACAGGAATCTACAGCATTGATGTAATTTTTATTTCCATGATAGTGAGTCTGAACATAAGGAAGCATGTAACTCTTGCAAGATTTTACTATACCAGTTAATTCTATCTCTTTGTTAAAAATAACGAGAGGCAGGTGGATTGTTAAAAGAGTTCGAGACCAGCCTGGGCTACAAAGTGAATGCAAGGCCAGCCTTAACTGTACAGCGAGACCCTGTCTCAAAAAGATCAAAACAAACAAACAAACAAATCCAGAGAAGGAAAAAAAATTATCAGCTCTCCAAATAGCACATACCTCAAAACTGACAGGCATGTTCCGCTTCAGAGCAATTTCAAACACCAAGCTGATCTCAGACTTGTTTGCATCTTTGTCATCATCCATTTCTTTTCCTGATTCACCATTCTAAAGCACAAAAAAGGACAGTACGGAATCTTAACTTTGTAACTGACTTTACATATATTCTACCATCAAGAGGACCCAGCTAAAAGAAAACAGGAAACAGCACACAGACTGTATCTGAAGGATTTCTTTGTAACCACAGTAGTTAAGGGCTTTCGCTGACAGTATTTCTGTTCCTGGGTTTTTCACTTTTCTACTTGAGTAGAAGCATTTTACATCAAAACTGGAACTCTCACTCCCATACGGTTCTCGGTTAGTTTGCTAACGTGATCCACAAAGACAAAGCCACATGCAGAGTACAGCGTGCAAACCAAGCTACTGGAGCTCTGTGTCTGGAGCAGGTGCGATTCCCTTATTCACACGAGCTTCTGGGAAACCTCATAATGATACAGTGTAAGTGTTAGAAACAGTATTCCCACCATCAAGAAGCGTGCAAGCCAATTGGAAAACAAACAGGTAAGACTTACAACAAAAGGGTACAAGCAGAAAAACACCTAAGTCTGCCGTTAAAATAAATCTCTAAGAAGGTCTGGGGAAGGGTAATTGTAGAGACTGAACTTTAGGATTTGGAACAGCTAAGTGGGGAAGTCCAATAAAGTGACAACGCCGTAAGACACGGCTGACATGCTACTGAGAGGTGAATGGGCACGGTAGCCGACACCACAAGAATGAGTGAGCGAGATTACTCAGGAATAGCTTCAACAGCCTCCTTTGTAAGATAAACTGGAAGTCAAAATTCAATAAAGATCTCTTGCATTTTAAATTCCTTGACTCTAGGTTAACACAATGTAATTTATCCCCAATAAATATAACATTAACTGCTAAGCAAATGACCGTTATCTCTCATCCCTATACACACGTCCTAAAATCCTGACTTGCCCATAAAGTGAACCCCAGAGGTGAATCAAAGTTCTGAGAGGTTAGGTCTTCCTGGCAGCTTGAGTCTAGCACAGTAGACAAGTAGTCTGAGAAGCAGACCTTAGCATATTATCACTCTAGTATTCTCCCTTAGCAGGGCAGATTATTTCTGTTTTTCAGATGTATTTATCTGTCTGGCCAATAATCTCTCTGGGGAAGTCTAAGAAAGAGACTGCTCGCTGCAGCACTACCACACCTGAGCTGACTTTTCTGGAATAGGTTCATTCTGTAGCGCTTGCAGAGCCTTCATTGCAGCATTGTGTCTCGCCGCTTGTCGAGTCTTTCCTTCACCAAAAAATTCATTATTTCCTACAGTCAGCTGAACATAAAAGATCTTAGGCACTGGACAATGATACCTAAAATAAGAAAACAAAAACACTTACATTAGGTCAAGAAAACCACTCTTTAATCATTAATAATGTGTTTTATTTAAAGTGTTACCAACTATATCACGTACTATATATAACCCCTTATTAACCCTACTAAAATTCTAACCTCATGAATGTACTTATAAAAGATAAAAGGTGAGCCATACAGATAAATGTATACCGACCTCTACAATGAGTACAACATTAAACATAAATATAGTAAAAATTATTTAGCAATATTACAGAGATTTCCCAGTCAGCTGTCAGACTGTTAACAGATGTGGGCTGTACGGTTTGGTACCAACGATGAGGGGACTAGTGTAGAAGCTGGAGACAGGCGAACCCATTTAGATGCCAACATGCAGACTACTGTGATTTTAGCAGAAGATATTACAATCGGAAATATGGGGGCAGAGAGTCAGAGTTAGATCAATGCAAAGCACTAAGATCAGAATAATCGTAAGAAGGGGTTTATACCCTTTCTTTTTTAAACCATATTTTTATCTTTGAGTGACACATACTAATTGCATGTATTAACAACGCTGAGTGTGACATTTCTGTACATGTCACATTTGTGTACATGATCAGATTAGGGTAACTGGAATACCTATCACCTGAGACATATCATTTTTTTGTGTGTGCTGGGAATATTCATAATCCTATTTTGAAATACTCAACTGTTGTCAACTATAGTTATCCTACTGTGCTATATAGGACATCAGAAATTATTTCTCCTATTTAATGTAACCTGTCTTAATTATCTTCTCTCTATCCCCTTCCCCAACACCTTTTCCAGGCTTTTGTATCCACTATTCTATTCTCTACATTTCTTTGATACCACATTTTTAGTTTCCACAAATAAATAAGAACATATACTATTTTTCTTTCTATGCCAACTTAGTTTACTAACATAATTTCCATCTGTTGCATCCATGTTGCTGCATATGACAGAATTTCTTTCTTTTTATGACTGAACAATATTTCACTGTGTACACATACCATATCTTTTTATTCATTCAAATATTAATGGACACCTAAAATGACTCCAAATTTTGGCCACATAAATAGTAGCACAAGAAATATGAGGGCAGATGTCTCTTCAACAAACTGATTTCAATTTCTTTGGATAAAAACCCAGTAGTGAGACTTTTGGAGCATATGGAATTTTTTCTCTAGTTTTCTGAAGACCCTCTATACTGTTTCCCATAAAGACTGCACTAATTTACATTTCTACCAAGCATACGAGTCTCCCTTTCTCCACATCCTTGTCAGAATTTTCTGTCTTTTGGTCAACAGCCATTCTAACTGAGGTAATAAGGTATCTATTTGTGGTTTTGATTTGCATTTCTATGATAATTAGTGATGCTGAGCAAGAGTTTATGCTAATTCTTAAGCAGAGAGTATCATAATAAAATGTATTTAAGGTGAAAAATCTTAGCTGGTTTGTGTTCAATGAAACTAAGATAACGAAGTGTGCCTGGAAAACTGCAATAATGTAGACGAGGAGATGAGGCTGAAAGAAGAATGAACGAATCTAGAAGAAATGAGGAAGATATACAATGAAATCCATTACTTCACAACACTGTAGAATACTGTCTATGTGACAGAGGCTGTGATAATGAACAAATTATGCATCACAGCGGGGAAGACAATAAATAAAATAAATATGTAGAATATCTAGTAAGTTAGAACTACCTACAAGAAAAAAGGTAGTGCTCAGAAGCACAGAGAGAAATTTTAGGTAGGATGACCGGTACTGGGAAAATGCCAACTGTGCAAAGATTTGAAGTGAGACGCAAACCAGGAACTCCCTGGGACAGCGCATGTGAGGCAAAGAAAACACAAGCACAAAGGCCTGGAAGAAGAAGTATCTCATACATGCTCAACCAACCCAAAGGAACACCATTTAGCTAGAGTTGAGGGAGCGCAGAAACTAGGAAGTGAGAAGAAGTGGGCAGATTCCATAAGGCCTTTCCTAGAGAACACTGCAAGGTCTGACTTTTGCCCAGAGCGCAACAGCCAGCCCTTCTGAGCGGGAAAAAAAAATGACATAATAAGACTCACATTTTGCAAGAATCATTTACCATGTTGAGAACAGATTATAGGGCAACAATAACGGAAGCAAAGGTCTCTAATACTAGACTACTCAGATAATCCACAGAAAGGTAACAGCGTCTTGAACTAGGGTATAGCAGAAGAGAGAAGTCACTCTGGATGAGCTTTGGAAGTAGAAGTGGGTTTGTCTAAGGACTAGCTATGGAGTCTGAGAAAGCAGTCAAGGATGACTCCAGGTTTTTGGAACTAAGCAACTGGAACTTATAATACCCATTGCTGAGACAATGAAGACAGCAAAAGGAATGGATCTGCTGAGGATGGGGAGCAGCAGCTCTGTCTTGGAGACGTTACTAGAGCTACTAAGAACCAAGCAGAGATGTCAATTAGACAGACTTAAATAGGCTGACTCGAGGAAAGAGGTCTAAGACAGAGTTAACCTCTGGAAAACATCACCATACAGATGATATTTAAAGCCACAGAACAATGAGAACGGGTGGAAGATAGTGATAAGAGGGAGACCAGGTAGGTGTGGTGTCCTTCCTGAAAGCCAAATGAAGGAAAAAATACTGTACATCAAGGGGGAAGGAAGGACTGACTGTACCTAATTGCTACTCATAGGCCAACTAAAATGATGACTGATATGATCACTGAACTGGGCAATTTAGCAAAATAAATACGATCAATTTTGATGGAATGGTGCATTTACAATTGCAATGCTTAAAAATTAAGTTAAAAATCACTCCAGTGCTGGAAAATGTTTCCAGACAAAAATAAGTCTCACTGAGGTCCTATTGTGATTCCTTTGTGTTGTTTTGGTGGTGCTGGGAACTGAACTTAGGGCCTTGTGAATGCTAGGCAAGTGCTCATCCACAGAGCTACATCCTCATCCTGAGGTCCTACTTCGTCATTTAAGTAGTGCTGTTCTACAGTTGGTCTGAGACACACTGGAGAGAGCCTACAGTGTAAGAATTCACTGGACAGATGGGACTAATCACAGAAGATTTGCTGAAGGTGAAGGACTAAGGATGTGGATTCGTACTAAAGATGCAGATTAGTGAGGCAATAATTGAAACCATGCAAGTCGATAAACACCTGGAAAGAGTAAGTGTAAAGGAACCTAAAAGGAGCCCAAGTCTGGGATCTGACTGATGCCTATGATCAAAGTGCAAGGGAAACAATAGAATGCAGTGAAGGAGATGAAAGAGGATCAGAGTTAGAAAAGAAATTACAACATAATGTCAGGGAAAGGGGTAATGAACAGTGTCAAATGGAGTGGAGAAATCCAAAATATGAAAAAAGAAAACGCTGTTGTTTTAAACTTTTAAGTCCATTTTCTTGGCCTACAGTTTTTACTAAATCACTTTAAGTTTTAAATGTGTTTTTATTTTGTAAGTCATATGTTCTGATTTTTAAATTAGCACATATAAAAAGCTAAGAAAAAATATAAAGTTAAAAACTATTTTTAGTGTTAAAGACTAAAAAGCATTAAAACTCATAATCATTTTTGTCTTTGATTACAATAACTAAATAAGGTACCAAAGTATACAATTTCCTGCTATCTTAGATTCCTTTAGTGCAGAAATTTCCACAGACTAACATGAATAATGCAAATTACTTTCACTTTGTATGCCACAAAATTCAGTTTCCATGCCTCTACAGAACTCTATGCATATTTTAACTGGGTCTGTAAAACTTTAAAACAGACAACTTAAAATCAGAAATGTACTCCTGAACTATCTTACGTGGTAAGCTTTTACTGTAGAGCAAATGTTTACAATTAATTATAAACTTCTGAAAATAGAGGTCCACAACTGGAATGCTAACAGACCTTTAACTACAGTACAGGGAGTGGGCGCCACTATAATCACTAAGGCCTGCTGACAATTACAAAACTCATTTCAGTTTGCCAGAGACAAACAGAATTTCTGTTCATTTTAACTTTACTGGAATATGATGTCATAACACAGAACCATACTGAAACAATCTGCTGATTTTCCTGACCGAAATATTAATTGCATACTAAGGAGCCCCTGGGACCTCTTCCTCACTGGTCATTAAACATGGCTCTATGTATGTGTTTGAGCATGTATGTTAATATATGTAAATATAAATTATATCACAGGAATATCGGAGAGTAATTAACTGTGTTATATTTCTGACATGAAAAGTAGAATACTCCAATCTAAACAATAGGAAACTGGATGCCTGCCATGTCACTCCAGTTTCACTTCACCTTCTTAGTGAACAATGAGTCTTAACAATCTACCCCACATGGTTTGAATACCTTATACTCCACATCTTCTCACAGCAGCAAGACAACATTAGCCAGAGCACTCTTGATTAATAGCATCCAGACTGAATCACAGAGGAGAGGATGCAGAATGCTTCCTCTCACAGAATACTGTGGATTAGTCCCTGTCTCTTTGGTAAAGACACCCAGCTTATTAACTTTAAAGGTTAGTATGTACTATTTAATGGATTTTCTTTTAGTTTCCTTTACTTCAAACATGAAGCTCACTTTTGGTAAGGTACTTACAACAAGAGATATGTCTATTTCTACAAATCAGTATTAGACATATCCATTGAGTATTTTTTCTAATTAGAATTCTGTGATCGATGCCTAGAACTCCACAGTGACCCCCTTTCATCAGAATCATCTTCAGTGCTAGTTAAAAGTGCAGGTTCCTATGTGCCAACCCTGACCTGCTGCACCACTCTCTGAGGAAAGCGTGTGCAGATTGGCCTTGTGACTCTGGGTATCTCACGATCTGAGAGCCGCATCACTCAGTTCCCAAAACACATACTCTAAGTGACGGGCAATGAGGAATCAGAACAACGGGCACTACGTGCCACACTCTAATTAATTAACAATCTAAGTTTCACACAGCTTGATTGCAAGGTCTTTTTGTCCCAGGCTTCCCTGCTCTTTATATCCTACAAGTCTTGGGAAAACTAAAAATAATTCCAAATAAAAGAAAAGCTTCTTTTTCTTTAGATCTGCAAAAGTCCTTAGGTTTGACCTGCCTTCAAAATACGTAAGACGATAAAACAATAAAAGATGTCTGTTTGGCAGTTTCTTAAATAGTTTTATTTTTCAAGTCAAGAGATGATTTTTATATTCACTTACATTATTAATCACAGCAATGTTATACAACATATAGCCTTGCCATCCTCCCTCCTGTTACTGCACTTAATGCCTTCTTTCTAAACAACTAAAATCCATTTGTCCTCCCTATCATTCTGTGACTGCTCTATTCTCCAACATCTCCACGTTCCTAAGTATCACTTTTACAAGGTGAGAAAGACATATCCCAAATAACATTAGAACTTTTAAAAATTGAGAAATAGTTACCTCATTTCATTTGATAGCATTACTCATAAATCTCAGTACAGCTTAGACATTCATATCTACTCTACAGGTTTTTGTCCTAACATACGTGAAAACGTTATCTCCTGATCTAATGGAGGAGGCTTTGGAGTCTGATTATTTCTAACACTGGGTGAAAACAGAAATGTTATTTAACCTTTCTAGCCCCATTTACTGGTCTGTAAAATATTTGCAGAATCTCTGGTTAAGGAATTCTAAAGGCCAAACTTAGAATTCAAATGACATGTTGATTATTTTGACTCTGCATACTTTTTGGCACTGGTAAGCCAAATTCTTTCTCTAACTACACAAAAATAACAAGTTTTATCATAAAGCTATAAAATAGTCCTTGGCACATTTTCAAATTTGTATATATACAAAATGTCTAGATAGATAGTTCTTTCTCTCTTTACACCTATAAAATGTAAATATATATATATTTCATGGGATCTGAGTGTTAATTCTAGAGGAATTTCAAATTTTAGAAATGATTTAAAAAGATTCATAGGTCAGCTGAAAAGTTTTAAAAGAAGTATAAAGATACTCTGCTCTAGGAGAGAAGATGCAGAAACAACTCCAAGCACACTCAGCTACCTTATCTTTGACAAAGGGGCCAAACATCTTCACTGGAAAAAAGATAGCCTCTTTAATAAATGGTGTTGGGAAAACTGGCTTTTCATGTGCCAAAGACTGAACCTAGACCCGTATCTCCCACCCTACACTAAACTAAAATCAAAATGGATCAAAGAGCTAAATATAAAAACAGGAATATTTAATCTGCTTGAAGACACAGGTATAGACAAAGACTATGAACAAAACCCCAACTTATGAAGAATCAGCAACCAGGATCACATCAAATAAAAAAGGTTTTGACAGCAAAAGAAACCAACAGTGGAGTGAGGAAACAACCCACAGAATGGGAAAAAATGTTTACCAGCTGTTCCTCAGAGGAAGGACTAATATCTAAAATATAAAAAGAGCTCAAAAAAAATCAGACACCCCCCCACCCAAATTCAAAGACCCAATCCAAAAACAGGCATCTGAAATGGATAGATAATTCTCAGGTGAAAAAGTATAAACAGTCAATAAATATACAGAAAAACTGCTCAACATCACCAGTTATTCAAAAAATACAAATTAAAACAATAGCGAGATAGCATTTCACTCAGAAAAGAATGGCTCTATCATCAAGAAATCAACCAATAACAAATACTGGTGGAGCTGTGGGAAAAAAGAAACCCTCCTCCATTGCTGGTGGGAGTGTAGACTGGTACAACCACTATGGAAATCAGTATGGAGGTTCCTCAAAAAACTGAAACTAGAGGTTCCATTTGTCCCAGCTATTCCCTTTCTAGAAACTTTCTCAAGAGTTAAAAACATCACACATCAACAATATCTGCATAGTCATGTTTTACAGCAGCACAACTTATAATAGCTAAATCTTGGAAAACAGCACACATGCTCATTAGTTAAACGGGCAAAGACAATGTGGAGTTTATACACAATGGAGCACTAGTCTGCCGTAAAGAAGAATAAATCTGAGTTATCTGTAGGTAAACGGATGCACCTCAAGATCATAATTTTAAGCAAAATAAAACACACAAGTTTCAATACTACATTGCTGACCTTGTGTGAGAAACCCTAAGAGTAAACAAGGAGCAAAATGGAGGTTCGCTACTGGGAAGCAGGAAGAACATGGTCAAGTGGAAAGGGAGGCGAGGAAAAGGGATTAAAAAGACAAACAACGGTTGGAAAAGCTGGAAACAAAGCTCCTGTAAGCAGGAAGGGAAGAAAAGCTGAAGAGAGGCGAGTGGGAAAAACAAGAACTAAGATCTATCACGTACAGGCACAAACTCCCTGTGATGAAGGTGAGCACTGTGTGGTGGGTATGTCCCAATGAAAAGTTTTTGAAAAGATATTCTGCACTATTTGTTACATTATTATGATCATGTTTTAAATGCCTAGAATAGAGACATGCAGTGAAAACTGGGATGGGCTCTTTTGAAGAGACAGGTTATATATGACCACCTTTCGTAATTTTAAGTTTTTGCGAATAAGTGATTACACTGAGGTAAAAACAGAGGAACGTATTTAACCGAAGCAGGTCCAGTCTCCATCCAAAGGGAGGTCTGTGCTCATAATTAAGTCTGCTAAATCCGCGAAATGACTCCCGGAATTTAGAATATGAGCCAGAAAAACAGCGCTTGTGCCGCGTCACTGACACTAGCGCAGTGGGGACCATGAAAAGCAGAGCACGCTCCCGAAGAGCCTCAATACTGTAAACACAATACTCACCCTGAGAACCAGTCAGACCTGGTAACCTATTCTTGTCCCTTCCCTAACTGGGTTATCTAGAAAAATGACTGTCTCCATCACCGTTATAATACGGCAGGAACACACACTATGTGCCAGACACAGCGCTAAGCAATTACATACGAATCTAAACCTCCACACAACCCCTGCTTCGTCTCACAGACGGAAGTGAGGAAGAGAGGCATTAGATAACTTCCCCAAGGCTACCCAGCTCGAGCCCGTGTCTGAATCCAAGCACTCTGAATTCAGTGAATAAGAGAACACTAAAAACTGCAGAAGAACTAACTCTAAATTTTGGAGAGATCACGCTGAACACGGCAAGTTAAGTCAAACTAGACAAGGGCTGCGGCAGGTCCTGGAGAGCTCTCGCGGCTGTGTCACGCGCAGGGTGCAGGTCACCAAAGGGAGCGCTGCACACGAAGCCCAGGAGACTGAGGGGACTGCAAAGGCCCACGACATCTTTGTGCAGTCCTTGTCTCCCCTCCCAACCTGCTTTTCCTAAGAGCCTGGTCTTCAAAATTAGACTTTTTCCTGTTTCTTTCCACAGTTTAGCTTATCTCACTGTTTTGGTCTATACCTCCAAAGGAATACCACATAGCAGTTAATAAAGGATGTTCAGGTCTTGTTTCGTGCACAGACAGGAACACGGTGAGGGTACCCCACTAAGAATGATGCTGGCTACTGAAGCAGGAACGGGGGGGGGGGCATCCACAGAGCACACATTTTACATTTTACAACGTTAAGGGAGTATTCAACTGTTGTCAGTGTCAAGAACGAATTTTTTGGTGAATTCCTACCATTCTGTCTAGTGAAGCTCTATATCATTTCTAATTTTTTTTATTATTTTTTATTCTCTTTAATGGTTTGATCAATCTTGCACGCCTACATTTGGTAATCTGAACAACTTCGCTGAAGATTAGAATATGTAATATAACCACCACTGTTAATCCCTATCATCCTGGTTTTGAAATCCTGTATCATTTTTATTGGTTCTGCTTTTTTTGTTTTTGTCTGTTGTTATTTTGCAACTTTTTAATTCTCTTTTTGAAAAAAGAATGCATTTTATAAAAATACTTTTTGAGTATCTGTACAGACAATAACGATTTTTACCTCTCATCTCCTAATAAGGCAAGTTTTTTAACTTATTATTTAATAGTGAAACAATTTTACATTCCTGGTTTATAGTCATTCATAGCTGATTTATGATTATTCTTTCATGTATGTCAAAATTTGTATGCCAGTATTTTAATTAGGATTTCCCATTTGTATTCTAAAAAGAATGCTCATCTCAAGTTCTATGTCTTTTTATTTTTTAAACTGGAACAGAATAATGAAATATAAAGTATCCTCAATGGCCCAAAACAATTTGTTTCCCGTTTCTGAAAGGTTCAGTACAATTTGTCTGTGAAACCATTAGCACTAGTCACTTTTCTTCAGGACGGCGGAGAAAGCAGAGATGGTTAGTTGTTTAACTGCTTCATCTGCTACTTAAAAAGCAGTCACTTTTTTTGTTTTTCTGAGGCCAATCTGGTAATTTGTATTTTCCTACAAAATCACCTAGTGCATTCAGATTCTGAAATTGGTCCTTTGCAAGTTGAACCATGGAGTATTTTACGACAATTTTTGCTTCTACTGTCCGTAGTGCCCCCATTAGCAGTCCCTATTTTGCATACTATGCTTAAATCCATAGTTATTAGATTATATATTTGCATGTTCTTTCATTTTTTCAAAGAACAAAATGTAGGATTGCAAATATGTTTTCTAGTATTCTTCATTTTCCTTCAGACATGTTATTACTTTTCAAATTTTCTGTGTTGAATATTCAACTTCTTTTCATGGTATCACTAACAGGTACGTAAATAAATTTGTTTTTAAAGTAGACTTTTTGTTGTTGGTACTGTAGTATTTTCAAGAAAGTAATATACTATTATTGTTTCCTAAATATGTTCAACAATGAAAACTCCTTTTTATTAAGTCATTATATGCATCTATGATGTCTACTTTGGGATATACTGCTGTAGACAGTTTATCTTCAGTAAGAGTCTATAATCTCTAGGTTACTTGTTTAATCTTCTGAAAGCTTTTATCTTGAATGTAATAAAAAATTAGTTCACATTTTAAGGAAGACAACTGAAAAATATCAAGTACTTTTCATAAACGTAGAGCAAATTCTAGTGAAGAAACATCTTTAGATGTGGAGTAAGTTCAACTGGATTGATTGATTGATTCATTCATTCATTCATTTATACCGGTAATTGAACTCAGGCAGGCGCTTATGCCACTGAGCTATATCCCTAGCCCTCAAGTGGATTTAAACTCCAACTACTAGCAACTTCAGACAAGAGACTTCATGTGCTCCAAGATTCATGAATAGCATGAATGATTTTTTATCAACTTTCTCCAACTTATTTAAGTGGTCAATCAAGTAGAAATTACTACATTCACAAAATAGCATAGTTGTGTATTTATTCAGGGACAATTTTCAACTAAATATGTATGTGTGTGTACATATATTCTGCATTTTAAAACTTTTGTAAAATGTTTTAAACACAATTTTAAGGGCCAGGGATATAGCTCGGTAGCACAGTGCCTGCCTGACAAGTGAAAGGTCCTTAGTTTGATTCCTAGTACAAAACAAAACAACCCACAATTTTAGTTTTTAATGTGTATTTACTAAATACTACATGCTTAACATCTAATAAAAGGTTTCTTTGTTATGTAAATTATGGGGAAACATGGCTTATTTGTTCTTTGAATTATAAGAATACTCCCATAATTCAACTCCATCTTTGGTTAAAGGTTTTTGAAAAAGTTCTTTGAAAAACCCTACAATGGAAAATCTCTCAAGTCCTTTCCAATAATGAAATGATTCATGAAACTAGTTCTAGAAAATAGTTGAAATTATTTTATTTTCTAATTATTTTGAGCCCATAAGTACATGTTTTTGAGAAGCTTTTTAGAACATAAAAATTTGAAGTGTCAAAAAATACACACACTGTATTTTTAAAAGGTGTTTTACATCTTTCCTTGAATAAATTACTTTTGTAGTGTCTAGAATAAAAAAATCAAATGGATAGTTATGTTTGCCTTAGAATCTTCCAAGAGTTCCAAAATTTGTTTGCTTTGTTACAATTTCCAATCCAGACGTCTTCTGCAGTACTTTTGGTCACCAGAACTATCAACTCTGGATGCTTGCCCACTCCAAACACTCCCCAAAGTAACACAAAGACATTACCTCAGCGGTACTGCAGAAAGATTAATGTGCTTTGTTTGCAGATACAAACAATAACCGTAGTTACTGCATACTTGCAGAATTTTGTCTCTTTCACCCAAATCTAAGTGAATCTGGCTGTACATCTGCGTATAGCTTAATGATGACAATAATGTGTAAGTTAAAAGATATTCATTGGAATATAAAAAATTTCCTTGGCATGTTCCCAGCTAATTGTTTTTACAGCTTGACTTCACTTTATGCATTAGCTGCATTCATAAAAAGGTTTACATAAAGCAAATATTTTCATAATAAATCCCATTTTCCCACTGTTGCCCAATATTAAATCTTGAGTTATATTTCTATAGGAAAAATGTTGACTCCATCACATCATAAAAATTGTAATTAAAAATTTAAGCATATATGCCAAGGAACAGTTGCATTTAATCAATTATTTTATAAAATACATTTTATCCTCTCACCTACAATTAAAATTAGTCTAATGTATGATCTTTTTTTCACATTCTCACAATCATTAGAAGCAAATGTATGTTTAAAATAACCAGTGCAGGGTTTAAAAATGACTTCATAGAAACTCAAAGTAGAAACACAATTTATTAACTGGAACTACCACACAGAGACAATGCTGTCAGATTTCAGGCAATGTGAACAGTCTCAGATTATTAAGAATAATCACTCTGGGGCCTTAGAAATTTCTTTTGCTATTGGTAATATATTTCTGGAGTCCTGTTGCAATCCACACCAAATTATTGGAATCATAAAGTTCCTCTCAATCACTACCATCACTGTCTGACTCAGTCTATTTGTCCTTCTGTTGCCTTCCTTTCGTTTTCTTTGTTTGTGGCACTAGGGAGTGATCCCATCTTTGGACTGAGCTACTTCAGGTATTTTCTGTCATTTAACTTTTTTATTTTAATGTTGAGAGTCACAGTATCTCACTAAATTGCCAAGACTAGCCTTAAACTTGCAATCCTTCTACTTCAGCCTTCTAAGCTGCTGAGATTGTAAGTGTGTGCCGTTACAATGACCCCTAAAGACCACTTTTCAAAGAAACAGCTTGACCAGCTGGATCCTTTCATATGCCAAATAAATGTAAAAAGCAACTGTTGCTGTAACCTTTAGAAAAATCCTAGCCCACCATGGTGATGAACATGTAAAATCTGGACACTAACAGGCTGAGGCAGGAGGCTCGCAGGTTAGAGCACAGCCTGGGCAATTTAGAAGACTTCGTGAGACCCTGTCTTAAAATTTTTAAAATGACTGGGTATAGAGCTCAGCGCAAAGACCATGGGCTCAACATTCTCTATTATGGGAAAAAAGAAAACTCCCAATTTTAACCAAAAGCATAATTTTCATGAAAAGCATTTTTGAATTAATGGTAGGCTATTTATAATTTTCAGTCATTTAAAATTAATTTTTTAAAAATTTTCTACGTAAGTCCTCTGTGGAATACTATATGGATAGTAATTATCTATGCTTCCTTTTCTGGTATTGCTGAAGATAACCGAAGTACATAGTACTTTTAAAATCAGTATGTCAGTAGAAATTGTTCTCTTTTATACGATGACGCACACTAAGCTGAGAATCACCAAATCCTCTTAATTCTGCCATGTGTCCTGAAGCAAAAACACGGTAACACATGGGACTACACTGGGAGATATGATGCTGATCTAGCCTGCCCACCACACACAGGAACAGGTAAAGTAATAGGGCTCAGAAAAGCTAATGGCTCTGGCCCCTTGATTCTGATGGTTTATTCCTATTCTACAAGGATGTTGCATTTCTGTCACATCGCAAATTTGTTTCCATGCACCAAAGTTTTTGAGGATTTTCTGAAATAAATCTGCCATGATATCTAAAAATTCCCAAAGAGCAGCCGTTCTCGTAAGTTAGGACAGCAGAGCAGAAAAATGAGCTGGGCTGGAAGGCCAGGTCAGCACTTGCTGGGCAACATGCACTTCCAGAAGGCTCAGGAAATTGGTGTTCACCCTCATTCTTTTTTGACAGCAAAGCCATCCACCTTTTCACCCAAGTCTTCCACAGCCGTCTCTACGATTCTTCCACAACTGCGCTGCTGTCATTCCCAGTAACGAATAACCTTAGCTACCAACTCCTCAGAGAAGCCTGAAGCCACGCTCCTGGCTCCATACTGTGAGGTCTACTTGGGAGGGGCCCATGAGACAGAGCTCTAGCCTTTCACGGCACACGCTCAGTGGCAGCCCCTTAGAAATGTCACAGCACAGCAAGGAGAACAGGGAAATCTCCCCAGGAAATCTGACACATGGATCAGCGGTCATTCAAGGGTGCCAGTACACCTTAATACACAAGGCAGTGGGCGGAAGACTCACTGTAGAACCAACTAAGCACATCTGCAGAAGAACTTAAAGTAAAATAATAAACAATATTACAGTTTTTAAAATTCCTTGTCTTGTGTCTTAATGGACATCTATTTGTATGTGTGGGGTTACTCTATACAGACTGTTCTGAGTCCCGCTGGTCAGTCACAGTGCAGGAGGCCAGTAACTCACTGACCTCTGAAGAAGTGCATCTTTACCGCAAAACACGAGAATATCAACAAATCTTAAGGAAATCATAAGGAAATAAAGTCAAGACCCTAGTAACTGGAGCCGTCCAAAACAAGCCTGGGAAATTGATGAATAACAAGCTCCCAAGAAACTCAAATTGAGAAAAGCAGTAGGCCATGAGAACACCTGAGATGACTAGCTATACAGTACAAACGCTGCTAAGAACCTCCATCTTTGACGTGAGAGAGACCAACAGCTGAAGCTGCTTATTTTCATCTCAAAGAGAGACGAAGGAATAAAGGAGAAAGACAAAAAGCACACAGAAGAATTAGCACAAAAAAACCCACCCAAACTGATGACAGTATTCTGTGAAGATTACTTTATTACATGAGAAATACTAACTACTGAAAGCCAACATAAAGGACTGACTAAAATTTAGGAATGATCAGAACATAATTGTTTTTTTAGTTTTAAAATGGAGTATGTAGATAACTAATAAGTTCAAAATAGTAAAAAAAAAAAAAGTTTTGCTGCCTTTATTAATTTGGAGAATGTCTCAAATATGCTCTTAAAAAGACAAGCTGTCAAGCAAAACCAACAGGTCATTCAAACCAGGTATGTATAAGGTTCCTTAAGGACCTCAGGAATTAGTAGGGAGAATTCTGAAAATCTGAGCTCCACATGGGAGTAAAGTAAAAATGCATTTAGGCAATTTCTTATTAGTGTTATTTTCCTGGGAAAAAAAATGAAGAAAGAGGAGGAAAGAAACATGTGGAAAAAAGACTGTTCAGTCTTACCTGCAGAGGACAACAGCTCTTGTGAGACTCGGAGAGAAACCATAACGTGATCTGAGATTTAAAACTCTGAGAGCTCTAAAGCGGCGGAGTGATCAAGACTGACAGACTATGGTGATTTCTCAGGAAGCTAAATCACCCCAGTTATGCATAAGAAATTCCAGCCAGGAAACTGAACACTTCAGAGCTTAACTCCAGATGAAGTCAAGTAGATGAAGAGCTAAACTTATAATCTCATTTGTCACTTGACTCTTGTTTTATCAAATGCAATGCTAATAAAGTCAAAATATTCCTTTACTTCTCCAGATTAAGAGGTCAGGACTCCCCTGCAGATGGCTGACAACCCAACAAGAAACCACAGACTTCTTCAACAAAGGGAGAGTTTGGAGTAAATGATTCCCATGCTATCCCAGAGGTGGTGGTCTAGGCAGGCTGCAGAAGAGACAGATTTCTACACATACACAGGGAAACGGAGATTCTCGCTCACTGCAGTCCCATGTCTGACTATGTGGCATGATGTCTGGCACTTGAAAGGAATCCAATTAATGCATGTGAAATGAGGGAGAATCATAATTAACCTTTACTAAGCAGTTTATTAGATTCCAGCACTGCGCATCCAGCAACTCATCAAAACTTCACAATAGCCCTTCAAAGAAAATACAATTATGATTGCCCTCTCACAACTGAGCACAATGAAGAGCAGAGAGATGACTTAACTTAGCCTAGGCCAAGCCAGTCTCAAACAGCGGCAGCCTGGCTCCCCAGGCCTCTTACCCACAGCGCTGTACAACTACCCCTCCTCTCAGGACAAGAGCAGGCGGCCACTGGGGGAAAATCGGACTAGTGAGGGTCAGGCGCCATCGGACATGTGGGAGCAAAACAAAGCAGGCCGCTCAGAAAGCTAAGTCCAAAGTGAACGTCAAGGCTGGGGAAGTGAGCACAGGGCGAGGGGTGCATCTTCTAAACACTGGGCATAATCTGACCTTGAGGCAGCTGCTTTCATCCTTGCTTATACAATGGAGACACATCAGAGGTTTTAAAAATACTGACTAAACCAATAAGAAAATGTTATTAAATGAAGACAAAATAAGCAAAGGTTATAAATTCACAGTTCACAAAAAAAGAAATGTACAGGACCTTACACACATGATAAAATCCTTGGCCTTATTCACAATCACAGAAATTCAAGTAAAAATACCAAAGAGATATCATTCTTCACCTAGTTATACTGGGGGGAAGGGGAACCATCCCAAACATTCAAAAAAGTCTCATGTCTAGTCTGGAGTATTGTAATAATGTCTACCTGTTCTGTTAGTCTCCAAAGTTGTCCTTTCAAAATTTAAGTCAAAATATGTCACTGTTTTACTCAAAACGCAACGGTTCTGCTCTGCACTACAGGAAAAGATGGAATCCTCACGACAGCCCACAAGGCCTTGCCTAACTCCAGCTCCCGCCACATCGCTGAGCTGGTCTTCCGGCACTCATCACCGTACTCCACTCACCGGCCCCCTCACTCCACAAACGGCCAGACATGACACCTCGCTTCTCCTCAGACATCCTCCAGGGCCATCTCCGCTCGTTAGCAGTGTGCGTTCAAACCTCGCCTTCTCTGCGTGACACCTCTCTATTCAAAACTGTCCTCGCCGTTCCTTTACACTGCTCCACTTGTTAGTTTGTCCATGCTGCTTTTTACTTTCCAACGTACTAAAAAAGCCACTTATTGTATTTATTTTTTGACTAGAACATAAGTTTCATGAGGGCAGGAATGTCTGTTTCATCAACTGATGTACCTCAAGTACCTAAACGAATGTTTCACACATGGCTACAGTGAACAAACAATGATATATACTTCAACAGTATTACTGCAAAAGATGTGAAACAAATAATGTTCATCAAGACAGGTTTGATTAAATATATTATGGACCAAGCATACAATGGAACACTAAATAGTTCTTAAGTAAATGAAGCTGAAATGCTGTCTCTAGTATGGCCAAGCACGCTGTGATTAGATCAAATATAAAAAACAATACTCTGAAGGCAGTAAAGAGTGAATAAAACAGGCACATACTACAGGAGAACTACTATCTGAAAACACACACACACACACACACACACACACACACACACACACACACACACAAAATCCTGCATAAAAATTCTCTTCTTTTTTAACAGCTTGACTTTGCAGGCAGGCCCTTGTCTATACTGTGTAAGACAGCTACAGTGTCACTAGAAAACACAAAGTCCTACTGATCTGAAGACCTAGAGATAAGAGCTCAGAACCACCATCAACACTGCACTATGGGGGGCTGGGGATTTAGCTCAGCGGCAAAGCGCCTGCCTGGCAAGCACAAGGTCGTGAGTTCGGTTCCCGGTACCGGAGAAAAACCAAAAAATTAAAAACAAAAAAAACAAAAAAACACTGCACTATGAAGGGGGAATCCTAGAAATAAGAGATCTAGAGACGGGGAGCCCCAAATCCTGCTTACAAAACTCGGCTCAAATCTCTGTGTGAACCCTGAACCACACATGCCTGGGATGAACTCAGCAACTCAGTTAAGATACTGAAATCTGAGCTGCTGCCTAATGTAGAAAAACTTTGGTTGGTTGACTACAGCCAAATTAACTCTTTGCTTACCAAAAAAAAAAAAAATTACACCTCAGAGGGACAAAGCAAAATCAAGCTGCTACAACATATAATCTGCAAGGTCAGCTGGGCATGGTGGCACTTGCTTGTAATCCCAGCACTCAGAAGGCTAAGGCTGGAGAAGAGCTGCAAGTTCAAGTCCAGCCTGGGCTACATAGTGTGTACAAAGCCAGCCTGAACTACATAGCTAGACTACATAGCTGTCTCAAAAAAAAAAAAAAAAAACTGCAACGTCAAGAATACAATCCAAAATTACTTAACATACAAAGAAGTAAGAAAAAATGATCCATTTTCAAGAATAAAGACAAAAACCAGTATTGAAAGGACCTGGATATTAGAACGAGTAGGCAAGTTTATAATGTGCTCAAAGAGTTTGTAAAAGAAAGTACACTTTTGATGAATAAATGTATGAACAATCTTGGCTGAAAACAACTGTTAGAAAATAGCCAAATGAAAATTATAGAATATCATATTCAAATTTCAAAAGTTACTAAGTAAGCAAAATAACAAAAGGGATAGCAGAGAAGTCAAGATTAAGGAAATTATACAAACAAGAGAACAAAAAAAATTGAAAAACTTTATGCCTTAGAGACTTGTGAAGCAGTATTAAAAGATCTGACAGAAGGAGAATTGCTGGGGGGGAGTATTAGAATATATATGAGCCCAAAATATCTTTTGGTCAAAAATATATTTACATATTAGGAAGACTTAGTTCAAGAGATTAAAGAAAACCACACAAGATACACTACAGAAGAGTTGCTAAAATCTAGATTAACACAGTGCATATAGAAAACAAGAAGTCCAATGACAGCTGACTTCTCAGGAGGAAAGCTCAAAGAGGATAATGGAATAATATTTTTAAAGTGCTGAAAGTAAAAAAAGCAATCAAATCAGAATTCTCCATTCAGGAAAAATATCCTTCAAAAATGAAAGTGAAATAAAGACATTTGGTCAATATAAATTAAGAAGATTCACTAAGACTGACGGGAAGTGAAGCCAGGTGAAAACCTAAATATTCCTAAAGAAATGAACACAAGAGCGAGGCATACATACCTACAATCCCAGCCCTAGGAGGCTGAGGCAGGAGGACTGCTGAGAGTTCAAGGGCAGCCTGGGCAACGTAGTGAGTTTAGGGTCAGCCTGAACTACACAGAGAGATACTGTCTCAAAAAGAGAAAGAAAGTGAGACAGAGTGAGAGAGAGAGAGAGAGAGAGAGAGAGAGAGAGAGAGAGAGAGAGAGAAAGGGAGAGAGAGAAAGGGAGGGAAGAAGGAAGCAAGGGAAGAAGGACAGAGGGAAGGAGGAAGGGAGGCAGAGAGGCAGGTAGGCAGAAAGAAAAACAAAGAAAACATAAATATGGGGATAAAAAGACTTTTTTCTCTTGATTTGTTGAAGATGCATAGACTATATAAAGCAAAAATTATACCAGGGGCGTGTATAATGTAGACAGATACAACACAAATGACAATTACAATAGAAAGGGTGTGCTGGGCGACTAAACATACCTATACGGTTGCAAAGTTCCTAAAACTCTCCTAACCATAGTCAAACACAGAACAAAGCAATAAAACACACACCAACATTACGAAGGAAAGGCTCTGAGAAATTCTATAATAAAAAGGCATTTAAACTTTCCTTGACTGAACATTTCTCAAACCTATATGCCACGGTACTCAGAATGTTTTGGGATTGAGAACTTTTCAGATTTCAGCCTTTTGGATGAGGGAACCTCAACCTGTAGCAGATATGTCTACCCCATATTGCTTGGAACACATCAAGAAGCACTGAATTTTTTAAAGTCATTTTTTCTGATTAACTGGACAGACTAGATCCAGTAAGAATATTACTTCAGTCATTTGGGATACTCTTTTTAAAAGGCAGCTTTTTAGCCTAGTAACTTTAATTTCACTGATAGTTTCAACAAAATTGTACACTAAATTTCTAGACCCAATATTTTCTAATATATGCTTACACAGCATTTCAGGGCTTATTTTTTTAAAAACTTTGTAAAATATATCTAACATTCCTGCCCAAACTGAATAAAATCAACTGTTTCTGAAAACACAACAAAAAAAATTTGCTAAACATACAAATGGTTCCATAAGAGAATGTTATAGTATCTTTTAACTGGAAAACATTAAGGGCTGGGGATTTAACTCAGCGGCACAGCACCTGCCTGGCAAGCGCAAGGTCGTGAGTTCAATTCCTGGTACCAGAGGAGAAAAAAAAAAAAAAAAAAAGGAAAAGATTATTATGAACTGTGGCCATAATTTTGGTACAAAGAAGAAAAAGAAACCGTAAATCCTTTGTAAAGTTCAACCAATATTGAAATGAAGATGAAATGTTTCCATTCTGTTGTAATGGCTTAATAGTGATCTTTTTCTCTATATAACACACTAATTTTACCAGTTCCTTTAGGTTTTAAAGCCCACTTGCCAATCTTTTTTAAAAGGGTATTTTGGGCCGGGGAGATAGCTCAGCGGTACAGCACCCGCCTGGCAAGCACAACGTCCTCTGTTCAATTACCAGTACCCCCGCAAAAAAGTGTATTTTACTCAATTTATATTTATACTTACATCAACAAAGGAATAAGGCCAGAATTTGAGAATACCTAAAAATCCTTTAATCATGGAGACTGTATAATATTTTATGCTCTGTGAAAGACATAATCCTAGTTTCATTCATGCTATTAAGAATCTATTGCTAAAAGCCAAATGTGGTGGTGCACACCTGTTACCCTAGCACTTGGGAGGCTGAAGCAAGAGGGTTGCTGCGAACCTGAAGCCAGGCTGGCCTCAAATTCAGTGCTGAACAATACCTACATAATGAGGTCCAGTCCAGCCTGAACTACATAGAGAAACCCGTCTCAAAAAAAGAAGATCCACTGCTAGAAGATCTGGGAAGGAGGGATGAGATTAAAAATAAAAGGCATGGAAGCCTACAAGCATTCAGCTAAATTCACTTCAGAAGAAAACGGGACCAAAGGCGAGGAGCTAAAGAGCTACGCGCACTTGGCGGCCATCTTCTCCCCAGTCCACCCGAGTCACTCCGGACGGAGATCAATCTGTGCGCGACCAGTGAGACCAAAAACTGCACCTAAACAGACCCGCTTGAAAATAATTAATAAATAAATAAAAAGGACCCGTTTAGCCGGGCATGGTGGTACATGCCTGTAATCCTAGACCTCAGGAGGCAAGAGAACGGCCATGAGCTTGAGGCAAGCCTGAACTATATATAGATTTTTTGAGACCCTGTCTCAAAGAAAAAAAAAAAAAAACCGAAAAAGAAAGCAACAAAAAAGACATGTGCTTGGAAAAAAAAAAAAAAAAAAACCGAAAAAGAAAGCAACAAAAAAGACATGTGCTTGGCACCTTAGCAGCTCCTCTGAGACTTCGTGTGTAATGCCGAGTAAGGCGGCGGCAGCTCCGCTATCCTTGCTCTGCTCTGGTAATGTTTCCACCTGTCCCAAGCTACAAAACTTACAGACGGAAATCAATTCATCTTCAAAACTGTTTAAGACTTGGAAACAGGGGCGGGGGATTTAGCTCGGCGGCACAGCGCCTGCCTGGCAAGCGTGAGGCCACGAGTTCGATTCCCGGTACCAGAAAAAAAAACAAAAAACCTAAAAAAAAAAAAAGAAAGAAATAGACTTGGAAACAAATTTTAACCAATCCTCTTAAAAGCCACCAAGACAGCTATCAAGAATATACAACAGATACTTAAAAGTGTATCAAATGAAACTGTTAATAACACTCAAAAAGGTGAAGTAATCTAAGCATATTCATCTGCGTTATGAAAAAATAAATTCACTAACCCAACTAAATCCAGTAAGAATATTAATTTGACGTTATTATGAGAATTTACAACAATTTTTAAAGGATCTAGTTTATCAAAGTCAATTTCAAATATAATGGTGTCTTCCCCATAAATCAAGTAAACAGGAAAATACAAAACTATTCAAAATTTCTGCCTATTTGTCAAAGAAAGACTTCTCAAATCCAAGTGCTTTCTGCCATAATACATGACACCATGTGCTATTTATTGATAAATAGGAAAAAGGAAGAAAATTAAATAGACAAGAATAGAATCAGGTACAAATAACATAGAAATTATTAGATGATTCTGATTTGGATAATTGGTTAAACACAGAACATAACTCCCTGTATTTCATAAACTTATCAAATAACTCCATAAATTCTATCAGTCACTAATATAAACCAGGAGTCAGCGAACTTTTTGAAAAGAGCCAGAGAGTAAGTATTTTAAGCTTTGCAGGCCCAGTATTTCCTGGTGTACCTCTTCCACAGGGAGTGTGGACGCAGTCACAGGCAGTACATAAACAACCAAGTACGGTCATGGGCCAGCCAAACTTTATTACTGGATACTGCAATCTGAATTTCACTGCATCTTCACACATCACAAAATATTTTCCTAATTTTTTAAATGATTTTTAAACGCACAATCTTAAATTATAAGGGCTGTACAAAACCAGGTAACCCTAGACTGGGCCTGTGAGCTGTGGTTTGCCAACGCCTAATCTAGAAAAATATATGAAAAGTGGTTACTAGAAGTATTTTTCAAAGACCTCCTTTAATGACAGAATATAAATAATGTTGCATTTTTACTATGCCATTATTTTTCCCATATATGAATTTCTAAAACACCACTACCAACCAAAATAATGACTGAACCAAAGCTCAGAAAGCTAAAATGAAATATTCTTAATATATCAGACACAATAAAAAGACAGAAAAGTGCTATTTCATTACATATTCCTAGGTGATAAATTTCACACAGAATTAAACTCAACTCTATACAGTATTTGCCTGCTGAGCTAGCTATATGAAGTTATTGGTTACATATATGCCAAATTTAGAACTTCATTAACTCCAAATATAATATACTACTGAAATATAGCCACAAGGATCCTGGCATTTTCATAGTTAATGTTGCTATAGTAATACTGAAATCGTAGTACAGAAATATCTTGGAAAAACCGAAGGACAGAATCTTGAAAACTGTGTTCTTGTTGTAGCTTACTATGAACTAGCCTTGCTAAGGTCGTGAGCAAATCCAGCACTCCAGAATTTCCTAAAGTTTGCTCTGTATCCAAAGATGATTCATTAATAGGATCCAAGCCTACCAAGCCTGGGTAATGCTATCCATTACATTCATACCTATAAATCTACACATACACATATACACACACCTTCTACATTTGTAATATACATAACAAGCACATCACAAATTCAGAGAAGTCCCTCAGTGCAGAAATCCACTGGATTCACCTAATACTATCCAAACCTACTCAACTACTTTCTTGGGTATAGTACTGAATAACATCCCTCCAAAAACTAAAATTCTTTAAAACACACTTTGAAAACTTCTTCTAATCTCTGAGATTTAACATCCTTTGCTTGTTAATTTTTAAATACTATGAGACTCCAAGTATTAACTTTGTAAAAGTTGTTCAAATATTAACTTCAGATTTGCAAACTTGAAGCCTCTGGACTAAATGTTCCCACAATGCTATGCTCTTTCTCTCTCTGAGTACTTACCTGTGGACTGAAATCATCTGTCTAACCTTTTCAACTCTCTCCTTAAGCGGCAAACAAAACTGTGCCCCACTGTTCCTGGTCTGTTCGATGACTGGCAGAGTGCCAAGATCACCCGATGTTCTGTGGTTTTATTTATATCCTATCACCAAAAAGAAAACCCTCTTTAACCTACCCATCACCACCGGCCTCCTACTGCTTCCCTACGCACTGCGTCAGGACTGCTCCCGCTTACGACCAGTCATCCCCTACTGCTCTGGAGATGGAGAGTACGTTCTGCAGGACAGTCCGAGGGGATCTGACTCCTGCTCCCCTTGTCTTCATCTCCTACCATGCTCCTCTTTGCTTATGTGTTCAGCCATACATGGAAACCACGGGCATCTGCGTCCCAGGTGAAGGAACTACCATTCCTGTGGGAAGCATGGGCTAGGTGAAGCGGAACAATGAATCACGTGTACTCTCAAAGTCTGAAAACTTTCTCAGGCCTGGTGTGCATGCTACTGTGTTACTGCAAGGTTAAGAGCAACAAACTCCACAACAGAAACAACTATAAGTTATAGCATATTACTAGAGTAAGATACTTACAGTACTGTACAAATTTATGAACTAGATGTACATTTACTTACATGGAAATTCTTATAATACATTTTAAAGTAAAAGGGGAATATATGATTTGCATATATCAATATGCCCATATAAAATGTTACCAGCAGCACTTGTAAGAGTGAGAGTATAGATTATACAGTATAAACAATTCTTTACGCCAAATTTTATATGGCTTATCTTAGAAAGCAGAGAGGAACCAAGAGGGCAAAATGAAAATCAGACATGAATTTTGGACTGAACTTGCTCAACAAATTTAAAAAACGTGAAGTCATACAGGCTATAAGCTCTAACCACAAAGGAATCTAAGTAAATATCAGTAAGAAAAACAAGAGGGAAATAATCCCAACAGTCAGGAAATTACACAGAACGTTTCTACAACAATGTATGGGTCAAGGACAAATTATCAAAGGAAATTTTAAAAATACAATGAACTGAATGCAAATGAAATACAACATATCAAAATTTGAGAGATGAAGCTAAAGCAGTGCAGCTAGAAAACTTTAAAGCATTTAGATGCGTACATAAGTAGGAAAGTGTTACAGCAGTCATGTAAGTTCCCATCTCAAGAACAAAGGAGAGGAGGAAAATAAATTTCAAACAAACAGAAAAAGGTAAATCTAAGAACAGAAATCAATAAAATTGGGAACAGAAACACTATAGAGAAAAGTAATGAAACAAAACCTTGGTTCTGTGACACAATAACCCTGAGAAGCCCCTAGAAAGACTGCCAAAAAGAGACCTGAGTTACCAACGTCAGAAAAGGAAGGCTAACTCTATAGACCACACAGACATGAAAAGGACAATGAAGACATGCTAAGAACAACTCTATACACATGAATGTGACAACCTGAAAAAATGAACCAAAGCCTCAGAAAGCACAAATCATCACAATGCATCCAACAAGAAGCGGTGACTTGGATAAATATTGAAGCAACTGAATTTACAAACTTAAAATTCCTGGAAAAAGATCTCCAGGGCCAGATGCTTTCAGAGAGGAATTCTATCAAACTTTAAAGAATTAACATGAACTCTACACCATCGTCCAGAAAACAGAACATCTAATTCTTGCTCTAAGTTTAATACCACCCTAATATGAAAATCATGAAGTCTATTCAAAAATAAATAAATAAAAGAAAGCTAGATAAATACTCCCTCTGTGACAAGTAAACATCATTAATAGGAAATCAGCAAGCAGAATTACCTTAGCCCACGATCAAACAGCACTTCCTGAAGGCATGCAAAGCTTGTTCAAAACTCAAAAATCAAACAAATTAATCTATCATATGAACAGGTGAAAAAAGACATACCACAAGATCAGATCATTTGATGCAGCAAAAGCATTACCAAAATTCAACACCATTCACAATAAAAATCCTCAAATAACTAAGAATAAAGAGGACCATTCTCAGTCCAATTAAAAAAAAAAATTTAACTACACCTGAATTCAGGTTTAATGGTGACAGACTGATTGTTTGCTCCCCAAAATGAGCAATAGGGTCAAAGATGTCAGGTCCCATCACTCTCACCACCCATTCACTGACAGATTTAGCCCATGTTAGAAGGTAAGAAAGGACCTATAGGGGCTGGGGATTTAGCTCAGCGGCAAAGCGCCTGCCTAGCAAGTGCAAGGTCGTGAGTTCGGTTCCCAGTACCGGAGAAAAACCAAAAAAAAAAAAAAACAAAGGACCTATAATCCCAGCATCCCAGCAGTCGGGAGGCAAGGCAGTTGGGATCGCTGCAAGTTCAAGGCTAGCCTGAACTATATAGTGAGATTTTTAAAAAAAAGTAAGAAAGGAAATAAAAGACAAACAAGATCACAAAAAAGTAACAACTGTCCCTATTTGAAGATGGCATGGCTGCTTATGTAGAAAACACCAAGAAACACATGTTTTAAATCATCTAGGACTAGGATGTGAGTTCAGCAAGGTCACAGGATGCAAGACCAAACCACGAAAATCACTTGTATTTCCATGTACTAGCAAGGAACACGTGGAATTTATGTACTCTAAATTTGATTTGGAAAAGCAAAGAAACAACACTGCAAGAAGTCTAAGAAAAGTGTAAGGAACCACTCTACATTATTGTAATACTTATCATGTAATTTCAGTAGTCAAGACGGCATGGTAGTGGCAAAAACACGAATGAAGAGAATAAACTGAAGAATCCAGAAAGGAACTCACACTGGTATGACACACTCATTTTAAAGAAGTGCAAAAGCAATTCAATGGAGAAAGGATAATTTATCCCGTAACTCGGGTGGGGCTAGAACAAATGGACACCACGCAACAAAAAGAAACTGACCTCAACACAACACAGATTAACTTTAAATGTGGAATTAAATGTAAGTCATTCAACTTTTAGAAGAAAAACTAGAACAGCTTTGGAGACCTAGGGCTCTGTGAGGAAGGTTAGGCACGACACCAAAAGCACAGTGAGCCGGGCTCCATCAGGATTAAACACTTTTGCTCTGAAGGACCACGCTGAGAGGCGGGGCTGGGCTGCGGCTGGCGCGGGCGCTTGCCGTACATGTGCAGGTCCCGGTTCCGCCCACAGCACCTGCAGCGGCAGCAGCACAATAAAAAAGGCTGAAAAACAAGCTACGAAAGGTTGGCAAACAACACGGCTAACAGGGAACTAACAACCAGAATATGTAAAAAACCCTCAAAGCCCCGTGGTTAAAAAAAACAAGAGGAAATGTGCAAATGACCCAGAGACACCTCACCAAACAGGACAGAAAGATGGGAGGGTCAAGCATCTAACATCCCCTGTCACTGGGGAAATGTAAATTAGAGCCATGATGACAGATCACCAAATATCTCTCAAAAATGACTATATTTAAAAAATAGTGATGACAATACATGCTGGTGAGCATTTTTTTGACCGCATCTCACCGACCATACTGTGACAAAAATGCTCAGCCACTGTGGAAAACAGTTTCCTAAAAAGTAAACATATGCTTATCGTACAACCCATCTATTGCACTCCTGAGCATTTATCCCAGAGAAATAAATGTGTTATGTTTAAAAAAAGAAAAAACTCTGAAACACAAATGCTCATCACAGCTTTACTAAGAAAAACTAAAAACCAGAAACCAAAGTACCCTTCAGTAGCTGAAAATTCCCACTGACTGGCATATACACAACACACCACACAATACTACACAGAGGTCACAGGCTGCACGGTTTTATTCATGTAACATGCTCACGGTGACAGGAGCGCAGAGGGGTCAGAGGAGGGGGCACCGAGGGCCCGGACCAGGGGCGGTGGGGTGAAGGCGTGACTGCGAGGGGCAGCGGGAGAAACGCATGCGGTGGCAAAGGCAGTTACGCGAATCTGCATGTGTAATGAAATGCAAACCAACTACAGCACATGACCTACCTGGAAGGATTCCCTGGCTGATGCAGTACAAGAGTGTAAGACAACCACTGGAGGAGGCGGTGCAGGGGACACAGACCTCCCTTAGTTTGTAATTCCCTTTGAATGTCTATTTCCAACTAAAGGTTTTTTTTTTTTTAAGGAACAAGTAAAAGAATTAAACAATTCATCAACTGGAGCTAGTAGTATCTAAAGTTCTAAAATTGTACACATATCTTTAAAAATTATATTTACTGCGAGGCATAGTGGTGCACGCCTCTTAATTCCACCACTCCGGAGGCTGAGGCAGAAGGATTGTTCAGAGTTTAAGGCCAGCCTGGGCTGCCCACTGAGTTCAAGGCTAGCCTCAATTACAAAGCAAAACTGTCTCAAAAAAATAAAATACTATTATTCCTCATATTCATGTGCTCAATTATTTTATGGTGATTTTTATTTCAGGGGAAAAAAACACACTTTAAAAAGAAACTTTACAACGTGTGTGGCAGTGCACACCTGTAATCCCAACCCTCAAGAGGCCGAGGCAGGAGGACTACTGCGAGTTCAAGGCCAGTGTGGCCTACAAAGTGAGCTCAAGGCCAGCCTGAACTGCATATCAAAGCCCTGTCTCAAGAAAAAAAAAAAAAAAAATCGATCAATCAACAGCTGACTTTATTTTACTTCACAGTATCCAAAATACCAAATAACAAAATTATTTTACAGCATTTTATGGAATGGGTTTTGGAGTCAGACAGAGTAGATTTAAGTCCCAATTCTATGACTTACTGCATATATGATAGATAAATGTGGTTCAGTGGTGTAGTCATCCGGAAATGCAAAACAAAGAACAAGATTCCTAAATGTTCCCTTATTTCCAAGTCAGTGTAAGTCATTTTTTAAAACAGCCAATCCGTGGTATTTTCCTGTGTCTCATCCCTTCACGCACTTCCTCTCCTCCCCTCTCACTTTTAGGTAAAGGAGGCTATTCTTCCAGCACGGCTACCACCACCCCCAGCCCCGCCCACACAGAGCGCTGGTGACACTAATCCGCTGCAGTCTTCTGGAGGTTATTCCCATGCTCCCTATTCCTCTTTGCAGTTCACTTCCCATTATAATAGAAAATAATGTCAGCCCAGCTGCACTCCACAATTTAGAATCATCTTAAAATTAGTTATTTTCTTAGTTCTGAGCTCCTAAAACTGTCTGACGACTATCAAGTAGGATTAACAAACTCAAGTTTAACACTGTCTACTAAGTCTCCATCCTCTACGCATAAAAGTCATACTAGAAATTTTGAGGACAGTGAACTTTCTAATGTATATCACTGATACATCACACTAAAAACTTCCAAGCAATACAAAACTCTACAGTGTTGAGATACCGTTTCTTCACCACTTCTAATGTCCTTTATTTTTAAAATAATACGTGGGGCTGGGGATTTAGCTCAGCGGCAAAAGCGCCTGCCTGGCGAGCGCAAGGTCGTGAGTTCGGTTCCCGGTACCGGAGAAAAACCAAAAAAAACAACAACAACAAAAAAATAAAATAAAATAAAATAAAATAATACGTACTAGTTATACAGAACAGGCTGCAGTCACACCCAGTAGCCTCCACACTGGAAGACCCATCCTCTTCCGTCTCCCCTCACCCTCATTCCCAGCTACTTCCCTAACTGTCCCCTTCTACTTTAGCATCTTCTCTTTCTCTCTCCTTTTTTACAAGACTGCACATACATGAGAGAAGGGTATCACTTCTGACAGTACATACTCATAAATACTGCTGCATGCATTTTAACTTTGGAATGACGACGTATTTTACATATATACATACGCATGGCACTGGACAGTACAGCGCGCTCATACACCTTTCACCTCGTTCTCCCTAATGTTAGCAAGTGACGTAACCACAGCACCTTGGTCAAAATTAAAAACTGGACATCGGTACAACAGTCCAAACTAAACCACAGATTTTATTCACAGATTCTACATTCATCTTTTCTCTTCCCTTTTGGGTAACTGATGACACCTGACATTCTAATGTCTTGGGGATAAGTAGACATGCGAATGTATTACAGAAGTTCCTATGATCATTCTTAATTTAACCTGGTTTCCAGCTATTCTATGATGATCTTTGATTCTCTACAAGATTACAGATTCACAATAACACAGAAGTTAAGTGTTGGAAGAAACCTTGTAAGTTATGTAAATTAATATTTTACAAAGTATAAATTATGATCCATTACCAGGCATGTTAATAAATCACTGTAACTTTTAATAAAGTGAAACAGAAGTTATTAAGAGTATAATACAGGAGAGTATTGCTGTTTCATAAATCTTTAGTTATATTTGCATAAATGCATATATACGTATGAGTCATACTATTCAAATACATTCCTTACTACACAAGCCAGAGTCAGTAACGTTTTAGAAGTTATTCACCTACACCAAACCAAAGAAAGAAACCTTCCCACAATCCCCGAGAGGGCTAGAGACATAACGCAGTGGTGGAGTGCTTGCCTAGCCCACGAGAGGCCCTGAACTTGAGCTGCAGCACTGCAGAGGCAAAGCCTGGACCGCTGACAGTCTCATCTCTACCTAGGCATGACTGGAGACAGGGCATTTACTACTTATACAGCAGGCAGTAATTAGAATCAACATTTATTTACCTCTTGATTTTTAATTCCCAACTCACCAAAAAAGAGGGTTTTCTCTTCTACAGAACAACACTCTGCAGTCCTGTCTCCTTGCTTTGTTTTAAACTGGTGAACACCTAGAAACCAAAAAGTTACAAAACAAAGTTTCTGTTTCAGTTCCCAAGCGGGGACTCTGAGGGCGAGGGCGACAGCAGAAGACGAAGACGGAGATAAGAGAAAGACCTGGAGAAGCGCTGCCCAGCGAGCCATCGCGCCGGGAGAGGGGCGTCGTCACAGCGGTGACGAGAACAAAGCTACCAGACGTGGGCACACAAGGTCGTGAAAGCGCGTCTCTTACTGGCCAATGCGCTCATTCTGCAGAGTTTTATTTTTTAATTTTTTAACACGCACATGAAAAGGAAGAAAAACAAGCTCCATATACAAAAGAAAAAAAAGATCCACAAGGAATTCTGTCTTCTTTGCTATATATGAAAATGATTTTATTCAATTCAATAAAGCAAGTATTATCTCTGCCTAATCCCAACCAAACTAGTAGCTCATTTTACACACACACACACACACACACACACTATGATCCACACATTCAGCTATATGGCAGCATCACTTTGCTGAAAATGAAGATTTTTAGCTGAAACATTCCGCATTTATAGAACACTTCAGAGCCTAATCAGAGTCTTTCTACTCTACTTTTTACTCTCTAACTACAATGTAAGTTTTCAAAATAGCAGCAATGTTAAATCATCAAAGAGAGGCAAATTCTGCTATGCAAAGGTCCACTGGCGTAGACATGCACTATGACAGCCTGTCTGCCAGGAATGACTCAGGAGTAACAAAAGGCAGACTCGGGTACCCAGAAACAGGTGTCAGAAAAGGAAAAAAAAAAAATCCACAAGGAATCCTGTCTTCTTTGATATATACAAAAGTGATTTCATTCAGTTCAATAAAGCAACTATTATCTCTGCCTAATCCCAACCAAACTAGTAGTTCATTTTACACAAACACACACACTATGATCCATACATTCTGGCCTAAGAACAAACCACTTCTGTACCTCAAGCGCTTTATAATAATGCTTGGTGCTTGTAAGGTTGACAGAGAAACAATACAAAAGATCCTTTATGCTTATAATTATGGCATTTTCTGTTTAAGGACATGAAGAGTATATGCCATAATTTTAGGGAAAAAACTATCCAAAATTGTCTAAATAAGCAAAGTTTTAGTTTCCAGAATGGGTGTGAACATCAACAATTTGGTAAACCTGGCTGTCCATAAAACGTGATTTCCTAAGAATTGCGGTTAACTGTAATTTTCACCTTCAACTTTACCTCTTTCAAAAGCTTCAACTACCTAAGTCTCTTTCAGAAAGTTCTATTACTACTTAAATCAACATCCTATAATCCTTGACATTAACAGAGAGTGATGTACCGGATGTGGTATCCCACACCTGTAACCCCAGCACCAGGGAGGCTGAGGCAGGACGGCCACTGAGTTTGAGGCCAGCCTGGGCTACATAATGAGTTCAAAGCCAGGCTAAACTATGAAACAGAAAGAGAGAGTGATGCATAGCTGGGTTAGGGAAGCAGTATTTCAATAACCTGACACTAGAATCACCTGTAGAACTTTTTTTAGTGGTACTTGGGATTGAACCCAGAGTACACTGAAATGTATCCTCTCCTCATCCCCCTCTTTAATATAGAAACTCATTAAGTTGCTAAGCTGTCCAAGCTGGCCTCAAAGTTGAGATAATCCAGCCTTAGCCTACTGGAGCCCGAGAATTTTAAAAACACTGGTGTTCAAGATGTCAGTAAGAAGTACTGAATTAATTAGCCTAGAGCCTGGGCATCAGAATTTCTAAAGCTGGGAAGGAAAGCTTAATGTGCAGCCTGAGCCACGAACCACTTAAGAGTTTTCTTCATGACAACTTTAAGAATCTGTGAAATTACTTGTTTAATTTTATTTGTTTAGGTTTTTATGAGACAGGGTCTCACTCTGTAGTTAAAGATGGCCTTAAATTCATTATGCAGCCCAAGCTGGCCTCAAACTCAAGGTGATGCTCCTGCCTCAGCCTCCCAAGTCTTGGGACTACAGGCATGTACCACCATGATTGTCATAACTTTTTAACATTTTTAGGAGTATGTTAGGCAGCATTTCCCAAATTTGTCTTCAAATCCTTTCTTCCATGTCCTTTATGTGTTTAGGGACAGGGAAGGTAAAGGAATTTAACAAAGAATTTATTTTTATACTACCATAACTTTATTAGAGTAAACACTACATATTACAAATATGCACCAAAAAAGGAAGAAAATCATGGGGGAAGGCAAAGGGAATGAAAAAAGGAATTAAGATGTTTTACTATGTACATGTACCAACTTCCCACAAGGAATGTAAACATAATGTATTGCAAGCACATATTAATAAATTGTAAAAATTTCAAATGAAAGATACGAATTCTAAATAAAAACTTTCAGTTTATTTAAAGATACATATGTTAAGTTTGTAACTCAAAAATACTCACTGAGAAAACTAATTCCAAATACAAATTTATGCTGCCCTCTAATGGTTCAAAATAGTTTTATTTGGACTATACCTAAAAGGTAATGATAATTTTATTATTTTAAAAAAGGAAAAATTATACTAAATACCAGAGAACAATAAGGTTTCAATTTTTAGTATATATGACCCCAAAAGATTAACTACCCATATTCATATTCCAGACTCTTAATAATCAAGCCATTTTCAAACTACTGTATTTGTCTACAGTGTAAAAATTAAGACAAAATTACTTTTGTGCATTCTTCAACAGCTTTCTCAATTCAGATCCTTTCATGTTCAGTCCACAGCGCTAGTATTCAAATTAAATGTTCATCGCCCATGAAAAAATTTGAAAGTTATATATATTCTTGTATTTTATTATATCTAAAATATTACTTAGTTAAAATTTTTCATTAGAAATTTTCTATAAATACAAAGGATGCAGTTTCTGGCTTGTTGAAAATATTGACATTTTAAAATAAAACCGCGGGCTGGGAATTTAGCTCAGCAGGACAGCGCCTGCCTGGCAAGCGCAAGGTTGTGAGTTCGATTTCCGGTATGGGGGGGCGGGGGGCGGGGAGGGGGATTTGGAAAAACAAGACCGCGTCTCATTCTTGATATTTACCCTATTCTATTTAAGAAAATACAAAAACCCTGTTAAGTATCTCAAGCCTTCAACATCACTTTTTTATCTTGAACTAGCAATTTATTCCACTGTCTACACAGAATTTTAACCTGTGTCATTTTATGTCAAAAAGCCATTTTTATTGCTAGTTCCATCACAATTCTATGCATCAAAATATGCATGCTAATTAAAATGCTCATTAGACATACGTTGTGGGTTTTTGTGATTCTGGGGATTGAACTCAGGGTCTCATGCAATGCAGGTTAAGTGCTCCACCACTGAGCCACACCCACAGTCACAAGTTGGTACTTTCTGTGACCGCCAAATATGAAAGCTAAAATGAAACTGTACAATGAGCTACTATCGCAATTATGATCAGTAGATGGTGAAACATAAATATTACAAATTCTGATATATAATTTCAAACAAAAGATGAAATCTTATGAACGTGAAACTCAAGTGAAATAATGAACAGGACTTCTTTTTTAAAAATTTATATTGCTATATCCAAGAAAGTATTTCTTACCGTTAAAATGACAAGATTCTTTATTCTAAGTTTTTGTAGGTATAATCAGCAAAAGCACTATTCACATTCAGAAATAAATCACCCCTCAGCTTTGTGACAGCAAGGCCACTCAATCCTTTCTATGCTGAGACTTATGCTGTGACCACCGTCAGAAATTATCTTTAATGGCATGGCAGTGGATGAGACTTATGCTGTGACCACCGTCAGAAATTTTTCCTGCGGTGTAGCAGTGGATGACACGAACGTTCTTTCGGTCCGTTGAAAGCAATGGACCAGAAACTGCCTGACTTGTCCTCGGATGTGCTATCCACTTACTACAATTATCCAGCTTCTTAGGTTTTGGAAAACATATACAATAGCAGCACTAAGACATCAAATAATTACTACATCTGGTATTTTTGTCACTTACAATTTTATTTTTTATACTCAGAAATGGTAGTTACTGTTACTTTCAACCCTTTTACAGGGTATTGAAATACTTGCTTTATAAAACGCTTTACCTTACCGTGTACTCTAAATATGTTTTTAATACAACTGTAGAGCTATATAGTTGGATGATTTAATTTGTACAAAATACTCACGGTTGAACACTTGCCAAATTAGGTTATCAGAAAACCGTCTGCCTTTGTTCTGAAGTCATATATTGGGGGCTTAAAAGAAAAAGATTTTTAATTTGTCTCATGAAGCCAGACCAAGTTTAAGCTACGTATCAAAACATATGAAAACCCAAAAGACTAAAAATAAAAGAAACAAAGGTATACTGGGCAGATGGTGAGTGTGTTAAGGCATTGTGAGAATAATTTTGTTTCATAATGAAAGTGATTGCTGCATTATTTGGTATATAGATACTCATAAGGGCTCTGTGCTATTTGACAGCTGTGGATGGTGGCGTTAAAAATGGCCTGTCATTAATACCTTTTATCTTCAGGTCTATTTTTTCTGATATCACCATAACAGATTCCAACTGCCCGCGTGTCTGCTGCTGCGCTTCAGAGTCATTACTAAGTAAAATAAGGCTTACGTGAAGACAAGCACCGGGACACTGCAACAGCGCATCTGATAACCACGGTGGCTTCCTAACAGGGACTGCACGTACAGAACACACTGGACAAAGGGATGACCTGCATCCTGGGCTACCGAGAGGTTTCATCATGCTACTTACACAGCACACAATTTAAAACATAGGACCTGTTTATTTCTGGAATTTTCCATTTTGTATCACTGGACTACAGCTGACTGCCAGTAACAAACTATTCAAAGTAAGACCACATATACTCAGGGATTGCTGTAGTTTACTGCTATAAATCCATCTCTCTTCTAACTGTACCAGCTAATATGTCTAGAGCAACGATGAGCAGGTTTGGAGACGCTGTGCCTTATTCCTGATCCTGGACTTAAATGAATTAAACATCCCTACCCAAGCACTGTCAAGGCATCTGGGGTAACAGCCATCGTGCCATCCATCACTGACTCATGAGCACTCGTGCTCCCCCACTAGGCCATGAACTCAGGAGCGAAGGCAACACCTTATTCATCACTGTGCTCGCCAGCATCTCGTTTCTCAGGAACTGTTAAGTGATGTGACATTTGCATACTAAAAGAATCAATCTATGAATACTCCTAGTGTCAAAGATTCAGAGTGCAGAAAAATGTGTCCCTAGACAAGAATCTAGACCCAAGACACAGACATCTTAGTCTCTATTCCAAACCTGAGTGGTGAATCTTCGGGCTGCCCTGTGAGCCCTACACTTCTACCATGGGAAATGTATTTCCAAGTTATTAGTGCCTGAATAACTCCACAGCAAGAAAAAGCAAGCTAGCCATTCCTTGAGAAGGAAAGCAAGGAAGCTGAAAGAACAAAGCTAAAATAAATAGCTATGAAGCTAAGACAAGGCAGAGGCGGTATGTGTACAAAATCAGCACACAATTATACAAAGGCCACAGATTTAAACCCAAGTTAATAACTCCTGACATGCACAGTTTTCCAACAGAAAAACAATCCTCTGGACTACAGCAATAGTATTATCCAGGTTCAACCACGTTCCAGCAAAAACCAAGCTGCCCATATTTGCAATACACAATCAAATTAATACTCAGAATAATATTAGAATCATAGTCTGATTTTTATTGGGCAGAAGTAAACTGTTTAAAATCTCAGAATGCCAATGTCACTGCAAAGACAACGGTACTTACATTCTTTTAAGAAATTACAAAGACTATGATAAGGCAAGGTAATGATCCACATATGGTTCGTGACTCACTTCACGAAATCTGAAAACCAGCACTACAAAAAATTACTATTCTCAATTTTTGGGTGACAAGAATCAGAAGGTTGAAATCTACATAGCTATGATTCTAACTCCAGAGTCTGTTCTTCCACCTAGACTATACCACCCACAATAATAAAAATGGCTAACAATAACAATTAATGTACAATTCTGTGCAAAATCATTTTGTCCTCAAATACTCTATGAGGTAAATACTAGTTTAGCCACGAAAGACATTCACAATGTTTTTGGCCAAGTGCTTGAAAAGCAAAACCATGACATTTGTAAGTATCTTTAGCTTCAAATAAAATGGAACAGTATAAAGTATATTTTTAAAATCTATTTTGAGGTAAACTGTATATTCGGTGTGCCTATTTTAAGCTCATAATTTTATGATTTTTTAACAAATTTTATCTAAGTTTATTGGTATAATTTAGGTCTACACAATGATCACATTACACAGAATTTGTGTTTGTACAAGAATCATGTCTTGATTCCTCATTTTTTCCCATTCCCTTTCAAAACTTTCAAACTCTCTTCCCCTCCCTGTTCACAAAGCTGTTTCCATTTTATCTTCTTTCCTGGGTGTTTTCTTTTCTTTCCTCCCTCCCCCTACCCCTCTTCCCATTTCCTTTTGAACAGTTTCTTCCTATTTCACAATATACATTGTACATTTTGATTTTTATTTTCAATTTCAGATTCTCACACCAGAGAGAGAATGTGATATTTACACATGTGTGCCCAATTTGTTTTGCTTATGACTATGATCTCAAGGTCCATCCATTTAGCTATAAATGTCTCAATTTTGTCCTTCTTTATGGCTAAGTAATACTCCACTATTTTTTTTTTTTTTTTTAAACCACATCCTTTTTATCCATTCATCAGTTGATGGGCATCCAGGTTGCTTCCAAGATTTAGCTATTACAAACTGTGCCACTATGAACATGGGTGTGCATATGTATCACTGTGGTATGATGCTTTTAATTCTTCTGATACTCAGAAGTTATCCAAAGATACCCAGAAGGGGAACAGCTGTTGTACCAGTCTACACTTTCACCAACAGCTACAGAAGGGTTCTCTTTTCCCCACAGCCCCTCCAACATTTGTCATTAGCTATTTTCTTGATGGTAACCATTCTCTCTGAAGTGACATGGACTCTCAGCGTTGTTTTAATTTGCATTTCTCTAATGACCACTGATCTTGAGCATTTTTTCATATATTTATTTCCCATTTGTACTTCTGAGAAGTGCCTTATGAATTCTAACACCAACCGTACGACAACACCAAAATCAAGATATAGAACATTTTAGCACCCCACAAGATTTCCTTGTCCAGGAAATACCATCATATATTCACTGTGCATCTGGCTTTTTTGCTCAGTCTGATTTTAAGAGTCACACATATTGTTACAAGGACCAAGCGTTTTCCCATTGGAACAGTATTCTGAGGCACGGTTCCATTACAATCTATTTAAGCACGTACTGGGTAGTACACATCTGGGTTGTTCCTAATTCAGGGTGATTATAAAGGTGCTGCATTTATGTAACAGTATGAGATTACTGGACGGAATGGTAAGATGTTTAGCTTCATAAGGAAGTGACAGACTCTGGCAGAGTGCACCATTTTACATCCGCAGCAGCAACACAGCTCTCCTCGCCCTCCTCCGGCACTTGGTGCTGTCAGTTCTTTTAAAATTTAGCTACGGTTTCAATTCGCACTTCCAAGGTAACTCCTGACTTTGAGCATCTTTTCATGTATTTTTTAACCATTCCTATCTCATTCTTAGCGAGGATCTATTTAAACACTTTCCCTTTTTTGTTCCCGTTTGTTTAGCTGTAGCTGTTGTTTTATATATTCTGGAGACAAGTTATTTTTCAAATGTATGCAGTACTGCAAATGTTTTCCCTCAATATATGTCTTGCTTTTTCTCTTTTTCTGTGGTACAGGAACAGTAAACCCAAGGGCTTCTACATATTATGTAAAATCTACCACTAAGCTATCTCCCCGGCTCTTTTTTTTAGTTTGAGGTGAGGGTCTCACTAAGTTGTTCAAGGTGGCCTCAAATTTGGGGCCCTCCTGCCTCAGCCTCCCAAGAAGCTGTGATTACAGGTGTGTGCCACTATATCCCACACTTTTTCATTTTTAACAGTGATTTTCAGGTACTGAGTTTTCAATTTTGATGACACTTGAATTCTCAACTTTTTCATTACTCATGTTTTTTTATGTTCTAAGAAATCCTTGGAGACAGGTTTGTTTGGTTGTCTGGCCATCCAAACCTTACTACTAACTGTTACGAAGAGTATCCTTACCAAATCATTGGAACCAATACTGAAATCAATTTTGAAAGAATTAAACTGACACACAAATGGATCTATTTCTTGCCTCCATGTTCTTGAGATCAGCAAAATTCTGTAAAGGCTCAAATAGTAAATATTTGGGGCTCTAAAACTGTTATACACATTCAACACAATCCCAATCAAAATACCATTAGTATACCTCCCAGATCTAGAGAAAACATTGCTAAAATTCATCTGGAACCAGAAGAGACCTAGAATAGCAAAAGCAATCCTGGGCAAGGCAGGAGGCATCACTATCCCCAACTTGAAATTATACTACAAAGCCAGGCGTGGCAGCTTACACCTGTAATCCCAGTACTCAGGAGACTGAGACAGGAGGACTGTTATGAGTTTGTGGCCAGCCTCTGCTACAAAGTGAGTTCAAGGCCAGCCTGAAAGTGCACAGTGAAACCCTGCCTCAAAAAGCACCCCCCCCCAAAAAAATTAGAGATAGAGAGAAATTATACTACAAAGCTACAGTGATAAAATCAGCATGGTACTGGCAATAAAACAGACCTGAGGATCAGTGGATCAGATTAGAAGATGCAGACACAACCACAAACACACTCAGCCACCTTATTTTTGACAAAGGGGCCAAACATGTTCACTGGAAGAAAGATAGCCCCTTTAATAAATGGTGCTGGAAAAACTGGCTTTCCATAAGCCAAAGACTAAAACTAGATCTATGTCTGTCACTATGCACTAAACTAAAGTCAACATGGATCAAAGATCTAAATATTAAAACAGAAACACTAGCTCTACTGGGAGAGATAGTAGGCAGAAATCCTGAAGACATATGGGTAGGCAAAGAGTTCATGAACGAAAACCCATCTGCACGGGAAATACTCCAAAGAATCAACAGCTGAGATCTTATCTTACTGAAAAGCTGTTACACATCACAAGAAATCACCAACAGAGTAAAAACAAAACCCAACTGTCGCTCAGACAAAGAACTTCTATCTAGAACATATAAAGAATTTTTTAAAAATCAGGCCCCCAAAATTCAAAGACCCAATCCAAAATTGGGCATCTGAGATGAATACACAGTTCTCAGATGAAGAAATACAAATGGCAAATAAATACATGAAAAAATGCTCAACATCATTGGTCATTCAAGAAATGCAAATTAAAACAATACTGAGATTCCAGCTCACCCCAGAAAGAATGGCTATCGTCAAGAAATCAACCGACAACAAATGCTGATGAGGCTGTGGGGAAAAAGGAACCCTTCTCCACTGTTGGTGGGAGTGTAGACTGGTGCAACCACTGTGGAAATCAGTGTGGAGAGTCCTCGGAAAACTAGGATTAGAGGTCTCATTCAACCCACATATTCCCCTTCTGGGTATTTTTCCAGAAAAAGTGAAAACATCATACCACAGGAATATATGTACGCTTATATGCAGAGCAGCACAATTTGTATAGCTGAATGATGGAGACAACCCAAACAACCATTAGCTGAGGAATGGATAAAAAAGATGTGGTATTTTTATACAATGGAGCATTACCAGCTACAAAGAAAGATAAACTAGAGGCTTTTACAGGTAAATGGATACCACTAGAGACCATACTCATAAGTGAAATAATCAAGACACACAGGTATAAACATTGTATTGTCTCCCTACTGTAAGAAACTGAAAGAGTAAATATTATCCAAATGGTACAACAGATATTGCGAAAGGGAAAAAAACTACTCAAATGGAAAGAACAACTGGGATGAGGGAAACGAAGAAAGAAAGAAGGGGGGAAAATATATATATACACACACAAAAAAAATAGCTAAGATAATTGTACTACTAATTTCTACTGGTTTATTGAAAGTGGTAGTTAATGCTTAATTTTTTTATCAATTTTGCATGTCTACAGCTGGTAATCTGAACAACTAATATGAAGATAATATGCAATATAACAACCATTGTTGATTTCTTATCATATGGTTTTGAAATTCTGTATCATTTTTAATGTTCTCTTTTCATTTTTTATTCTAAAATTAAAAAATGTAGTTTGGGCTTTGCAAAGCACGCAACCTATCACCTCCACTCACTGTAAAAGCAGCAACAACGTATATAAACAAATGACTGTGTTCCAACAAAACTGACGCACTAAAATGTCAATTTCACCGAAGTTTCATGTGTTGTATCTTCTTCTTCTTATACTTCCCCAGCCATTCAAAAATATAGAAATCATTCCTAACTGCCAGGCCAGGTGATACAGAAACAGCCAACAGACTGGGCCCACAGGCTGTCGTACCTCTGTTCTATTCTGTTCATCCACAAATCTATCCCTTTGCCAATACTGCATTTTCTTGATGAACGTAGCTTTTGCAAACGTTGAAGTTCAGTAGTACGAGCACTCAACTTTGCCGCTTCTTTCCAAAACTACTTGGGCTAGTGTTACGCCCTCTGTAGCTCTACACAATGCCTCGTTCCTGATCTTGTAAGGAAAGTATTCGGTCTTTCACCACAAAGCACAATGACATCTAGAGGTTGTTTAGAGGAGCCCCTTTTCTTGTCAAGGAAGTTCTCATCCCTTCCTGTGTGCTGAATCTTTATCCTCAGTAAGTATTAACGTTGTCAAATGATTTTTCTCCATCTAATGAAATGCTCATATGGTTTTCCTCTTTCATTCTGACTGTTCGAGATTAAGGTGTCCAGGGAGATAGCTCAGCGGCACAGCACCTGCCTGGCAAGTACAAGGTCCTGAGTTCAATTCCCGGTACCAAAAAGAAAAGAAACAGTATGTTCTACATGAAACCAATCATCTTTTCCTAGAGTAAACGTCACTTGATTGTGGATGTAATGGCATTTAAATTCCTGGTAAATTAATTTGCTAATAATCTGTCAAGCATTTTTTATGTGTGATCACAAGGGACACTCACTCATCTTAAGTTCACTCTTCCTCATGCCGGCTTTGGTAACTTGTTCAAATTCTCTTACCTGGCTTATGAGTATTTTTATAAAGACAAAGTGTTTTAATCTCCCTTTGTTCCAAAAAAATACTCCTACTCTAACAATGTGACCCTACGGAAAACATTTAAAATTCTGTCTTCCAACCTACCTTTCTGTTTTATACACTATAAAGTGATCTGTTTGTGATGAAGTCACTTTAAACGCTCAAAATGATTTCCACGTGTGACGCATGATAAAAGAGAAAAAAATAGGTTCCTCAAACCAAGGGTTACAACATGCAGAAGGCAAAGTTATTTATAACTACTACAACGAATTCCTGCCTTTTTAGCACCTAATACTTATTTCAGTCATCCAGGAGACTTTAAAGTTGTATACTTCACTGACTTTTGCCTACTAGATTAAATCATACCACATATTTACAAGTCAAAGAAAGAGCAAATATTGGTAGTTTCCTAAGGTTTCATCTCTCACTAATCAGCCACTGGCTTTGGAACAAAGTGAACTCACCCAGGACGGCTACTTTATTTATACGCAAGCACCACCTGGTGGTGGAAACCGAAACCGTAAGCGTCTATCTGTGTCCATCACTGCTACTACAAACATGCAGGGTCCCTGAAACGTTCTACTTTCTAATACGTTTTTTTGTAAACGGTATTACGAACAGTGAAGAACTCTAACACTGACAATGTGAATGTGAACAGCACATCAACCTCAAAAACTGTGTAATATAAACTTTCGAAAACGTACAGGTTAAGCATCCCTAACCCAAAAACCCAAAATCTGAAATGCTCCAAAGTCGGAAACTCGGCGAGCACTGAAAGGCTGCCACATGCTTGACAGCTCGATGTACACAAACTGTTTCATGTACAAAACTGCTTAGATTATAACACCGCCTTCACCAGGCAGGGGTACAGCTCAGCGGCACAGCACCCGCCTGGCAAGCGCGAGGTCCTGAGTTCAATTCCCGGCACCAAAAACACAGAACACCACCTTCAGGTTATGTGTATAATAAGCTATGTACAAAACATAAATGAATTTCATGTTGAGACTTGGGTCTTATCCCCAAAATACCTCATTATGAATACACAAACACTCTAAAACCCAAAAATCGTCCCAAGTCTGAAACATTTATAGTCCCAAACATTCAGAAAACAGGTACAGAGAGAGACAGACAGACAGAGAGGAAGAGAGAGACCGAGAGACAGAGAGAGAACACACTGTATTCAGAATAAAGTAGCCGGCACACGCCTGTCATCCCAGCACTTGGGAGACTGGGGCAGAACGATCACAAGTTTGAGGCCAGCCCAGGAACTTCGCAAAAACACAACAACAAAAAGAAAAATGAATTTTCTCCACTCAAAAGCACAACAACAACGAAAAGAAAAATGTTCAGTCTCCCACCCTTCCTATGTCACATGCAAACCACGCTACGCTAGGCTGCGGCCTCTACAGTTAGAGGCTGAGACGCTACAAAAGAGTGAGAGAAGAGAGCACCTCACGCCAGAAAGCAGCCAAAGCAAAGGGTTCGGCCAAGGTCAATTACAGTCACAACTGCAAGTTTCAGCCAGCACCCCGAGGAACAGGGACATCACCACACACCACAGGAGCGCTAACGGACAGCACTGGACCTGGAGTGCAGCTGCGGGAGCAGCACATAATCCATTCCGCCAGGCTCAATAATGGCAAGGGACTGGGCAAGGAACTGTGCACATTTTTCTTAAGAGGCCCTGAGCAGTAACACTTGAAGTACTATAATCTGAGTAGGACTATGCTTTAAATGGATATGATTAAAGATAATTAGAAGTACCAGACCATATATGGACAACATATTCCCTGCACAACAACCGCACTGTTAGTAAATAATATAAAACTGTAAGAAAAGCTTCAGCAAATATATGGTTACTGTGATAAACAATTTCCTGGACAAAAGCAGTGAGAGACTGTTTTAAAAATCAAAAGATTTGGGGCTGGGATACAGTTTAGTAGTACAGAGGTTGGCTAGCACAGCCCTCGGTTTGATCCCTAACATGGAGGGCAGGGAAGGGGAAGGAAGAGAGGAGGGATATAAATAGGCATAGAATTATAAAATATACCCCAACCATATGATCATACAGAGCCACCAAAAACACTTCTCAAGGGTTACAGATATGGAAGATGCACATTACATTAGGTGACACTGGGTGAAAACGCATCGTATCATACACAGGATAAACAAATTAAGACACAGTACATACACACAAAGGGGCAAAACCCAAATATGCCACATAGATGAAACAAAACACAGACAACAAAGGAAACAAGAACATCATTATACAGAGCGAAAAGGGCGAGACACACAGTAAATACTCTGAGTCCATCTGTACAAAGCTCAGGCAAAACTAATCTGCGGTAACAAAGCAGTGGTTACTTCTGGGGGTGGTGTTACTTTGCAAGGAGGTCTCAGAAACCTTCAGGCAAGGGGAATTTGCAGTACAGTACTTTGATCTGAGTGGTGATCACAGCAGGATACACATATGTAAAAAGTCATCAAACAAGGTATGATATACATATGCGTAAGTGAAGTAAGTCGTCCAGATGTAGTAAAGGTTTGCATGTTCACTGTACGCATACTACACCTTAACCAATGGCTATAGAAAATGCGCATAAAGCACAACTGTAATTTGGTCAGATACATTTATATGAAGAAACAGAATGTAAAGGACTTTAAAATATCACAGGTAGGTAGTTCTGGGATCATAAATTATTCATGTTTCTTTACCTTTCTGTATTTTCCATATTCTTTTTTTTTTTTGTTTGTTTGTTTGTTTGTTTGTTTTTCTCTGGTACCGGGAATTGAACTCACGACCTTGTGCTTGCCAGGCAGGCACTATGCCACTGAGCTAAATCCCCAGCCCCCATATTCTTTATTATTTTTATTGTTTTGTTTTTTCCTTTGGTGTTTTTTTGCTTTGTGTTTTTTTGTGACAAGGCAGATCTTGAACTCACGATGTAGTCCAATCTAGCCTTGAACTCATGGCAATCCTCCTGCCTCAGTGGCCCCAGTGCTGGGATTACAGGTGTGCACCAACACATCTAGCCAGGAGGATAAAACAGAATTTTGCATATTCTTTGCAATGCGTTTTATATGACTTATGATAGGGGGGCACTGTTATTTTGAAATTTTCACTATACTTCCAAAGTTCTGTAACACCTGCACTATCATAAAATCAGGCAATGTGCAAAGACACCTAGTAAATTCTTCCTCCAGTAAATTTCCTGTAAACAATGAACACTCAAGTTCATTAATGTATTCATACAATAAAAAAGTTAAAAATAAAAATAAAAAACCACCAAGCTGTGCTTGCTGAAGAAATGAGCAAGTCAACTGGGAAATCAACACTACAAATTTTGACTTGACTTTCAAATGTGGTCCTGCCTACAACACACAGGACTCTCCATGACAATAAAAACTAGTGCCTAAAAACTATTACTTCAAATTCCCCTTGTGAGCCTGATTTGTCCCAATTCCATGCAAAATGCCCAAAGTCAATTGTGTTTACAATGAAAATACTCTGAATTTTAGAAATTATTTCAATATGCATAAAATAGTGAATAAGAACAAAACCAAAGAAGACATACAAACCTCTGATTGTACATGCCCCGAAAGTTGTAATTAGCTCTATAATTTGGGAATGGCTTTGGATCTAACGGCCTGTAGATGGCAGGCTCTCCCCTTTTCATAGCAAGCCCATTCAGTTCCACAGTTGGAGTTATACTGCCTGTTTAAAAAAAAATATTAAAGGCACACAAGTGAAATATCTCCACAGTACATCACACAAGCTACACTTTCATTATATCTAATTACCAAGGAAGAAGATGAGAGTGGCTGGCCCATCTGTATGATTTGCTAAGAAGTATAAGCAAAGTAAAAACAAACAAGAAAATAGTTCCTAATGAAACTTCTTTGGTTTTTTTTGGCAACATTTTCTGTACATTAACGACCACTCAACCTTATAATTATATTATTTAAAACAAAGTAAACAAAAATTATTAGATTGCTGTGTTCGAGTATGAATTTTAAAGCCCTGAAGTTCAACATTACTTATGCCAGAAAGCTTACACATATTTAATCAATGTAAGTATCACCAATGAGTACTTTTATTATTTCACAATCAACAAATATTAGCAGTTACTACAGAGCTGTCAATACTCTTTAGACTTGTCTGATAATTTATTTTTTGAGTTTTTTCTTCAATGAACAAGATATAATAAATACTCGATACACTCTCTGGATATCTTCTAAAACTAAAATGTCTATTTATTCCTAGAAAACAGAAAATGACATGTACAAGCAATTAAAGCAAAAGACTGGAAATAACATAAAAAACCATCAGTTCTATAAACATCCACAGCATAAAATCCTGAACAACTATTTTTTTAAAAGTAAGAATACAAACCGTGGTTTTAGTTTTTTATGTTTTAAATTTTTTTATTTGACAATGTACCTTAAAGGTTACACTTCCTCAGGGCAAGCAGTATTGTTAATTAAAAATAAACAAGGTATCAAATATAGTATGTATTCTATTACCTTTTTAAAAAATACATATATATGCAAATATAGTACACATTACTTTTTTTTTTT
>NW_004955444.1:6540152-6577615 GCF_000276665.1 Chinchilla lanigera | reverse complement strand
TTTTTTGGTCTTTTTGAGCCAGGTTCTCTCTATGCAGTTCAGGCTGGCCTTGAGCTCACTTTGCAGCCCAGGTTGGTCTCGAATTTACAACGATCCTTCTGCCTCAGCCTCCCAAGTGCTGCAATTACAGGCATGCACCACTATGCCCGGCACATTACTTTTTTGAAGGATAAAGCTGAAGAAAAACTAGGTACTAATGAGAGAAGGCACAAACAGGTAGGGAAGAGTAGAAGCTGCTTTTCTTTGAATGTATAGGTTTTATTTTGAAAAATTTAAAATTTTTCAGTTATTTTTTAAATTCCATCAAAAATAAGGAGAAAGAAATCCTTAAAATCAGAGGGAAAATGAAATTGGATCTAACTGAATTGAGTTGATGACTTAAGACTTATTTTTCAAATTACTGTAAAATCCTCATGAGATACATCCTTTAAAAAAAAGAAAGCAAAACAATGAAATGTTAAAACTACTTTCAGTAATCATATTATCACTAACATGATTTTTAGCTAGTATTATGCTTTTGCTTAATTTAAACAAAATTAAATCAAAATGGAGACCAAAAAAAATCTCTAAAAACAAAACAATGCAATTAAGCCTATAGTAAATCAAATTGGTGGCCTTACAAAAAAAGTAATTATTTCAAGTAACTTTAAAAAGCAGTAAAATACTCCTATGTCCTAAAGAAAAATACACCACAAAAAATCATAAGCTATTTTCAGTAATCAAGCTACTAATAATACTGGCATTGGTATCATGAAATTATTATATATTGGAATTAAACAGACTAAATAGGCATTAAACAGATTAAAGAATATAGGTAACTTTGTTTATATTACAAACCAGTATTTTTAACATAAAAGGTGGAAATACAAAGTCAACTATGTTAAGTAAAACACCAGTCTTAAATTTGAATTGCAAACATCATTATGAATTCACGTGTTTGTTTTTTTTTTAGCTTTCCGTTTAAAAAAAACAAAACCAAACTAAAAATGTGGGGTGTTTTCTGGCTCTGTCCATTTAGGTGGCCTAGAAACAACCCATTAGCAATGATGACGGCCAACATCCGGAGTTTGGTTTATAACTATCACTTGCTACTTTAGAAAATATAAAGAACATTCTTTATAGAAAGGGCTGATTCCGGACACATACATTATAATGATAAAAGAGAAAGAGCCAAGCACTTCTCTTACTGCTCGTGAATAAACTAGACTAAAAACATGCAGGTGATGAGGGGAAAGAAAAGCCCTTCGCTGATGAGCGAGAAGAGCTCCAGCTCGTCAGTGCGGAGAGAATGAGCCCCGGAGATCACCACTTTGCAGCTCCTGGTAAAAGAGCAGACCTTCAGGCAATGAGCACCCTGCTCCGCCATCAGGTCGGACGCTGTGGGCAGCTTGATAATGCATGGCCCAGGCTAACCGGCAGAATCTGAGAGTCACAAAATTAGAGACCAAACACCAAGCGCTTTCTGATGTAGTGCAATAGGAAACCGACAAAACTATAAACCAGTCTTGTCAAAGAAATCAAAGCTGAATCTATACAAGTTAACCTCCAAGTCCGCCTATAGGGTCATACAGAGGACAAAGAGGCTTGTTCAGCACAAGTATGCCATCAGCAAAACCAAGACAGTGGAAAGTCCGTGCACCAACGGCTGGTTTCTTCAACCAATAATCTGATGGAAAATAAAGATGGGAAAGGACTCAGTACTTAAGAGGGACGAAGAAGACATTACAATCACATGTAATAAATGAGCCTCATTTTGATCTTGACTCAAATAAACCCACTATGAAAAAACAGACAATAAGGCAAATTTGAACTGGAAGTTTTTTAATGTTGAGAAATTACTGTTTTATCTGCTTAATAATGATGCTGCGGTTAGTTTAAGAATCTTTCTCTTAAAAAAGTATCTAAGATGAAGCAATACCTCTTCTCTCTGACATCTGCTTCAACATAGGCCCTAGAGAAGAGAGAAGACAGAGGAGAAACGAGATTGGCTGCCACGAGTGGGTAACTGCGAAAGCTCGGGACAGGCACAGGTAGCATTCGTTATCTTATTTGCTCTACTTTTGTAAAGTTTTTAAATTCCATAATTAATGTATACTCAAGTCAAGAAATTTTCAGAACCAAAATACATTTAGTAAAATGTGTATGTATGTTCTAACAAATCAAAAAATTTGAATGTGTAACTTTTACATTAAGTGAAATTCAATTTAAATTCTATATTATTTCATTTGAATTACACTTTTTAGACAACACACTTAAGACTGCATTCATTACATGACAAAACAGGTCTACTTATTGCAGCAGAGAAATCAGGGCTAGCACAAAGCACTACCAGAGGAATGACAGAACCTTACACAAATGCACAGCTGGCATTTAGGTTATACGCAATCTGTCAAGAGTCAGACTGTCTGACTGCTTGTCTCATTTCTAAAGAATTAATGTGAAACCACTTTAGACTGTAAAGATGGAAATTAAAGTCAAGAAGAGAAAAAGAAGCAGACCGTGGTGGCACAGAGCTATAATCTAGCTCTGTGGGAGGCTGCGGCAAGGGGATAGCTAAGTTCAAGCTCATCCTGGGCACTGCAGCAACTTAGCAAGACCCTGTCTCAACACTTTAAAAAATAAAAAAAAGGAATGGAGATGTATCTCAGGCCCTGGATTTGATCTCAAAAAGAAAAGACAAAGAAAAAGAAAAGGAGAAGGAAAAGAAGGAGGAGGAGGAGGAGGAGGAGGAGGAGGAGGAGAAGGAAGAAGAGGGGGAGGAGGAGCAGGAAGAGGAGGAGGAAGGGGAGGAGGAAGGGGACGAGGAAGAGGAGGAGGAAAAGGAAAAGAAAAAGAAAAAAGAGAAAAAAGAAATCAAGGGGAAGAAAGGGGAAGGAAAAAAAAGTAATGTACCGAATAGTAAATCCAATTAGATCAAGACCCTAATTTACTACATACACTATGGCAAAGAAAAAGAACATCAAGTATGAAGGGATTTTCTTTTGCCAGACTCTCTACCTTTCCTTCCCTCCCCTCTTTCTTATTTTACTATGCAGTAAAGTCTATAAATACACAACCTTAAGCACACACCTTAATAAATTACTACACGAGTGTAGTCAAATGACCACCACTCAGATCAAGGTAGCATTTCCCCTCACTCAGCTCCTTCAGTCTCGTAAAGTCAATTCCCACCGCTCAATGGGCTCATTCTGACCTCTGCCATCCCTGATTTGTTAGGTTGTTATTTACAACTAAATATGTATTATTTTCTGTCTTGCTTCTTTAAATCAATGGCTCTGCTTGCATATATCAGTATTTTAAACTGTTTTATCAGTGAATACTATGCCACTGAGAGAAAAATACCATAATTTGTTTATGCTTCTATTGATGGAATATTTGCGCTGTTTCCAGTTTTGGGTGATTAAAAGTTACCATGACCACTCTTAAGTCTTCCAGTAGCCACACACTCAGTCCCTTAGCGGTGTAATTGCTGGGTCACAGAACAGGTTTGTGTTTATCAGAAACCGCCTACCAGTTTTCCAATGGCTTTAACACAAAACAGTACTCTGCCACTTTAAAGCTTTACATTTTAAATGTCATAAAGATTTCAGATTGATAACATGTTAATCAAAATCCAAGAGTTATGTCCTTTTGAATTCTATTTTGCAATTATCATTCAGTCACAATTAGCATAAAATTCAAAGGAAAAGAATCCTTGTAGTGGGAAATAAGTAAGACTCTAATGTGCTTGGAAATCACTACTCAGGGTAAAAAAAAAATCCCTGGTGGCATACACTGTATTTGCCACTCAGATGATGAGTTGGGGTACTATTTTAAAACAGTATCACATTCACAGGACTTAAGTAATCTCATGTGAAAATACACGGTATATGTGCTTTATTGCAGTGTTAGAAAACGGTCTTTGTGAAGGAAGCAACAGAGAAGCAGACACAAGACGTGCAAAGAAGCAGAGACCAGACATGCAGGAAAGGCCTTCCTCCCAGAGAGGTCCCCTTCCTCACGAACTGCACACTCCCCTTACCTGGGGGAGGGACACTTCCACAGAAAGCTGCCTTCTGTATTTTTGAAGGGCCTTCCACTACAGCCCCCCACCCCACCCCCTTTCCTGACACACGGTCTCCCTAACTTGCCGAGGCTGGACTCAAACTCCCGGTCCTCCTCAGTCTCCCACAGTGCTGGGACCGCAGGGTGCCCCGAGGCAGCCGGCCCACAGAAAGCATTTACAGAGCCACTTCCCAGTACAACATGTCCACGGAACCCTGGGCACTCTTGTTGCCAGGGCATGAGAGAGAGATGGACCCTGCTGTATAAAAATCATCATCATAGGGCTCCTCATACGTAACAGGGTACAAAGTCAAAACTGTAAACATGTTATCAATTTTTTCTGAGTAGCAGGAAAATTTACTGGGGAAAAGAAACGAGGAATAGGAATAGCTTCGTAAGAATGGAGAGTGAGGAGGGGTCTCCGATGGGTTGCCCCACATATCAATTTTTTAAAAGGGTTCTTGGATTTTTTAAAATTTCTATAACTGACATAAAACCTGAATACATTTATAGGGTATCACGTGATGTTCTGATAGGTTCTAAAACTATCAGTGCTACATAAAAAGGCTAATTACCATTAGGCATACAATGGACTTGTGTCTGCACTAAGTATGTGTAACAATAATGCCACTGCTCCTCCTGGGGGGGACACACTGTGGAGGGCACCCCAGTGCGGTGGGCAGGCCAGAGGCTCCGGGCCCAGGTGTCGGAGGCAGTGGCCTTGGAGGCCACAGGCCAAGCAGGCAGGGGCCAGGCTGAGGCTGCGGGGCAGGGCGCTCCTCAGCAAGGCCGAGGACAAGGAGTGGACTCCTGTCACCAAGCTGGGCCGGCTGGTCTAGGACATGACGATCGAGTCCCTGGAGCAAATTTCTCTCTTCTTCCCCACTAAAGGGTCTGAGGTTACTGACTTCTTCCTGGGCACATCCCTCAAGGACGGAGTTCTAAAGAGCATGCCTGCGCAGAAGCAAGCTCGTGCTGGCCAGCAGAGCGGGTTCAGGGTATTTGTCACCACTGGGGACTACAACGGTCATGCTGGTCTGGGTGTAAGTGCTCCAAGGAAGTAGCACTGCCACTCGTGGGGCCATCGTCCTGGCCAAGCTCTGCACTGCCCCCACGCGAAGAGGCCCCTGGGGGAACAAGATCGGCGAGCCCCACACTGTCCCTTGCAAGGTGACGGGCCGCTGCGGCTCTGTGCTGGAGCGTCTGATCCCTGCCCCCAGAGGCACTGGCATCGTCTCAGCCCCTGTGCCCAAGAAGCTGCTGCTGATGGCTGGTACTGATGCTGCCACACCTCTGCCAGGGGCTGCACTGCTACTGTGGGCAACTTTGCTAAGGCCACCTCTGATGCCACCTCCAAGACCTACAGCTACCTGACCCCTGACCTTTGGAAAGAGACCAAGTTCACCAAGTCTCCCTATCAGGAATTCACCGACCATCTTGTGAAAACCCACACCAGAGTCTCTGTCCAGAGGACTCAAGCTCCAGCAGCCCCTACAACACAGGGGTTCTTACACAAGAAAAATAACATGAATAAACTGAAGAAAAAAAAAAAAAAGAACAATGCCACTAGTACTCAAAGAGCAGCATACTGCTAACACTTAAAACATCTTTGCAGGAAGTTAGGAAAGTCCTAGAACATAGCAATTAGTCAGAAAATATTTGTTGGAGAATAAACTAATTAATTGATCAATCACAGATTCCTACAGAAATGGCTGGCTACACAGAGGGAACTAGGAAAATACAGGATGACCTTAGGAACACCTTGTTATGCCTTAAAGTAAGAAGTGCAGTACTGTGAGTTTGAAGTCAGCCTGGGCTACTTAGTCAGTTCAAAGCCAACAAAGTAAGACCTGTCTGCACTACAAAATGAGACCCTGTCTCAAAACAAACAAAACAGTAACAATTTAAAAAAAAAAGAAGTATAGTACCTAAAACAATGGCAGGGAAATGGCAGGACACAGAAATCAACTTGGAAAGACTATACCACTGGTAAAACTTGGGATGACTTAAGGGCTAAAATAAAAAATGATAGTAACAGGTTATAAATCTGTAAGTACAATAGGAATCCAGGCCTGTAATCACAGCACTCTGGAGGCTGATGCAGGAGGATCACTGTAAGTTCGAGGCCAGCCTGGGCTACATAGTGAGTTGAAGGCAGCCTAAACTACACAGTAAGACCCTATCTCAAAACAAAACAAAAATAAAAACAAGAAGAAGTGAAACTTTTGCTGGGCATGGTGATGCACACCTATAATCCCAGCACACTGAGATAGGAGGATTATGGTGAGTTCAAGCCCAGCATGAACTACATAGTGAGACCCTGTCTCAAAAACAAAAAAGCACCCTTTGGCAACCTTCAAGGTCATAACTGATTGAGCCAGAATTATCAATAGATGGTAAATTTGGTAAGTAAAATACAGTTTTATGAGGAGTAGAACATATACATATATATCTATTATGTATTTTTTTAATTTTGAAACTAAAAAGAGGAAGACATTAACAGACAGACAACCTTTTACAAAATAGCAAAAGAACAGTACAGACAATACAGAATTACAAAGTGGTAGGAAATTAACAATGCTTGTTGTATTATATATTGATATCTTCAAAGTGGCTTCTCATGAAAAGAGACATGCAATATTGATCAATCAAGGACTCATTAACTGTTTCTTTCAGCAAAGAAATAGAAGACGGTAGATCAACCATGTTAACTATCCTGTATATACATACATACAAAATTTCTCCTTCTTTCCCTTCTCTTTTGCCACATCCCAGTAGCCCTTTAATGGAATATTACTCAGCTATAAAGAAAGATACAAACTCGAGGCTTTTATAGGTAAATGGTCACAACTAGAGACCATACTCATAAGTGAAATAAATCAGACCTGCATGTGCAAGCACTGCATTGTCTCACTAGTGTAAAACCTGAAAGAGTTAATAGAAACTTGGAGGTATGATAGACATATGTATATATTATATACATATATTATATATATATATATATACACAAAAAAAAATCTCAAAATATATTCCTCTAAAATACTTCTTTACTTACTAGTAATTAACAAACATACTCATCAATAACTTACAGCAAGGAGAGTGGCACCCATACTCTTCACCACATGGCAGAAACCGCTAATAAATCACTAACTAGATGAATTGATAGTATATCCCAGTATGAAGCACTGCGATAAGTCCAGGTCACTTATACAGTGTTCAGGCTGAAAATGCAGAGATCATGAGGAAACACCAAGCAAACTTGAGCATTCTATAAACTTTGTGGTTCCTGCTCACATATGTCAAGGTCATAAAAGATAAGGCAGAGGAACTATTCCAGACGAAAGAGAAATGAAGAAAAAGGATAGCTGCATTTACCATATAACCTAGATTACATGGTATGTATGTATAAAGAACATTACTGGAACAATCAGTAAAATCTGAATGGAGTCTATAGACTAACTGGTAATTCCTATCAAGTAACTCCCTGGACTTTTTAGTTTAAGTACTAAGGAGTAATGGAACAATCATGTCTGTAACTTATTCCCAGACGGCTCAGAAATGCTAACACTGGGGAACCTGGGCAAATAGTAGTGCTATTTCCACATATTATATATAAATTCAAAATTATTTATAAAGCTGGAAAACAAAAAGGAATGAAGGCAAAATAATTTTAAGATATATTCCTATTTAGCTGGCAAACCAACATACTGTGAATAAGTTCAACTCTTCTCTGCGCTACACTACTATTTAAGACCAACCTACTCACTGAGGAGTCCAGACTGGATCTAATCTGCTCTAGAGATTCCATGCCTCAATAATGAGTTACAATCACCTGGACTACAACAGAGGCCTCTACAGTGCAGAGAGAAATGCACCTGTCTTTTCAATAAACTAGTCTACGTTAACTGAGTGTCCTTATTCTCAAAAGAATAAAACTCTCAAACTCTACCTAACATCATATAGAAAACTTGGTTTTTAACAGACTGTAGACCTAAAATAAAGTTTCTACAAATAATGTGAGGTTACCTCCACACCCTGGTAGGACACAAGATGTGTTAAACAAAAAAACACTAACCAGAAAAGACAAATCTTCATTAAAATAAAAAATTTCTATTTGTGATCTGCAATACACATATCTGGCAAGGAATAAGAAATCCAGAATAGGGCCGGAGATACAGCTCAGTGGCACAAGCACCTGCCTGGCAAGTGCAAGGTCCTGAGTTCAATTCCTGGTACCAAAGAAAAATTTAAAAAAGAATCCAAAATATACAAGAACCCCACATATCAACAATAACAACAACAACAAAAAAAATTATAAAAACAGACAATGGAGGTTTTTTTAATGAGAAAATATTCCAACTAGCACTTTACAACAGAGGCTATCCTACTGCCAACAAGCATTTAATACCAGGAACTGGTATCTGGTACTTAAAATAAGCACCTTCATTAGTTACTAGAAAAAATGTAAATTAAAACCACAATGAATTACTATTAAACCTCTTAACATAACAGCTAAAACTCTGAAAGTTGACAATTTCAAATATTAAGAACATAGAAAGTTTTCCTATACTTACAGAAGTAGTGTTTGAATTTATGTATGAATGCTAAGTGCATGGATCACTTAAGACCTAAAAGTTCCAATCACAAGTATATTCACAACAGAAATGTATATGCACAAAAATGTTCACAATAGTAGCACTTTAATCATCCAAAACTGGAAATAATCCAAACATTTATCAAAAGCATAATGAAAAAATGGGTTGGAGGTGTAATTCAATGTCAAAAGTACTGACCTGGCATGTGCCTGGCCCTGGGTTCCACCCCAGCAACACACACAAACACACACACACATGCAGAGCATAATGAATAAATATAAAAAACATATATATAAAAAAATGAATAAATTATGGTATATGTAAAATATATAGCAATTAAAACAGTATAACATTATATACAATACAGACAAATCTCACAAATATAACGGTGCAACAAACAAGCTCTCATAAGAGTCTAGTATATGATTCCAGTAAGCATGGACAACTAATAATCAGACAGAAATCGAAACGAGGTTTCCTGTAGCGTGGTTTAACCCCCTGAAGGAGGCACGGAGGCGGCTTCCCAGGCCTGGGGAAGACTGGGGTCGCATTCACAGTACAGAGCTTCAAGCCCTGCACTCCTAGTCTGTCACCTGTGCATGCGTAACAGGCGTACCCGTGCTCGTCCGTCCTTTCTCTCGGCTTACTGTGGTATTCAACCTGGCAGCACCTCCGCGGGCCCTTCACGCTCCCCTGCGCCTCCTTACTCTGCCTCGTGCCCAGAGGCCTCTGCCACCGATCTCCCAGGTGACCGCCTTGCTTTCACTACCCTCCACATTCCATTCATATCCCAAACTGAACATCCTAAAATGTCTTGTAGGGTTTCTTTTGCCTTTTTGGTGCTGGCGATTGAACCCAGGGTACATGCAGCATGTACTCTACTGCTGAGCTTTAGCTCTCCTAAAATGTTCTTTTAAATCCACCATCTGCTCGTTCGTAATATTAATTCCACCAAACCACACAAAAATTCAACTCTATAAACCTGGCCTTTAAGTCCATCATAGTCCCAACCTTATCTTCAGCTAGTCTTTTTCTCTCATTACTCGCTTACAGTAATTAAAAAAAAAATTTTAATCCAATCCATTGTCTAGGATTCCTGCTCCACTGTCTTCGTCATAGCACAGTAGTCTCTCAGTCTAGAACATTCTTCCCTCTCCTCTGCCCTTGGCTACCCTTCATGGAAGGCTCATCACTTACATCAGTAATGTTTACCATTTCCTACAGTATTTTACTGATAGCCGTTATTACTCATTCGGCCTTTATCATTACCATCAAGTTATGTGTTTATGTAAGACTACAAGATGCTCAAAGAAAACGACTTCACAGACACGTACTTTTACTTCATAGTACTTAAAAGTGAGTGCTCAATAAACAGTAGTGGTAGTGTTGTGACAGTAATGACCAACCAGTAATCCAAAGCTTTTCAAAATTAAGTAAGTGGACAATCTCTCATCAATTTCCAAACCAAACAGAATAGGCTTCTTTATTGTAGCAATATTTTTGCTTATCTAACCTTACTTAGTGAATACTGCAATCGGCTGAAAACAAGCAAAGGCTCTACTAATAAAGCCACAGCCTTCTGGAGAGAGCAGCGCTTGAAAAAACAGTGTCTACCTAGCACCAGCCACATAAGTCTATGTGACTCGATTGTAAGTACAAGCTCTGGAACTAAAATTGATAAATTCTGGAGTCCCTGTCAGTAGGCACAACGCCTTTCTTTTTAACTCTGTTACAAACATGTCTAAGGGAACGTTAATACTGATCAGAACGTAACGTGCCTTACCAAGCTAACAAACGAGTAAATAGATATATGGCCAGTACTAACCTTACAAGGACTTTATTAACTTCGTATTACCAGCTAATACACTCTGCCAAACACGGATTTGGCTCTTCCCAAAAAAGTAACTGAACACACAAATGTTGTTGTATGCAGTAAAAAAAAAAAAAAACTTTTTAAAAATTATTCTAGGGAATTAAAATTAGAGCAATCATTGAGCATTTTTCACATAAATGATGTTTTAGATTTGTACATTTCTTAATAAACTTCACACAAATGTTCTAAATTGAGTATCAACCATTTCTAAAATGTTACACCAACAAACAAAATATTTAATAAGATAGCTAGGGCTAACTTTATAATTTTGTAAACTAAAGAATAACAATAAAATTGTGTATTCTATTTCTGAAAAGATAAATTGATCATTTCTATCTTTATTTTTGGAAAAAACAATCAAGTTTTCTTTGCTTTATATTTATTCATTTTTGCCAACATTTAAAAAGTAAATTAAGGAAAAACTTACAAGCACGTAACTACTTTTCTTCTTCATTCTTGCACCTGAACTGTTAGTTGTGTGTGTGCGCGTGCACGCGCACGCACACACACTCTCAGCATGTGCGACTGCGCATCTGGCCGGCTACATAAATAAAACCCAGAGAACAGCGTACAACGTAACAGGAGGAAACACGTGAGCGCCGTACCTGGGTTATTATTAACGTTACTCTTGGGTGGCTTCTGAACTGGTTTGGGAAGCGTGGACTCGGTCAAAGCTTTATTAGCAACAGCTTGTTGGGCCTTCTTTATACTGCTCCCTTCCGATTCCCATGTCTGCTCGCCGAGACTCAGTTGCACTGAGAACATCTTAGAAAAACATAACAGAAATTTAAAATTTTCAGGAAATAAAATGGGCTAAGAGAAAAATAAATACACCATACTATTAGAACATTAGTGGTCAAAGTGAGCTTAGAGATCATCCACAACAAAAATCTTATTCTACCTAGTAAAACAATTTTCAGAGATTGTATCAATATTCTACCCTATTCAAAGGCATAAAGGAAGCTCTGAGTGAACATTTTAAGTAGAATAAATTAAGAAGAAATTCTCCCATAAATAGAATCCCACTGTTAATATCAAACTGTCCTCAAAAAAGTAAAGTACAAAGAGTAAGAGAAACTGTAAAAGAAGCCAAAAGCCCTGTCATTATAATGCTTTTATAAAATCTAATGCCTTAAATGTTATACTTAGAATAATGTAGTCAATGAGTTAGGCAATCCTACTAAATACTGTGTAACTAAGAGATTCAACCTCAAATCACCATGTCAGCAAATTCTGTCCACTTTAACCTTATAAATATTTCTGAAATCTTCCTCCTCTTCCACTATTTCCAGCTTAGATGTAATAACTTCCCAAATGATTGTGTGTACACTGTATTTTTAAATTTCAAGCCCACCTGCATTACCCTAATCAGCACCAGCTTAAAACCTTCAACTGTTACTATTTTGGCAGGACATAAAAGTTCTATCTGTCCATCCTCATTTCACAAACACCCTTCCCCCCATATACCCTATATTCTATTCACATCTTCTGTCTGTATGAGCCTGAAAACCTACTGGCTCAACTTCAAAATTTAGGATCAAGTTATAGAAGATGCACACAGCTGATTTCACTCCACAGACTGCCTACCACTTTGAGTAGTAACCAGAAGTATTTATTAATATGGAAGAAGTGTAACTTTGCAGCAAGGAGATCAGGCAGAACTATCTTCACCAGCGACTGAAGTTAGTATCATCAGTAAGGACACAACTACATGACATGCCTCCTGCGATGACTTAATGAGTACACATCAACAACTATATACTATTCTCGGCCAACGATGTCTACGCTGAGTCTAATCATGGAGAAGCAATTCAATCTAGATTACGGGCTATTCAGTAACACAACTGGCCTAGACTCCAAAAATGTCAATGTCATGGAAGGAAAAAAGCAAAACAAAGAATGCAGAGGTGCTGTTACAGATTGAAGGACACCTAAGAGGAGTCAAAAACATGATAAAATATATGACCCTTCACTTGGCTTGCAAGGGGAAATTAAAAAGGAAAAAGAAAACTTAGAAGACAACTGGAGAAACCTGACTATGGACTATGCTATGATTTCAATGTGTCCCCCAAAATTTGTGTGATGGAAATTTAATCCCTGATGCGCAGTGTTGAGAGGTGGGACCTTTAAGACATTAGGTCATGAGAGGTCTGCCTCATAAAAGGATTACTGACACTCAAAAATAGGTTCTTAGAAACAGAGTGGCTTTTAAAAGTAACTTTAGGCCTCTCTTACGCTCTTACACTCCGCCACACCATGCTGAAGCAAGACCCAGCAGCTCCAGCCTCCTGAATTTCAGACTTCCCAGCCTCTAGAACCATTAGCCAAATACATTAAATTACCCAGCCTCTGGCTTTGTTACAGAGCGACAGACTGTATGTTAAATAGTATGTCCAGTGAAGGTAAGTTCTTGAGTGATGGAAGTATTATGGTTATGCAGAAAAACGACTCTAGTCTTGAAGTTTCATGACAGCTGAAATTTACTTTCAAACTGTACAAGGATAAAGTAAAGATCTACATAAGAGGGAACAAGAAATTAATGATGAAAATATATGATTTTTGGTTTTTCTGAGGGTCTTCAAAATTTTTCAAAATAAAGCTGAGAAACACCATCATTTGAATAAAAACATCATTAATACAATTCCCTGATTTTAAAATGATTTTCAATGACTAGCTTTTCCCCAAAGTTTTGGTATTTAATAAAGAACTTCACTGCAAAGACAAGAATTTTGAAAGGTTTTATGTTATACACATACAATATAAACCCATGTCTAAAAACATAAATACCCATGTAAATATTAGACCTTTAGATTCCTGATGGCACTTGTATTACATTTAATCTGCATGTCTCCAAACCTGACCTCTCCTAAACATCAATCATAAATCTAATTGTTCATGGGGTATTTCCACAAACTAAACAGGAATAAATATAAAAAACACTCCTCTACACAACTTCCCCAGTCAGCTCATATTCCAGAATATTCCATCCATTTCTCTCCCAAAAGTTCTAGTTCAAAATAGCTTAATAGCTTATTAGTCTTTTCTTAATAAGATTCATTTATTAATCTGTTCCTACTGGATGCAGGTAATCAAGGAATTTCTGTCAAGTCACTGGCTGTTCATGGCAATAACAGAATGCTTTGACTACTCACCCAAGAATGCAGTCTATCATGCTGAAGCTCTAACTCTCAATGTGATGGGATTTGTGTAGGGACCTCCGGGAAGTCATTAAGAAGTAATAAGTTCATGAAAGTGAAGTTTGCATGACAGGTTTAGTTTCATAAGAGAAAAAGATCCACATTTCTCTTTCTCCACTAAGTAAGAACACAGAAGATGACACCATCTGCAAATCAGGAAGAAGGCCCTGACCAAGGTGTGAATTGATACCCAAAGACTAGCTATGAGAATAAGACTTCTGTTGTTTAAGCCACCTAGTCAATGGTATTTTGTTACAGCAGCCTGAGCTAAGAAATGTTCCTTATAAAAATAGTTTGGAAAAATCACTAAACAATAAGATCAGCACTCCTTGGAGTACAGAAAGAATCTGATTTCCAGAACGACCACAAAAATTACAAAGCACATAAACAGGAAAAGTATGACTTATTCATAGGGGAAAAAAAAATTAAGAGAAAATATCCCTGAGGAAGCCCAGACACTAGACATACAAGACAAAGACTTTAACAGTCTTATAAATGCTCAAAGAGTGAAGAAATCTATAGCCAAAAAACTAAGGGAAAACAAGTGAAAATGTAGAGAGTAACAATAAAGAAACAAATTATTAAAAGGAACCAAACCAAAACTCTGAAGCTGAGAAGTATAATAACTGAAATGAAAAATTCATCAGAGGAGTTCAACAGTAGATTAGAAAGGGCAGAGAAAAAAACAGGTGAACTTAAAGAAGGAGCAATTGGAATTACCTAGTCTGAGTAGCAGAAAGAAGCAAGAATGAAGAAAAACGAACAAAAAGCAAGATTCCTACAGGACACCACAGAGGTAAAACAAGCTTACCCATTTTGGAAGTTTCTTGAGGAAAATAGAGAAAAGGGGACAAAAATATTTGAAGAAATAATGACTAATCCAAATTTGATCAAAGAATTGAACCTACATATACAAGGATCCAACAAACTCCAAGTAGAATAAGCTCAGATCCATAAGAAGAAACACTAGAATCAAACCAGTAAAAGACAAAAATCTTCACAGCAGCAACAGAGAAACAATTCATATATGAGATCCTCAGTAAGACTGACAGCAGGTTTCTCCTTGGAAGCCATAAAGGTCAGAAAACAAGAGGATGATATATTTAAAGGCTGAAAAAAACCACTGCCAAACAAGAATGATTTATGCAGCTGGACACGGAGGCACACCCCTGTAATCCCAACACTCCAGAAAGTGCATGCAGCAGGATCACAAATTCAAGGCCAGCCTGGGTACCTTAATGCTTTTGTGAGACCCTGTCTCAAAACGAAAAAACAAAAAGGTTGAGTAGGTATCTCAGTTTGAAGACCCTGGGGTTCAATTCTTAACACCACAAAGAAAAAGAAAAAGAATGCTATATTCAGCAAAGGGCATCCTTCAGAAATGGAAGAGAGTATAGGCATGGTTGTACACACCTGTGTGGAGGACCACCTAGGCAACTCTCCTTAGAAGAGGAGCAACTGCCTCCATTTTGGCTGAGCCTGACATATTTCCATGTACTGATACATACAGAGTCAGCTAGGTCTTCTCCTTATCCCTTCAATTGGCTTTAAGCAATGCATACTGATCTAGCCAAGGTGCTGATAGCAATCTCTGGAGATGGCAGGCATGTTTCCCTGACCCCGATGTTCCTCCAGAGCCTGGAAAGAGGTGGGATGTGTGAGTGAATGTTCCACACTGTTGGCTGGGATCGAGCCTTAGGAATAGAGGCTATGACTTCCCAGGGCATAAAAGATTACACATCAGAGCTGACGCACCAACCCCAAAATATTAGTTACTAGTCTACTAATATTTGGGGTTGAGATACTACCTCAATTGTATGATGCAGATTACTCTTTCTGCATATCCTTCTCTGCTTATTGCAGAGATGACTTCAGGCCTCCTACCTAGCCTAGCTCATGGCACTCACGTATTTCCCACCACTCTCACAGTCACTCATCCTCAAGCCACTCCTTCTTCACAAATGAATAAAATCTGGGTTTGGTCCTGGGTCCAGGCCTTTGTTCTGGATAGCCATCATCATGGCTGGACTTAGGACCCCCTGGCTCCCCATAACTACAAATATGCTTTCGTGTCTTTATTCTAGCCATGGGTTGTACTGGAAGTGGTAGATTGGAATTAATTCACTAGAATTCCAGTAACTTCATGAGATTACAAATATAAATTTCCTGGGCCATGAGGAGGACTGGGAAGGGCTCTCTATACACTTGTAACCTCAGCTAACTGGAAGGCTGAGGCAGGAGGATCACAATTTGAGGCCAGCCTAAGCAACTTAGTGAACTCTACCTCAAACTAAAAAAAAATTTAAAAAATTTTTTAAAAACTTAAAGGTTGAAAATGTAGCCTAGTACAAGTCCCCAATTCAATTCCTTTATGAAGAAAAAGTTTAAAAGAGACTAATATTTTGAACTGCAAAAAAATGTAACTGTCAAAATAGCAATCCTAAAATAATTAATAATAACAATGATGACTTGATGTATTCCAAAGTAAAACACTACGGTATTCAAATAAAATGAATACTAGACACATTATTAGATGCACATTTCTGATAAAAGGAAAAGACCACCAATAAAATTATTGGCTTTTCTGTCTTAAATCCATCGAACATTAATAGGCTCAGCACAATGGAAAAATGTTGAACATTAAATAAAAACGTTGAACAATAAAAATTAAATAAAAAATTTCCCTGTTCATTGTTTTTAGTCTCCTTAGAGAATAAATTTGTTTTTCTAGGTGTATGTTTATCCACTTCTTTCACAGTTACTGCAGAGAACCTTTAGCTCTTTTTCTGTCTTTCAGAAAAGCTTTACTCACTGCCATCTATGCATACATTTCATTCATTCATCGAAGTACTTACTGAGTGCCTACTTTGCTCACCATCCTAGGCGCTGGGAATACACCAGTAACAAACAGAACTAAAGGCTGTCCTCCCAGACCTTACATTAAAACTGGGAAGACAAAGCCATAAAATATCTGAAGGTAGTAAGTAACTGAGAAAAATAAAGGGAAGGTGTATGACAGAGATCAGGAACTCAGTTTTAGATGTGCTCACATTGAGAGGTCTACTAGACTAGTAGAGGTGATTAATAGGCAATTGGATACACAGGTGTAGAGTATAAGAAAGAGCTCTGAGCTGGAGACATAAATTTGAACACTGTCAGCATGTAAATGGTATTCAAAGCTAAGAGACTGTGATAACTGAGGAACGAAAGTTAAAGGAGAAGCCCAAAGTCTGAACCCAGGCCCTCCAACATTCACATGTCTGGGAAACTGTGGAGAGGAAATCATAGAAAACTTCTAAAATGTGACTGGTGTAGCAAGCAATGTCCTAGAAGCCAAATGAAATTTTGTTTTACTGTTTCATAAAATTTTTTTTAAAAATTGTACTTTTGAGTTTCACATGTAAGAGAAATCGTGATAAAAAAGCTAAATGAAGAAATTATTCCAACAAGAAATTGAATAATTTCTCTTACTCATATAAAAATGTTTATACTACACTTTTCTTAAGGTTTTAATGAGGTGCTGAACCTGAAAGAGCTTTATAAACCACAGTAAGTTAAAAAATTTGAAGCCTGACTTGAAAGCATCATTAATATAGAACCAAAAGCCTGAGCCATCCACCAGCCCCTACTCCAAAACATAACCCATACAACACAATTAACCTGCGATGGGATGGTCAGTCTGACCGTGTGATAAGCATGTCTCACCACCTCTCTTCATAACCTTACCTTTGAATGAGCAGGCCCGCTTTCACTCAGAAGTTTATACTGGGGTTGGATGCTATTGAAACGGGCCAACTCATTTACCAGACACATTGGAGTTTTCTCTTTGGGTTTTGCCATTTTATCTTGGAGAGAAGCTGTAAATAAAAAGGCTGTAAAGTTTTTGTCAAGAATGACTTCACAAAATGGAAGAAACACTAATTTTGACTTTTTAGACTGAAATCAGATTGCACATTTAACTATTTTCATAAATTTTGTATTCAGAAAAATTAAATCATCTAATGCCTTCCATTGCATGCAACAAGAATATGCATCACACTGTAAATAATAAATCAACATACCTTTTCTCCTAAGGAACTAACTTGCTCTCTGCACATATAAGTAACAGCATACTTAAAGACTAAAATAAGTAACTCTAAATTTAGCTTATACATTTTCCTTCCCTCCCCCAAAATGTATCATAAACACATAAATCTCTTGACCTGTATTACTGTGAAGCTAAACTTTGCCTATTCTTTTTAGTCTTTTTCCTTAATTTTTTTTCCTTCTCATTTTAAGGCATGATAGTAGCAGAAAAAGTTCCAGACTTGAGAATAAAAGGCTAAGTTTAAGTACCAGCGCTTTCAGCTATTTCATATATTCATGACAAAATACACAGTCTTGATAATCAACATTTGTCTTTGTATTTACATAAATAGTATTACAGTGAACTTGAAATTTTCACAATTTACTATTAGCTTTTTCCCCCTTCTGATTCTGGGAATCAAACCCAAGGCATCCTTCAAAAATGGAAGAGATATTAGACATGATTGTACACACCAATAACCCCAGCTAATTGGGAGGCTGAGGCAAGAGACTCACAATTTGAGGTCAGCCTAACCAACTTCATGAGACTTTATAAAAAAAAAAAAAAACCACCATAAAAAAAACTATGGGCCTGGTGGTTGTACCCTTGTAATTCCAACATTCAGGAGGCTGAGGCAGGAGAATCACCATGAATTCAAGGCTTGCCTGAGCTACATGGTGAGTTCAAAGCCAGCCTGGACTATACAGCAAGGCCTTACCTCCAAAACACAAAAGAAAAAGAAAACAAGAAAGAGAAAGCCTTCCCTAGTCTCCAAGGTCTTAATGATTTTACTTAAACTTATCGAGCCTTCCATTCTTTCCATACAGTGAGGACTAGAAGGGCCTGAGATATAGTTCAGCGGCAGGATGCTTGCCCAGCAGGCAAATTTTAAACATATGAGAATGTAATTAAAATGGTACATGTATAGTTACATAAATCTGAATTGGTAAGAAAACCTGCTCTAAATCCTTTTAAGGAAAGTGCTAGTAAAATGGTATAAAACATGTCCCATTAATTTTAACTTTCTGCTTCTTAAAATTAACATGAATCAAAGAAAACATTTCAGTGTGTGACTGAGGTGGAGGAGGAGAGGCGAGTGAGGACACACTGCAATCTTTTTTACGAGATCCTACTCTGATAGAGCTTTGTAATTACAGTCCAAACATTTAAAGTTGATAGATTAGAAAATAATTATACTTGTAATATTTTCCTTCACAAAATAATTAAAACTATTTTTAAGTAGCAGTTTCTCTGATCAGAAATTTTAACATTAACTCAGTGACAGAGTAAGAATTTTTAAATTATGCCAAAATTAAATAACATATCTACATAATTACAGAACAAATTCTAAAATACTGTGATATATAAACTTCACACATAACTCTTTAGAAAAGTTAGCTGCAGAAAGTAAGAAATACATAAAATGTCACCTAAGTATACATGTTTAAGACACCTAAGAATGCCATCACTGAGAATACTCTGAAATAGACTTCAAGTCAACTTCACAGCTGGAATACCAGAGGCCTACTTAGCAGTTCATGAAATTAACACTAATGAATTTCACCATCTAAGACTACCATTTGTTTGTTTTCATTTTCTTGAACTTACTTATGTAGCCCCCACTGGCCTCGAACTCATGGCAATCCTCCTGCCTCAGCCTCCAGAGTACTGGTATTACAGGCATGTACTACCAAGCCCAGCAAAAGTTTAACTTCTTTTTTTTTATTTGTTTTTGTTTGTTTGTTTGTTTATTTTGAGACAGGGTCTCATTACGTAGTTCAGGCTGCCTTCAACTCACTTTGTAGACCAGGCTGGCCTCAAACTCTCAGCGATCCTCTTACCTCAGCCACCTGAGTGCTGGGATTACAGGCGTAAACCACCACACCCAGCTAAGACTGCCATTTGAAGAAAGCTGTATGATTTTTCAGGGGCTATTTTCAATGTCTGTCACTTACTGATATCTATGTAACCTTGAGAAAATACTTATGTGATATGGTTCAAAAGTACAGTGAATGTGTAAATGTAAAAAAGAAATTTACAGTGAAAAGACACACTGCCATTAATTCCACTCCAAATCCCCACAGTACTTCAAACACGCTTCCTCCATATTCCTGCCACTTCCTGAAGTCCTCTTCTGTGCATGTCTTCAGTTATACTGTCACGGTTTCCCTGTTGTCCTGAATTGATTCAAAACGTTTACCTTATTTTAAAAAATTTAAAAATTAAAAAAAATATTCACCTTTCATGATCATTTGATTTTGGAGAAGAGCCCAAAGTCAAGCAAGGCCAGATGGCCTGCCATGAAGTATGCGAGCACACACTGTGATTTTTTTTACACCACCTCTCTGCTGGAAGCACTCGGCAGCAGCATTTCTGATCATACCTCATGAAGACACTTGATGAAAGAGGACTTCCAGACTGCTTCAGGGAGTGAAAAGGGGGTGCAGCTCAGGGGCAGAGCATGTGACGGCAGAGTGGAGAAAGGGATGGGGCAAGTATGCCTGAAGCGGAGAGGAGTATTCTGGGAAGGCTAATGGCACGAGTCTTTCACTGCAATACGGTTTATTTAAACGCTCACCATGTACTTTGACCACAACTCATAAATCTCATTTCTATACAGTAAAATAGGAATCACTTTTTACCTCACTTGACAGTTGCATGAATTGAATGAGACAATATAAGTTAAAGTTAACAAAGATTAAGAAACCATTATCATTCTAATTATGAATGATTATTTCTTAAAACATATCATCAAATAAATCTACTGATATCTTTTTTATGGCTAAGTGTCCATATTCTGAATTAAAATACCCTGTTGGGAAGAAGCTAATTTTACATCTATAAATGTACTTCTTACTATTCTGTGAAAAGCAGGTTAGGCATTATTTTTCCCATTGACTTACAAATTCATAAATTTGTTTCCAATGAAAAAATCCTAAGTGTGATATAAATTACACTTTAAGATTTCTCATATAGGGGCTGGGGATTTAGCTCAGTGGCAAAGCGTCTGCCTGGCAAGCGCAAAGTTGTAAGTTCAGTTCCCGGTACCAGAGAAAAACCAAAAAAAAAAAGATTTCTCATATATGTTAAAATATTCTATTTTATTTACAAGTAACTCACCCAATGTTGAAAAGAAACACTAGTAAAATACTTCTAATAACAATAAGTATCAACATGTCCAACAAAAACAGATTTTTTTTTTTAGACAAACTCTATTTTTATATCTTTACAAAATGTCTTGGGCTTTCTGGGACTCGAATCTTCAAACTACCCCAAAATAATGCAGTTCACAGTTTTCAACAAACAACCAAAACCTCCATCCTCACAGGAGCTCACAGTCTAAGAGAAGAACCAGACGTGTAAAAACAGAAACACAAATTATAATCCACACAAACCCCTTCATAGGCCAAGGGGTGTGGAAAGATAGGTTTTCGGAGATAGTAATTAGGTTAGTCAAAAAAAAAAAGCAGGAATTCACTAACGTAAGACGACCAAAGAAAAAAAGACCAGGTTTCTCAAAGATGAAAAAGAAAGCACATAAAACGTCACATTCTGGCAAATGCAAGTAGACCATTAGCAGAATATAGAATAAATGGAAAGAAACAGCAGGACAAAAATGTAACTAGAATTCAACAGAACATCAAAAGTCTCCTAAGCAAGAATTTAGAGTAGCAAACATGCAAAAGGCAGCTGTCAGCCAGAGCTGTTGGTAACAAAAATCTCAGTCTGCTTTCGGGGTGGAAGCAAATCTCTCCACACAGATTCCATCTCCCTGCTGGCCCCAGAAATGAGCTGGATGCAGCTTTCTGTTCTTTTCCAGCTCCCTTTTCCTTATCCTCTGCCACTAGAGGGAACTCATACAATTCCCACATAAATTTTAAAAAAAGAAAAGCAAAGAAACATATCAGAAGAGCAAAGAATTTTACCGCTCTTGTCTTCTAGGAGAAATGTGACTGCCTACAGCTACAACTCACACTCACCCGATAACTTCAAATTAGTCCTTGACCTAAGGCTGTCCAAGCAGAATCACTAATGAGCTACTCCACCAAACCACTGTATTATAGCTGCCTATCATGCAAAAGTTCCTAACTCACATAAAGAGTTAAATTCCAAAAGTATTAAAATGCAAAATACGAAAATACCACAAAAGCACAAGAAAATCTAGCTATTTTTCATAACGTTATACCATACAAGGCCTTTCTAGATGAGACAAGAAACTTAGAAGTCCTCATAGAAAAAACTCACAGTTAACAACCTAAAACTTGAATACTTCAGGGAGGCAAAACACACCATAGATGACACTTTAAAAACCATCTAAGTCGGGGATGGCAGCACACACTTATAATTCCAGAACTCTGGAGGCTGAGGCAGGAAAATCACAAAAGTCTGACTCCAGCCTGGGCAATTTAGCAGACCCTGTCTCCAAATGAAAAATTAAAAACAAAGGGCTGGGAAAGTAACTCAACCCAAAGAACCTGGATATATTCCCCAGTATTACAAGAACAAACATCACAAAAAAACCCAAAATACTATAAACTAGTGGATAATACAACTATGAAGACAAATTGTTAATACTGATAAAATATGAAGACACAGATCAATTTTTAAAAGCCAATAGAAAAAAAGGCAAATGTACACAATTTGCATAATTTACTAAAGATGTCTCAAAATTTATTAACTCAAATTGCAATGATATAATTTTCCCTATCAGACTACTAAAGACTTCTGTTTTTAATTTACTTATTTGATACATAAAACTGTAGCTAGTAATAGGGTTACATGATGCTTTAATACAGGCATACACTGTGAAATGTTCAACCAAGCTAAGTGTATCTCCTCAAACATTTATCTTTTTCCCCACTTTGGTCTTTTGAGATGGGGTCTCATTATGTAGTCCAGACTGGCCTCAAACTTGCTATCCTCCTGCCTCAGCCTCCTGAGTGCTGGGATCTCAGAGGTGTACCACCACATGCAATTCATTTATATTTCTTTATAATAAAAACTTTCAAATTTCTTTCTTCTAGGTTTTTAATGGACAGTTTTAGTGCTCATGTAAGTATTGGCAAGGATATGGAGAAACAAGTGCAAACTCTTACTGGTACAAATATAAACTAGACCTTTGCTGTACAATGTTTATGGTTTAGATCTAAAATGTTCCCGAAAGTCTCATGTATTCAGAGGTGGGGGATTTTGAAAAATGATGGCATCGTGGGGTGCTATACTCATCAATGGACTGATGCATCAATGAGTTCACAGCTAAACATGCTGTTAGAAGGTGCAGCTTGGTTGGAAGAGGCTGGTCAGTGAGGATGTGACCTGGACATGTATGTTCTGGTGCCCAGCTCCTTCTTTCTCTCTGCTTCCTGGCTGCCACGACTGAGCACCTTTGCTCCACCATGCCTTTCCATCGTGCCTTTCCAGCTCTGGAGTCAGCTGACCAGAGAATGAGCCCTCTGAAACCATGAGCCTAAGTAAACTTCTCCTCCTCTAAGCTGTGGGTGTTGGGTATTTTGTCCTAGCAATGAAAAATGATTACAGAAAACTGTATTCATACCAGATGTGGTACCAGATGTGGCGTCATTTCTGTGACTGACTACACCTGCCCAGAAGCCCTTGGAACTGCTTTGTGGGATTGCTTGAATCCACGGATGTGAAGCCCACCAATATGGACAATTGACTGCATCTGTAAATTTTCTAGTACTCTGTTACTGATTTCTAACTTCATTCCTTTGTGGTTGGAAAAGATAATTTGTATCATTTCAAATTTTTTTAGTTTATTGAAAATTGTTTTGTGGTCTCATGTATTATAGAGAATGTTTTGGGGCTGGGGATTTAGCTCAGTGGCACAGCGCCTGCCTGGCAAGAGTGAGGTTGTGAGTTTGATTCCCGGTACCAGAAAAAAACAAAACAAAACAAAACAAAAAAAGCCAGGAGAATGTTTTATGTTTGCTTGAACGTGGTCTGGCTGTTGGGTGTTCTGCACTATGTCTATTAGGTCTAGTTTGTTTACTGTTCAATTCTTCAATTTTCTCTTCAATCTTCGTCTTCTGCTTAAGGGTTCTATCCATTATTGCAAGTGAGGCAAACTTTGGCAACAGGGGTGCAGGCTGAACCCAGGAAGAGTCTACCACTGGGCTACATCCCAACCCCTTCCACTTTTTGAATAAGATTTCACTATGTTGCCCATACTGGCCTCAAAAGATCCTCCTGCCTGAGCCTCCTTAAAAGCTGTGATTACGTGCACCCAGCCCAATTTTTTCCTGGATGACAATAACTAAATTCTACATTGTTGGGTTCTCACTGTGTTATATTCCTCTACTATGTACACAATATTTTGGTATATCGTTAACTTACTTGGAATCACTTGGAGCCCTCTGTTGACTCTTTTTGTTTTGTTTTTGGTTTATGAGACAGGGTCTCATCATGTAGTTCTGGCTGGCCTTGAACTCACTATGTAGCCCAGGCTGGCCTGAAACTTGCAGCAATCTTCCTGCCTCAGACTCCCGAGTGCACCACCACACCTGGCCCTCTGCTGACTTCTTCCAAATCTTTTTCCTTTTACTTTTTACAACGCCTTTCACTATAGGCTATGAGAACACAAGTTATTTCCAAACTTATGTTTTTCTTCCTGCTTTCCAGTAGTGAGCTCTACCACTGGCTTCTGGAAAATCCCGTGAAGCTCTACACATCAGAACTCAAAGACTCAGGCCGAGGATATAGCTCAGTAGCATAAGCACCTGCCTGGCAAGCTCAAGGTCCTCAGTTTGATTCCCGGTACCAAAAAAAAAAATCTCAAAGACTCAAGCAGAACCCTCTGCAAAACTCCAGGAAGCAAAGACACCTGCGTACACACTCTTGCTTTTTTAGTGTGCACTACCCCAGCCGGGGCCCACCCTGCAGCTCTTGTCTCACCCTACCGTGTCCTGCAAAGCTAAGCACACCGCGCCCTTCCCAAACTCCTATCTTTGTCTCTGGGTCTCACGCGGACTGCTGGCCTCTGTTTTGGTTCCTTCTCCTCCTGAAGCCAGGAAACTGCCGCTAGGCCAGGGAAGGTGACTCCTTTAGAGCTTTCGGTAACAAGCCACAGCCCACCGCGGCCTGTGCGGTGCCACAGCGCACCAGCGCCGCTCCGGCTTCTCTGTGAAGTGGCACAGATAAGGCACCACACCTCCTTCGTTTCCACTCCCCAAGAGTCGCAGCTGCCTGCCATCTTCTGTCCAAAAACCGTGCTCCCACACGTTATATGTTCTAACCTTGTTTAAGAAGAAAGGGTAAATTTTTACTGAATAACAACTTATCCCCAACTTTGCTGATTTTAAAAACAAGCATTTATTTTTTTTCAGTTTCTGAGGGTCGGCAATTAGGGAGCAGCTAAGCTGTGCTGCTCTGGCCCAGGATCTCTCGTGAGGCTGGGCCTGGGTCAGGCCTGGGAGCTGGAGCAGGCCGAGGACACGTGCTTCCAGGAAGGCTCACGCACACGCTGCTGGCCTCAGTCCCTTGCTGCCTGCTGGCAGAAGGACTCCATCCTCATGCTGTGGCCTCTCCACCAAGCTGTTCACACGGCGGCAGCTAACTGCTCTCACAATCATCAAACCAAGGCCAAGATGGGGAGGGGAAGGGAGGGGAAAAGAGACCGAGAACGCGGGACGGGGACAGGAGCAAGGTGGGCAGACGCCACGGTGCGTTTCATGAATGACCTGGCAAGAATGACTCACCACTTGTGCCATGTTCTCGTCAGCACAGACCCACGCCAGAATAATGTGCACGTAAACAAGAAGTGCTTCGTATACGTTTTAACCTCCACGTGTTTGCTATTTTTCTTACCCTCGAACCACAGACTATCTCCTGGCTGCAAGGCAGAAGGGGCAGATTGTAGATTCTACTCCACAATCCAGACCTAGAAGAAAGTAAGAGAAAAGAGCTCCCCTTGCCTATGGCAAGAAAAAGGAGAGTATTTGAAGCCAAGCGGCTCGCTCCTCAGAACGCACGAGGAAGTGCCTAGGTGCTGGCCCCCTGCCCTTCTTCCCCCCGCCTCTCCAGAGCCAGGCAACCAGAGAAAAACAAAAATAACGGTATAATTAACTAGGTGGTATCGGACCAGTGCTAAACATTTTGCCTTCACCGTTCAATTATTCCTCACAACAAACCTGTCAGACACATCATCATTCCTTAGACTCTAAGTGTTCTGTTTCTTAATAATTGTACTTGGAGGGGCTGGGGATTTAGCTCAGCGGCACAGCGCCTGCCTGGCAAGTGCAAGGTCGTGAGTCTGAGTCCCGGTACTAGAAAAAAACCAAAAACCAAAAAAAAGAAGAAAAAGTTGGGCTATTCATCTATTAGGGGCTGGGGATTTAGCTCAGTGGCACAGCGTCTGCCTGGCAAGTGCAAGGTCGTGAGTTCGATTCCCAGTACCGGAAAAAAACCAAAACAAAACAAAAATTGTACTTGGCTTTCCACGACTGCCTAGTCACTTTCCCCATACCTAGGACACAACAGCCAGCACGCACAGCTTAAAGCCGCCGCAAGGAGGAGACAGCACAGCAGAAGGGCCTGGGCAGGGGAAAGCTGTTCACGTCACGTGGCAGGGACGCAGAGACCGAAGGCGGGCACTGGGCAGACACGCCCCTGCCAGGTCAGGCCCCTCCTCACGGCAAGTCAGCCACGGTGCCCTGTGCCGCCATCCAACCACGTCCCGCAAGCCCGTCTGAGCTCATGAGCGTTTCGGGGTCACGCTCCACCTTCACCGTAGCGCCACACGGCACAGCAACGATTTCAGTTAGGCAGGGTCTCGGGCCGCGCCTGCCAGGCTCGCTCCACTCCGTGCTACAGGTCCTAACACAGACGTCCCCAGCGCCTCAGGACACGTGACCCGCCACGTCGTCTCACTGGCCCTATGTCGGCCACTAAATATTACTTCACAGCACGTGTATCCTGATTTGTATTTGTTACAATATGTATATTAAAAATTGTGGCACTAACAATATAAAAATCTATCCAACCATAAGGGCTTGATTAAATAAATTTTACTATTTCCAACAACACATGAAATCACTACAGAATATTACATATTATATAATCCCAGTTTTTAAGAATAACATTCACGCAAAAACATACCTGCATAGAAAAAAAGTCCTAGAACTATATATCTCAAAATTTTAGCTGTGATTCTGTCAAGGAATAGTGGAACTTCTTGTGATTTTTTTTTTTTTCTTTTTGCTTATCTAGACCTCTGAATTTCTCTACAGTAAGCATGAGTTTTTCTTTTGGTTGTAGTTTGGTACTAGGAATTGAACTCAGGACCTCACACTTGCCAGGCAGGTGCCATGCCACTGAGCTATACCCCCGGCCCGTAAGCATGAGTTTTAAAGGAGAATAAGACACATTCTGTAAAAGAACAAAAGTGAACATGAGGGTCACAATGTGAAGTAATAAAGTGTCTTTATCATGACAAAACATAAAACACTCCTATATTGCACAGTAACACTGTCAGGTAAAGTTAATATCAAGTAAAATATCAAATGTTGGAATAGTCCAGTTAGTGTCATCTAGCATCTTGGAACGGCCTATGTTCTAAATCAGATTTTAGGGATAGGTAAGAATCTGTTAGGACAAGAAAAGCAAATAGTTATTCAGGCATTATAAGAAAACAAGACCAAAAAAAAAAGAAAACAAGACCTCCCAAATAAAAGTTTAGAGCTAATCCTAGAGACAGTGTGGAAAGTCACACAGAAGTAATCTCAACTGCCTCAAGGTGAAGATCAGTTTAAATCCCTTCACCCCTTCTCACTATCATCTGTGGATCTTCATTCTCATGAGAAAGCAGACATCATGAAAGTCATAAAAAATAAAAATCACTAATATGTTTAAGAATTCAAATTAGGTTTGGCTAAAGGGAAAGTCTTCATATAGCAAACCATGTTAACTTTCCCCCGAGACTTGAACATTTTGAGGAATGAAACTCAGTCAACAAGATGAAAGGGCCCTTAATTGATTCTAGGAATGTATGTATTTTAAAAGGCCAGCCAGGACCAGGCATGGTGGGGTATGCCTGTAATCCCAGGCCTGTAATCCCAGCACTCAGGAGGCTGAGGCAGGAGGATTGTTTCGAGTTTGAGACCAGCCTGGGATACAAAGTGAGCTCAAGGACAGCCTGAACTGCATAGCAAGACCCTGTCTCAAAAAGAAAAAAAAAAAGCCCAATGCTGGGTATGGTGGCACACATACCCACAAGGAGAATAAGACAAATCCCAATCTGCAATCCCAACACTCAGGAGGCTGAGGCAGGAGAATCACTGTGAATTCGAGGCCAGCCTGGGCTAGATAAGCCAATTTCAGGCCAGCCGGCACTACACAGCAAAACCCTGCCTCAAAAAAACTAAACCAAATCAAATCAAATCAAAATCAAGTGTGTATATCACCAGACACTGTATGATTTCTAGTTAAGGCCCAGGAACTTGCTTGTAACCATGCATAATGTTCCCTAGGAATTGTGAGCAATACCTGATTCAACATTACTTACAACGTAGCAATTTAATCCTCATTAGTACTAATCCATACCCAAAAATTTTCACTGAGGTTGGCTACCATAAAATGATCACTTCCACCAGTCTGTATAAGAATATAAAACAAATATCCTAATTGTACCCATATAATTAGTAGCAGGATTCACAGGAAATTACTTAGGGACACCTTCACCCCCACAACAGTGTGCAAGACAAGTCTCAGAAGCACCAGAAGTACTTCCAGTGGGATTGGAAAGAAGCCACAAGGGTACAGGAAGCACTAAGAACATGCTCAGGCTCCTTCAGGCCTCCATTAGAAATAAACATCTCTAGGGGCTGGGGATCTAGCTCAGCAGCACAGCGCCTGCCTGGCAAGCGCGAGGTCGTGAGTTCGATTCCTGGTACCGGAAAACAAACAAACAACAACAAAAAAAGAAATAAACATCTCTGATGAAAATAATATTGCCACACAGGAAAATTCCCTCCTATAGGGGAAAAATCAAAGAATCTTACGTTAATGGCATTTGTATAAACACAAGCATCGTAAAAGTACCACAACCAACAACATTATTATATGCTTACTGTTGAAAACATGAGCAACCTCTTTGCTTTACTGATAACCCTAGCACCATTCACCTATTCATCCAGCAAATACATAAAAACTGCAGTGGTACCTCATTTCACAAATGCTTTGTTTGCAAACAATTTTGTTCACAAACAGAAGCGTTTGGCAAAATTTTGTTTTTTTCTGCAAACTCTGCACTGGATGGCAAACAGGAGCACAGCCATCTCACAAACACAAATGTGGCCATCTTTTCCAAAGTTGTAGAACAAATTAAGTTGGTAAACCGAGGTGCCACTGCATTTACATTATTCTAGGACCTCAGAATGCAAGAGTAAGCAAAGTTACTATCTTCATGGAACATACCATCTAGCAAGGGAGACAGATGTAAAATACAGTCATCCCTTTGTATCAATGGGGGCTTGGTTCCAGGATACCCCTCAGATACCAAAAATCTATGGATGCTCAAGATTATACAAAACGTCATAGTATTTACAATAACCTAGGCAACCCTCCTATATACTTTCATTTCTACATTACTTATAACACTTAACAACAAACATACTATGTACTGTAAATGCTATGCCCTTACACTGTACTGTTTAGGAAATAATGACAAGGACGAAGAATCTGGCCAGATGTGGCAGTGCACACCTGTAACCCTGCTACTCAGACTGCTGAGGTAAAGAATCACAAAGTTCCAAGCTACACTGGGCAAAACACAAAAATTCTCTCAAAATTTTTTCTCAAGACAGAGCCTTACTTTGCAATGCACGCTGGACTTGAACTCACTATGCAGCCCCAGCTGGGCTCAAACTCACAGAGATCCTCCTGCCTCAGCCTCCCAAGTGCTGGAATTATGCACCATGCTTGAACCATTTCAAAATTATTTAAAAATTTTTTTAAAGGTTGGCAATACAGCACCCCTGGGTTCAATCCTCAGGACCACACACACACACAGACATGTACATTTGTTATACATATATATGTGCATGTTCCATTACACATATGTTTTCACATATTAATTAGTATAACTGTAAATGTCACCAGGCCACTAAGTTACAGGCCAGGATGCTAGAAGAGTCTACACTAGATAGGCCTGGATATGTACAGGGTGGGAGTGGGGATTCCAGTCAGAGATAGTCTGTGCAGAGTCCCTGAAGCCAGCATGACCTTCTCTCGTCTAGGAACGGAAAGAGACCAGTGTAACCGAAGCAGGGTGTTCCTGAGGCACGTATCAAGTCTGAGGTGTGTAGACGTCCAAGTTAAAGATCAAGCTGATAGCTACAACAAGAGCCTGGAGCTCAGAAGAGAGGCCTAGACCAGGTACAAACTTAGAAGCCTTCGGTTCAGAGATGGTATTCCAGGTTACAGAACCCAGAGACTTCCTGGGCAAAGTGAGTGAGACTGTATGGGTAGAAAAGGGTCAGGATTATTTCTCAAATCACAGAAAAATTTAACTATGCCTCCTCTCCTTGCAAACAAAAGAAACAAAGTGTTATGTAATGTTACACTTACAACACAATGTTCTGTTTGTTCAGAAGATGTAAAATGTATAATGTTCTTGACAATGCCAAGACCTAAGAAAAATACTTGTCCCAGTGGGTATAAGAGATTAGGAACTACACAGGAGTTTATTTAGCAGACCAGTTCCTTCTAGCCTGAGATGCCCTAGAAAAAGAATCTTATTTTAACACACTAATGCAACCATGTACTTCCCTAGAAAGAGACTCTCTGCATCTGCAGAACTGCCTGCCAGGGAAGCCACTTCACGATAAGCACTCTGACAAGCCCTGCAGGGGTGCAGCATCAAGAGCACGAAAACCTTTTGCTCTATGTACTCAAAAACGACCAATCTTCAGGACTACAACTATGTCCTTAAACAACCTGTCCTACACAGGGGCCAATGAAGATTACATAGCATGTAAGCAGTCTGCTAAGCCGTGACCCGGTTACAGTTATGAAAGAGCTAAGCTAAAAGGCTCCACAATTTATGGACGTAAACATGCCTTCATGCAAACTCACCTGATTTATCTGAAGCATGTTAAGACAATACTGATCAAACTTCTGTGTCTCTCAGGGCTCCAAACACTGGAAAATGAAAATGAAGAAATAAAGTTCAGCGTAGGTAATAACCCCAGTGACCAGCATTTTAAATGCACACCCTTGATCCTGGTCAAATATACGAAGGAGCTGATCCAGATAAGCCTTCGAACTTTCTATGATGAGAACATTCTAGACACTAGCCACATGTGACTGCTAAGCATGTGAAACGCAGCTAACGCAACCAAGAAAAGTAAATGTTTAATTTTCCTGAATGCTAATTTAAATTCAAATATATACATGCGGCTACTGGACAGTGAAGCTCTAGACTGTTTAAGTCCCTTCCAGTTCTAGAGTTCTAAAAAAAATCCTAGCAAAAGAGGAGCCGTTACAAATCTAAAAAGCTTCAGAATAATATTTAATGTATACACCTCTTGCTCTAGGCAGTTTTTAAATGCCTCTGTTCCCATCCTCTATGATAACTTACGATAAGCTAATTATAAAGAAGATGGAACACATGTTATGGAAAAACACATAGTGTGATAACTTTGTTAGACATGTTCTTTTTCTGGTTTTTGTTTGTTTCCTATTATCAGCAGAAAAATACTATGCACATTAAAATTTTACATAAAATTTTCTTAAAAACAGTAACAGTCACTGTCAGAATATAATCCAATTGCTGTATCTGGCCAGAAATCCTCCCTTTGTTTGCATTTCTTTTTATGTGGAACGTTTCTTCCATACTTAATTTAGAAATAAATGCCAAAGAAGGAAAGGAAACCCCAAATTTATCTGTAAATAAATCATAAGATCTTAAAGTGGGAGAGGTTCACACAAAATATAAATTATGTACAAGCTCCCCCTACAAAATTACCTATGAGTCAACAACACAGCAAAAGGGCTAAATCGGTCACTTGGGTAGAAATTTTGACACTGTAAAATCTTAGTATTTCACTTTCCCTCAGAAGCAAAGGTTCTACAGATGTATGCACACAGACACACGTGTACGTGGCTACCATTTTCTCACAACGACAATTAGTACATTCAGAAGCACTTTGAAAGCTTTGAATGTTTCTTACACTAGTGTCCTCGGTATCAGTACTCATTTTTATCGCTTTTCTAAGGCAGTGGGATGCTACAGAAAGAGTACAAAGCCTGGGTACTGGTAAACCTGAGTTTAGTCTAAATTCTTCAGGAAACTACCTTTTAAGCCTTGGTCAAATTAATCTGTGTTATCTCTGCTTTCTTCTTCTGTTTTTCAGTCCTCAAAGGGTAAACTAAGCCAAGTGCAGCAGCATATGCCTGTAATCACAGCACTCTAGGAGGCTGAGGGAGGAGGATCACCAAGCTTGAGCCCAGCCTGGGCAACTCAGCAATTCTGAGACCTTGTCTCAAAATTAAAAGGGCAGATGGGGGCTTGAGATGTAACTCAGTGCAAAGGCCCTAGGGGTCAACCTCCAGTACGCTACCAAAACAAACAAAACAGTCAATTAAAGTACTTGTAGTAGACAGCCTCTAACAGAATACGGCAGAAACAATGAGATAAAACTTCCAAAATTAGGCTCTGAAAAGTCTTAGATCTTGCCTTCTTTCAACCTCTTGCTTGCTTGCTCTGAAAGAAGACCGATGCCGTATATTGAGCTGTCCTTTTGGAGAGGTCCACATATGGCAAAGAAATGAACACCTCTGGCCAAGAGCCAGCAAAAACTGAAGTCTTCAGTCCAACAGCCCCAAGGAGCTAAATCCTGCCAAGAGCCGCAAGAATGAGTGTGGAAGGAAGTCTTTCCCACCAGTCAAACTTTCGGATGTGATTGCAGCCACAACCAAAAGCTTCACCACAACCTAAGTGACCCCAAACTACAATCAGCTAAGGGTACCCTGCTTAACCCACAGAAAGTGTAAGATAACATTTATAATTATAAGCCCTTAAATTCTGAGGTCATTTGTTGTGAAATAAATAAGACAATCCAATTCAACTCTAAAATTCAATACTCTCATGGTACTTTATTAATTAACCTGCAACAAATTCCCTGCACAACATGAACAAACAAGTTGGAATCTGAATGTGGGAAATTATAAAACTTAAATTTGCATGTTTAATTCAGAAGTAGCGGTCATTAAAAAGTGTACATTCATTAAATGATATTAAAATATGCTATAAGTAAAACAGCAACTAAACCAGTTTTCTCTATAATCAACAAGTTCTTTGGAAGGTAAGTTGTAAATAAGCCACTAAAAGTATCTTAGTAATTTAGTGTCCTTTATTTTTGTAAATTTAGCATTATTTATTAAGCACGTACGAACTCTGAGAAACTCATTGGGGTTTTATTCAGTATAAACCTCTAAACATCAAAAATGTGTTTCTTCAGTACTAAGGGTTGGTAATATAGGTGACCGACTCCGACAAGTAGGGACAGTAAGACACTGAGGCACACTCTTTAAAATTCTAATCTTCTAATACACAAAAAGTATTTTATGAAATAAAAATGAACGTATCTATTCCCTCAAAGTGACTACAACTGTAGCCAGGCACGCTGGTGCACGCCTGTAATACTAGCACTCTTAGAGGCTAAGAGAAGATGACCACAAGTTCAAGTCAAGCCTATACAACCTAGTGAGACTCGTCTTATAAAATAAAAGCGCTAGGGGCTGGGGATTTGGCTCAGAGGCAAAGCGCCTGCCTGGCAAGCGCAAGGTCGTGAGTTCAGTTCCTGGTACCGGAGAAAAAAAAAAAAAAAAAAAAAAAAAAAAAAAAAAAAAAAAGCGCTAAGGCTGTAACTCCTTAGATTCAATCCCCAGAACTGAAGGAAAAGAAACACCTACAATTTTAAGCCTTTCCTTCACAATTATGAAAAGTTATATAATAAACCAAAACAGATGAAACTAGTCTGTGTATAATAGCACACTGAGGTAAGTAGATAATGTTCTAAAATTATTCTTTTTCATCAAAGAAGTTATTACATCAATATAAAATTGTAATTCACAACTACATGGACTACTCAATATGCTTACCACAGTGGCATGTGACTTTAAGACTTCATTTCTTTAAAAATACATGCAGTTTACTGTCTTACATTTTAAGCAGCTTGATAAAAATATCAAGACACATCAACAAGATGTGGAGCAGTTTTATACTACCTGTGGTTTCATAATATCCACCTCACTTACTGTCAAAAAAATTTCCTGAACCTGGCATTGTGACACACACCTGTAACACCAGCTGAGGCAGGACAACTGCTCCAAGTATGAGGCCAGTCTGTACTACATTGTCGGTTCAAGGCCCACCTGAACTACACAGCAAGACCCTGTCTCAAAAAAAAAAAATTTCCAGCTACAATTTAATCCAATTACAACTAAGTATTTTTGGAGAAACCTACTCTCATGCTTCAAAAATGTTCCACAGTGATATCCAGTCCGGCACTTTAGAACATGCAGTTCTAGACTACCAGCTACCAAACAAACAAGCACAGAAAAACAGGTGGGGCAGTGGATGGAGAGAGCTTCACGAACTGGGGAAGACTCCCTGTTCCAGATCCAACCTCCACCTGCTGAGGTGACACTCTCCTCTAATGAGCGGCAGTGTGCCCACCTGCTAAACCAAAAGCTTACAAAATTAAATCTATATAATCCTCAGTAAAAACTGCTTTATAGAATGACACTGTAATTAAATAACTATCTATAAACTTGTTATATGAGCACCTATTTGGCAACATGAAAAGTGAAAGCATTTACTATTCTCATCCTCAGACTACAAACTATCACCAAACTACTTATCAATTCAAAGTGCCTTACTCTAAAAAATAAGGTTATTACAAAGGTTTTTAATTTTTAATCTTGAAATCTGAAAAAAAAAAAAAAAAAACTTTAAATCTGACACCAAAAAGACCGCTTTAAAGTTAGGAAAATGAAATTATCAATTTTAGGGTCCTCTAGGAGCCTCTGACAGTCTCAGTACTCTCCAAGGGCTCCAGGAAACTACCTTTTAAGCCTTGGTCAAATTAATCTGTGTTATCTCTGCTTTCTTCTGAAAAGCCCCACCTACCACCAGCCACAACCGGGAGGAAACTAAGATCTATCAGATACCAATTTTATATGCCCGGTGACATTTTGCCATATTTACCTGAACTCATTTACTCCTCAGTCTTTCCGGAGGTAAATCTTATCCCCGTTTTCCTAGAGGTTGGGCTGTTTGCCCACAGTTGCGGCTAGGATTAAAATACAGTTCAGACAGGTTCCAAGTCTTCTCGTCACCACCTGCCTTCTTAAATTTTCTCCTGCACCAAAATCAAGGTTTTAACTTCTAGGACAACACAACTTTGGGGAGTTATTCAAAAATCAAACAATAATACATGCACAAATGTTATGATTATTATGGTACTAAATATTCATCTAGTATCTTGAGTACCTAGAAGAGTATATATACATATATATATGAGATAATCTTACTTGCAGACTTCATACTGATCTCTGCAGTCTAGTATAAACAGACAACTTTGCCATATCTAGATTTTCTCCTCCACAATCGACACCCAGCACTCAAAGAGCACAAAAGGAAAGGAAATAATAACAAGAAGTTAAGAGGTTGGGTACAAAGAAAAAAACAGACGGATCAACTACACATTCTACAACCTAAACAGGAAACCTCTCAGCCTCACTTTCGGTGTTTAAAGCTTGATTACTGTCTTAGGTATGTTTCTGTTCTTTATCTAAAGGATGAAGCCACTCTTTCTAGAATTTCATTCCAGGGGGGCTGGGGATTTAGCTCAGCGGCAAAAGCGCCTGCCTGGCAAGCGCAAGGTCGTGAGTTCGGTTCCCGGTACCAGAGAAAAACCAAAAAAAAAAAAAAAAAAAACATAGAATTTCATTCCAGGAAAAACGAGTATGACAAAATGTAAAATAGTTAAGGTTCTCTGTGCCGAAATATTTAGGAGTAAAGACCATAATACATATACCTTACCCTTAAAGGGTCTAGGTAAGAAATATTTTCTGTATGACAAACTAAAAATGGAAAAAAAGTGAGTAAATTAACAACAGGTAAATCTGAGTAAATATTACAATGATGTTCTCCGCATTGTTTTTACTCTTGCAACTTTTCTCTATAGTTAAATTATTCCCAAATAAAAAGTTAAAATTTAAAAATTCCAGCCGGGCACTGAGGCCCATGGCTGCGATCGCAGCACACTGGGAAGCGAAGGCAGAAAGATCACAAGTTCGATTTCAGCCTGGAGAACTATAGAGACTCTATCTCAAAGTTTTAAGAGGACTGGGAATAGCCAAGCGTGGTGGTGCACGTCTGTAACCCCAGCACTAGGGAGGATGAGGCAGGAGGATCACTGCATGTTTGAGACCAGACTGGGCTACATAGAGAGTTCAAGGCCAGCCTGCACTATCTCAAAAAAATTTAAAAGGCTGGGAATGTATGTATCTTAGTGCAAAGGCCCTGGATTCAATCTCCTGTACTAAAAACAAAAAAATTAAATCATATGGCATGTTATTTGAAAAGAACATTACATACCTGAATTGTATGGCAACATTTAAGAAATTATAAAACGCTGGTTTTTAAGAAAAAAATGGAGCGATTTGTAAGGAAGTATGCACCAAACCCTACCAACTAATCATCACTTAGAAGTAAATTTCGTATTACACCGCCATGTAATGAAACGTGGCAATGTAACGAGAGTTGAAATCCTAGGAAAATAAAAAGCACACACCCTGCCCTACTGCCAGTTTGGCATTAGTGCTTCACAAATTTTTATGCAGGCCTACTGCAAAATGCAGCAAATCTACAATTGAAGTGATATATCACTCGTTTGCAATAAAATACAAACGAGTCAGGTACAGTGGCCTATGCCTGTAATCCCAGCACTCCAGGCTGAAGGAGATTTCAAATTCCAGTTCAGCCTGGGCAATTTAGCAACTTGCCAGATCTAGTCTCAAAATATAGAAATATAGTCTCAAAAGAAAAACGGGGCAGAGAGAGACAGCAAGAGAAAGAGAGACAGGAAGGAAACAGACATGTTTTAAAGAACTGGGGATGCAGTTCATGGGGAAGGCCTTGGATTCAACAACGACGACAAAAAAGATAAACTGAACAATGAAAAATTTGCCTTATTATAAAACAATCAGGAAGCATTGCGTGTTGATGGTTTTATTATTTAAGATTTTTCCACTGTAGTTCAATTCACAACAATATATTGGAATCACCGTTTTAAGAAAGCAAGAACGGGAAAGAAATACCCCTTAGAAATGCGGCAATCTTTTCTCCTACAGCGTTCCTATTACCCTGTCTGCGCCTCCCAATTCCGATCTCAAGCGCACACGACGCTTATCTCAACCGTAAGGACACATCAGCATCCAGGTGATGCTCGGCGAAAGTTCCCCCGAATTATAAACTGCAGCATCAAATAACACAGGGGGATGCATGTAAGGATCACCTCTCCCCTCTCCGCAGGATTCGCCCACTTTTAAATGCTTCCGTGAATTCCCGGGTGCGCCCTAATTGGACGGCCCCTCTCCATCCAAGCCGTACTTAAGGGGGGGCCCAGAAAACACGGACCAGCTTCAGGGGTCTCAACGCGACA